>NC_137774.1:14264268-14688527 GCF_963455305.1 Plecotus auritus
TATAACTTTATGTAAATATACATGATCTATATTTCTCAACTCTTCTCCTGACACATGTCATCTCTTTAGGAACATTTCCGTATTGATCAGGAGTTGAGCTGATCCCCTGCAGGCTCTGCCAAGCATGGATTGGGAATTAATTACCTAATGCTGGCTACTCCCTAAACAATTACCCTACTCCCAAACGCAGATATATTTAAGAACAATGCCCTTACCTTCAACCCTATGGTTTACATGAAACCTTAACTCTCTAGAGAAGCACTTTTTGAATTAGAAACCTGCAACTTCCTTTCATTCATTCGTTTGATTATTCATACAATGTACTAGGTGCTTTGCCAGGTGCAAGAGTCAACAAGACACTCTTAAAGGAGCCTATATGTACACTTGTGGATGGGACAGACAATAAAAGCACAGATAGCAAATAAAGGAGAACGTTTGATGCTATAAAGAAAAGAAACTGGATGATGTGATTGAGAATAACTTAGAAACTTTACACGAGGAGGTCAGGGAAGGCCCCTCTGAAGAGCTGATATTTGATGTGAGAGTCCTAAAGAATGAGACATGCCTGGCTGGTGTGGCTCAGCAGTTGAGAGTTGACCCAGGAACCAAGAGGTCACCGGTTCGATTCCCTGTCAGGGCACATGCCCAGGTTACAGGATGGATCCCAGGAGGGGGCGTGCAGGAGGCAGCCTTGGGATGATGTTCCTCTCTCGTTGTTGTTTCTATCCTTCTCCCTTCTTTTCTCTCTAAAAACCAATAAAAACGTTTGGAGAGAATGAGAAGCAACTAGCCATGCCCCGAGGTGGGAAAGGGGGTCCGGGCAGAGGGAGCAGCAAATGCAAAGGCTGAGCTAGGAAGGACGTTGCGTGTTTATGGAACAGAAGGGGGGCTGGGGCAGTGAGTGTGAAGCCGCAGGAAACGTGATGACATCAGAGGCAGGCCGACTGTCAGTCGGGGTAAGAAATGTGAATTTTGCCCTGGCTGGTTTGGCTCAGTGGATAGAGCGTCAGCCTGCGGACTGAAGGGTCCCAGGTTCGATTCCGGTCAAGGGCACATGCCTGGGTTGTGGGCTTGATCCCTAGTGTGGGGTGTGCAGAAGGCAGCCAATCAATGATTCTCTCTCAACATTGATGTTTCTATCTCTCTCTCCCTCTCCCTTCCTCTTTGAAATCAATAAAAATATATTAAAAAATTATTATGATGTTAAGTGGTGGGAAAATATACACACACAAAAGAAGAAATGTGAATTTTATTTTCATCTTCCTGATGGGTTAATTGTGGGGAATGAAAGAAAGGGAGGAATCCAGGATGGCTCCTACATTTTTGCCTTGGAAGATGATGCCATTTACTGTATGAGAAAGCCTGAAGGAGGAACGGTGTGTGTGTGTGTGTGTGTGTGTGTGTGTGTGTGTGATTAAGATCAACTCTGATGATGTCAATTGGCGCCGGCTGTGTGATCCTGGAGCTCAGAGGAGAAGCTGGAATCTCAGCACGTGGATGATGGGAAGCTGTGGGTCTGGATGAGAACACCCCATCCCCCACATGCCTTTTACTCACTGCCGCCCTCACAGACCTGGAAGCCGCTCTCTCAGCAACCAAGTTCTTGACAGCCACTGGAGAGAAGTGTGTGATTCATTGTCGTGTCACCAGTCCTACCCTGAGGGGGATCGCTGTACTTGGCTCCCTGCTTGCCCTTCTCACTGGTGAAGCCCCAGGAATGGGTTCTTTAAAATGTCACCTGGCTGCTTACTTCTCATGCAGACACACACTGTCTCTTAATCTTTACCCCTCCTTGCTATGTTACTTATACAGAAGTCATTTTCTGTCTTCCCTGTTCTTTACTCACTTTTGTTTGCTGCATTAAAAAAAAATTCTCACCCAAGGACGTTTATTGATTTTAAAAAATTTTTAATCTTTTATTGATTTGAAAGAGGAAGGAAAGGGGAGAGATAGAAATATCAATGATGAGAGAGAATCACTGATTGGCTGCCTCCTGCACACCCCCCACTGGGGATCGAGCCCGCAACCCAGGCATGTGCCCTGACCGGGAATTGAACCGTGACCTCCTTGTTCATAGGTCAATGCTCAACCACTGAGCCACACCAGCCGGGCTGTTTATTGATTTTGAGAAAGAGAGGGAGAGAGAAAGAGACATGAGAGAGAAACATCAATCGGTGCCTTCCGTACATGCCCTGACAGGGATCAAACCTGCACCCCAGTAATGTGCCCTGAGCCAGAATAAAACCCGCAACCTCTTGGTGTACGGGACGATGGCCAGGGCCTTTGCTGCATTTCTTAACTCAGATCAACTCCAATCATAGCTGCTGCCTCAAGAAAAAGGCACCTAATGGGAAAGAAACTAGACACTAAGCCAGGACCCCAAGCCCTAAGCCTTTGCAAGTATCCAGCCTCCTCTTTGTGGATTTCATTACATCCATCCTTAGCAACCTCCATGTCCTCTTCTCATTAAGGCCACTTTCCATAAGGAGTCCTTATTCTAGACAACAGAACACTACCCGTCTGTTTTATTGTTTTTCTGCACTAATTTATTAGAATTTCAGCCCTATTTTCTCTTTTCTCTTTTCACAAGTACACTATTTTGGGATGCGTAATGGATTAAAGGAGTTTTTGTGGCTTAATCTGGAAGACTATTTACAGCTCAAAATAGTGTGGCATCATGGAATAGCCACTGGGCTTGGAATCCAGAATCTATTCCCAACCCTGACCCTGCTGGGTGGCCAGGGACAAATTACGTCACCTCTCTGGGCCTCCTCCATTTCCTCAGCCACAATGTGAGAACAAGAGTAACGCCCCACAGGATTCTCAGAAGGATTAAACAAAGCAGTGCGCATCCAGCATCGTGCCTACTATAGTTCATGCTCAATAAACAGTTTAGCTAGCTGATTTAACTTACAGGGAAAATTAACAACAGGCTCTCAGAAGGCAACCCATCTGTGAGAATGGGAACTGCTTTGAATAAGGCGGTTACACCTCCGTTCTCAGTTCAGGTGCTCCATCCCAGAATCGCCTCACCCAGCCAGGTGCCTGGCTCTCTTCCTTGCCTCTCCCCTTCACCCTGGTGACGATGGAGAGAGAGCGGCTTTTTAGGGGAAGCCAGGGAAGGAATGTCTCCGTAGAAGCAGTTTTGCTGAGTGAGTGATTTGGAAGAGACTGGGTCACAGGCCAACAGGCTGGCACTCCTTGTGCCTCTTCCCCCACACCCACCCAGCCCTTATCAGGGAGTTGGCTCCAGGTCTGGAACCATGAAACCTTGGACAGAGCGGGAGAAGGGAGGGGAGATTGACTAGCGGCGTCTCCTGTTTCCTGGCTGGGCCTGTGCCTGGTACTTTGGCAGGCAAGGTGGGGTGGAGGGCAGGATGGGGGTGGAGGTATTTTTCAAGGGTCCATAGGAGGGGAAGTCCTGAAAAGTCCTTTCTCCTGACTGTCTCTGGGAGCCTGTGAGTTGTCAGGCATAGCTGAATTCCCGGGAAGCAGTGAGCATGTGCTCACACCAGCCAAAAGACGCCAAAAGAATGAGAAAGAGAAATCTTAAGAATTTGACATTTTATATTTCCATAAAAGCCCTGAAGTATTAGTATGGAGATTGGCAGGACTTTAAAACTCCCTTATAGCCCTAGACAGTTTGGCTCAGTGGATAGAGCATGGGCCTGCAGACCGAAAGGTTGCAGGTTAGATTCCGGTCAAGGGTACTGTACCTCTGATGCGGTCTCAATCCTGGCCCCGGTTGGGGCACATGCAGGAGGCAACCAACTGATGTCTCTCTCACATCGATGTTTCTCTCTGTCTTTATTGTCCGCTTTTACTCGCTCTTAAAAAAAAATCAATAGGAAAATATCCTTGGGTCAGGATTAACAACAACAACAACAACAAAGAGCTCTCTTATACTTATTTCATGTTTGATATACCTCTAATTAAAATGTTTTTCATTACAAGGAAGGGTCTCCTGAATACTGCCAGGGCTGAGTGCTCTGTAGTTCTGTTGAGGGGGGCAGACCTATGTCCCTGGTGAGGAGGAGGCAGGGTTGAGGCACCTCTGCTCCTGGAGCTGTCCCTAACCCATCAGTGCCTCAGTTTCCCCTGCAAAGGTGCGAGCAATGTCCCTGTCTGCATCAGAGCAGGGTGTGGGGCAGAGGACACCGTGGCACAGGGATCCTCGGGAAGGGGCAGCACTGAGAGGTGGAGCGCTCGTTTTCATCTCAGCTCCACACTGACCGCCTTGGAGGAGTCATTTCCCTTCCAGGCTGCAGTGTCCTTGGGGCCTGTGTCCTCTCAGGGACGCTCTGAGCCCCACCCGTGGTCTCCTGCCCCCCTTCATGGAGGTAGCACCTGGCCCGCTCCTCTCTGCCTGGCAATTCAAACACCAGGTTTTCTCTCTTCCCTGCTCTCCACCCATCCTGTGCTGAGGAGCCCAAGGCTGGAGCTGAGTGGAGAGGAAGCCGTAGGGCTGTGTCCCTTTGTGATTCACCTGCTTGGGTTGAACAGCTGGTGCCAACCTGCCTCACCCTCTTGGTGGTGGCTGGGGCCACTTTCCTGGGAGTCACCTCTGGAAAGCCCTGGGAGTGGCTGGGATGTTTGGGTAAAACAAAAATGGTTCCCCCTGGAACCCAGAAAGCTCAGTGGAATCAGAGCTCTGGGGGTTCTAGTTCTGCATCCGTCCTGACTTGTCATGACAGGGTGTGTGGATCCCAGCCCATCCGATGCCTGAGGGAAGGGGCTATTCTGGCCAGGGCAAGACTAGCAATAAGGTTTAGCAAAATGAATCCAGGGCTGAGTCAGGAACTCTGAGTCACTGGCCTGGCAGGACAGGACAACAGTCCTGGGCTCAGTCTCATTTAAAAAAAAAAAAAAAAAAAAAAAATATATATATATATATATATATATATATATATATATATATATATTTGTATTGATTTAAGAGAGGAAGAGGGAGAGAGAGATAGAAAGATAGAAACATCAATGATGAGAGAGAATCATTGATCAACTGCCTCCTGCACACACCACTCTGGGGATCTAGTCCACAACCCAGGCACGTGCCCTGACCAGGAATTGAACCGTGACCTCCTGGTTCATAGGTCGAGGCTCAACCACTGGGCTACGTTGGTTGGGCTGAGTGTCTTGAGATTTATTCCTGGGGCTGCTGCTAGATATGTGTCCTTGGGTGAGCCCTGCACCTTTCTGGGCCTTAGTTTCCTCTTCTGCAAAGTGAGAGAGTTGGATTAGAGCTAAGATATACTCCAGGTCTGTCTATTATTGTAGCTTTGCTTCTGTGTGATCTATGACACGATTACTTAACCTCTCTGTGCCCCAAAATCTAAAATGGGGGTAAGAATACTGCTTATGTTTCTCATAGGAGCATCATGAAAATCCAGTAAGAAGATGCTTTGGGAAAGCTTTGGGATAATTGTCCCATTGAAAACATTATTTTCCCCGCCCTAGCCGGTTTGGCTCAGTGGATAGAGCATCAGCCTGTGGACTTAAGGTTCTCGGGTTCGATTCCGGTCAAGGGCACATGCCTAGGTTGCGGACTCGATCCCCAGTAGGAGGCATGCAGGAGGCAGCCGATCAATGATTCTCATCATTGATGTTTCTCTCTCTCTCTCCCTCTCCCTTCTTTTATGAAATCAATAAAAATATATATTAAAAACAAAACATGATTTTCCCCTCTATAGTCACAGAGCTTTATTGCTGGAAGTCTAGGAGGGGCCAGCTCCCAGTCTCAAGTCCACAGAGTGGCTGTGACACCCTCCATATCAAAGAATTCCAGCAGCAAAAATGAACCCAGAAATTTAAAAATTGCAAAATGGCAAGTTCATACAGAAACCATGTTGCTTTACCTATGATTTATTCCAGCTCATTTCATGTGTCATTATGATTTTAGGCTTTTCAAAGTGACGCTACGTGACTGTGTTTTATCATTTAATACATCTTTTGCATGATTAGCCAAGTCAAGATTCAAGGGATGATTGTTGGTGTTCTGCCTTGCACGTCCTATAAATAAAGCTGTTTTCTGGTAATCAAGAGTACAGTGAGTGCTTGACTATTTCAGAGCTTTTAAGGGGATTACACCTTTGAGCTTCACAAACACCTTGTAAGAACAGAGGCCAGGGGTTATTATTCCCATTTTATTTTATATTTATTTATTTAATTGATTTTCTTGATTTCAGAGAGAAAGGGAGAGGGAGAGAGAGATAAACATCAACGATGAGAGAGAACCATCAATGGGCTGCCTCTGGCAAGCCCTCTTCTGGGGATCGAGCCCACAATCAACGCATGTGCCTTGACCGGGAATCAAACCATGACCTCCTGGTTCCTGGGTCTATGCTCAACCGCTGAGCCACACCTGCCGGGCTTATTCTTATTTTATTTTATTTTATTTTAGTTAATCCTCACTCAAGGATTTTTAAAATTTCCATTGCTTTTAGAGAGAGTGGAAGAGAGGTGGAAGGGCGTGAGAGAAAGAGAGGGAGACATCAATGTGAGAGAGACACATCAATTGGTTGCCTCCTACACACATCGTGACTGGGGCCAAACCCTGCACCCTTTGGTGCACAGGCCAATGCTCTAACCACCGAGCAACTGGCCAGGGCTGTTACTCCCATTTTAAAGATGAAGAAAGTAAGTCTCGCCGAAACTGGTTTGGCTCAGTGGATAGACCGTCGGCCTGTGGACTGAAAGGTCCCAGGTTCGATTCCGGTCAAGGGCACGTACCTTGGTTGCGGGCACATCCCCAGTGGGAGGTGTGCAGGAGGCAGCTGATCGATGTTTCTATCTCATCGATGTTTCTAACTCTCTATCCCTCTCCCTTCCTCTCTGTAAAATATCAATAAAATATATTAAAAAAAAAAAAAAAAGAAAGTAAGTCTCAGAGGAGTGCAGTACATTGGTAAAAGGTCTTAGTGAGGGACAGAACCAGTATGTGAGTCTGACACCTATCCAGGATGTTTTATTGCACATTTTAACAAGTGACTCAGAGGCTTTAACAGTGAAGGAGCAAGAGCCAAGCTCCCTCCCCACTGGGGAGACAGCCCTCAAAGAAGAAAAAGGCAAAACTAAGCTCTTTCTAACTGGCTCCCTTCTGTCTCCTCTGCAAGCAGGTCCAGGGGCAGAGCTGCTCAGGCTGTGGACTTGGCTATCGATAGAGGCTGGGATCGCATCTTCCATCGCACCCCAAACCAGTCATCTGACCAGCCAGAGGTATTTAACAGGACCGAAGCATGTTCCTTCACAAAGACAAACGTTTGACTCCAAGATGCATGGGCCCTGACCAGGGCCTGGGATGGGGAGGAGCCTGCAACTTAGGTACGTGCCCTTGACCAGAATCGAACCCGGGACCCTTCGGTTTGCAGGTTGACGCTCTATCCACTGAGCCAAACCAGCTAGGGCCACCATGCAGTTTTTACTAGATTTCTTGGTTTCCAAGCTGGCTTGACAACTGCTTTCCCACCAACTCCTGCTTCTTTGGGACCCTTCAGAGTGTCTCCTGCACTTCTATTCACCCTGTACCCATGAGTCACTGAGCTGAGCCCTGGGGAATGGCTTCCACACCCAGGCTTCTGAGTTTCTGACTCACACGAAGTCAAATAAATGGCTCTGGGCTATGAGAAGCAGACACTGCATCTGGGGGTGGATACTTCACAGAAGCTCCAATGTTTCCCTGGAGAAACAAACTCCCCAGCTCCTGAAGTACGGCACCCTGGGAGGGGCTGTGCAGATCTGTGTAGACCACCGAGTGGAAGGCAGGTCCTGCACATACTTGCCTTGTGGTTCTAAGGAAGGTCTGAGCAAAACACGGTAGATAGATCCCTTGGGATAGTCTGTGCCAACCAAGAACAGAGTGGGGCCCAGCTGAGAATGAGAGTGGGGCCAGGATGATGATGTCATTCATTAACCCTCAGTCTTGCAATTGGACAGTGGAGGCCCTTCCTACTCACTAGTGTTTGAGCAGCCCTAGTTTTGCTAAGTGGGCGACAATGACCTTGTTCATAATGCAGCTTTGTAAGCAGTCAGTCTCCTCCCAGGCAAAGCCCACTCCAGAAAGCCCTCAATTTTATTACTTTGTGTGCACACAGGAGACACATACAGCCATGCACACAGGGCACAGGGATGCACACAGAGACATGGGAACACAGGCATGGACACACAGGCAGATGAAATGTACACCCATGCACATGCACATGCACATGCACACACACACACACACACACACACACACACACCCCAAAGTCAATGTTAATGCTAGAGAGAATCTTAAAAGTCATTTAAGCCATTTAAATGAAATTAACTCCCTTATTTTCCAGTGGAGGAAACTGCAGCCTGGAGAAATGAAGGAAATAACTTAACACCTTGTGGACCAGTAGTTTTATTGCTTTTTACCCAGTGGCCAGATAAGTTTCTATTGAACAAGTACAAAAAACGTTTTACATAAATGTTAAAGGCACGCTTTAAAATTAAATACCCTTTGCATTTTGAAGTTATTTATTACATGTTCTTACACACTAATATCTTTTTAAAGTAGGATACTTTGTGAAACACTGTGGAATAGGAAGCGAGAATTCTCATGATCCGTCCGCAATGTGTTAAGATCACGCAGTCTGTTTCTATTATTTCTTTCCGTCTATGCTCTGCAATCTGACCTCTGTCCATGAGCTCAGTAGGACTGCTATGCTCTACTGGGGTCTAGCTCCCTGCCCTGCGGTCAGGGGATTGTACTTGAGCAGAGAGCTGGAGTGATCATGGGGCTTACTTTGTGCGTTCCCTTCTGCAACGGTTGTATTTCCCTAAATGACCATGACATTTCCCATTTCCATGCTCTTCTTACAATGTGACTTCAGTACTCCTCCCGCCTATGGTGGGGACCATGTTCCCTCCCCTTGACCTGGGGGGTTTGTGACTGATCCAGCAGATGTGATGATACCTAACTTCCCAGTCTAGGCCATAAGGAGGGCACAGCTTCTTTTGCTTTTCTCTCTCTCTCCCCCTTTCTACTTCTCAGAACACTTATCTTGGAGACCCAGCCACCATGTTTTGAGGAGCCCAAACTAGCCTGCATGGAGAGACACTGTGGATAGGCCCGAATGGGGAAGAACTGAGGCCCCCCGCTGACAGCCAGCATCAACTACCAGGTAGGTGAGTAAACAGCCTTCAGATGATTTCACCTCCAGATGCTGTACAGCAGAGACAAGCTGCCCTGATGCGCTGTTTGAAATTCTGAACCATAGTATCAATGGACATAATAAATGGTTGTTTTACTTTACTAAGTTTTGAGGTAATGTGTAATGTAGCCATAGTAAAAGCAACATCATCTCAGAATTACAGCTCTGTGCCGTCTGTTGTCCAATGCTGAAAACAGTTTCCTTGTATATTTTGTCATTGTTTTAGGAGAGCTAATCACCAAGCCAGGACTTTAATCTGAAGCTCTGTTCTTTTTTTTTTTTTTTTTAAATATATTTTATTGATTTTTTACAGAGAGAAAGGGAGAGGGATAGAGAGTTAGAAACATTGATGAGAGAGAAGCATTGATCAGCTGCCTCCTGCACACTCCCCACTGGGTATGTGCCCACAACCAAGGCACATGCCCTTGACCAGAATCGAACCTGGGACCTTTCAGTCTGCAGACCGACGCTTTATCCACTGAGCCAAACCAGCTAGGGCTGAAGCTCTGTTCTTTAAAATAATGATAAAAATACTAACAACAGCAACAACATTGAGAGCAACTTCCTCTTATAAACTACTTTCTAGGAACTAGGGATCTCAATAAAACCACACAATAATCTTGTGAAATAGGCATTATTAACCCCATTGCACAGAGAAGAAAACTGAGGTTCATAGAGGTTAAACCTATGGTTTGCACACAGGTCTGTCTGACACCAAAGACCATGCAATTGACCATACACAGAAACACATATAGACATACTGACATCACACATGCACATACACATCCCAATTTACATATGTACACATACGTATGTACATGCATAGGCATATGGAGACACTATGCACCCATTACACATTTCCAGAGTTTTTATGCTTTTAAAATATTTCTTGTTTTCAGAGTTAAAAATCCCCTTTACCCAATTATGTTAAATAGACTGAAAGAGACTCAATCTGTTAGATATTACATTTCCCAAGCACACCCCAAGATGAAATTCTCTCCATCTGAGGCCACCACAGGCATGTCGGCCGAGCTATTGTCTCTATTCTCCTGCCAAGGATCGCCTGGGACCTGGACGGCGGGGGTGGGGGTAGAGGCGGGGGGGGACTCTTAACAGGACTTGGCTTGGTAGACAGAAGCTTTCTCCTGGGGCCACAAGGACTTTGCACTTGATGTTGTAAGATTCTAAATTCAGAGAACAAAATGATTCTTAAATGTCCATAAGCAGAGAGCACAGAGCAAGAGACCAGTGCTTGGAAGGGGACAGGGGGAGGGAGTTTGAGAAAGGACCTTCTTGTTGAAGCAAGGTTATTCCCAGATATCCCCGAGCAGCGATAGAAGCTGGCTGTGGGCCCTCTCCAGTTTCCTAAATGCAGCCTGCCTCTTCCAGGAAAGGGGGTGAGGATACTGAGAAGCTCTAAACTGGCAGTTTCAGAACAGGAAAGATGCTCTTAGGTGAGCAAGTCTCAGGGCAGAGTGCTGGGCTTGGTAATTTAGAAGTTATTTGCATCTCTTTGCCTTAAAATAGTGGAGACCCCAGACCTATTTCTGTGAAGAGCTAAGAACACAGAGTCCTGATGGGGTTGCTCAGTGGTTAGAGCGTTGGCCCATGGACCGAAGGGTCTCAGGTTCAATTCCAGTCCAGGACACATACCTGGGTTGCAGGTTCCATTCCTGGTCCCGGTTAGCATACGTGCAAGAGGCAACCAATATATGTGTGTCTCTTTCACATCCATGTTTCTCTCTCTCTCTCTCTGCCCCACCCCTTCCCTTTGATTCTGATAATCAACAGAAAAAATATCCTTGGGTGGTGATTAAAAAAACAAACAAACACAGAATGCTTCTTTGGGAAAAAAAAGAAAAGACACTGGTGTATTCCTACAATCACCTTAATCTAGAAAATAGATGTCCCAAGTCCACCCCCACTCTCACCTCACAAAAAGCTCTCGCTTATGCAACCTACAGCAAGCAGCTGAGCCCAAAGGAGGAAACTGAAAATGGAAATGTTTTAAGGTTCATGGCCACCTTCCTGCCCCCTCTTCCAGTAGGACTGCTTAAAGCTCCTCAGAAGCAACGCCTGATAGTAGTGTCATACTCCCATCCAGTTTACAAGCTGCTTAGTGGCAGCACCCGCCCAGGAAAGCCGGTTCTGTCACTGGTGCCCCGGCACAGTGAGCGGTATCCTCTCCACCGCACCCATCTGGGGACCTCCACCGTGTTTGACACTCGGGCGGGCTTGGGGCTTCGGATGAATGAACTGCCATGTCTCCCTGGCTTAGGTGGTGAGGGGCGGGGGCTGTCTCTCTCTGAGCTCCTGCCTGTCTGTCCCATCTGGTCTCTCCCTTCTTCCCCCGTCAGGGAACATCCTGCAGATCCGCGTGCCTTTGTGGTCCCAGCCCCAACACGGGGAGAATGCTGCCCCTAGGTTCTCTGTGTGCAAGGGTGAAGGGTGCGGAGGACAGGGAGAGGATAAAGCAGATTGTCAGCTCAGAGGGGACAGCTGGGTGGCCTGAATGCAAAGTTCTGGCGGCTCTCCCGCACGCGGACCTACAGGGCCCCGCACACACCCCTTACCTCTGCCTCCCTGCGCAGCTCCCGGCCTGCGCGCTCCGGGAGCCGGGCGTCCAGGCTGCCCCACAGCAGCAAGGGCAGGGCGCGCAGCAGGAGGCCCACACGCGCAGCCATCTCGCCGCCGCCCCCGCCTCGGAGCGGGAGCGCGGGTGGAATGCGGGGCTGCGGGGCGCTGGGAAGCCCGCCGGCCGTCAGCAGTGCTTGGGGCTCTTCGGATGCTGCGGGTTTGCGCCGCCTGGCACAGAGGAGGAAGGTGCCCGGGGTTCGCCAGCACCCCGGCTCTGCGCGCTGGGCCGCTCCTCGGGGAAACTTCGCCGGGAGCCGGAGGTTGTACAGCTCCGGCGGTGTCTGCTCAGTGGGTTGCGGGCCCGAGACCTAAAAGGCAAGGGAGGAAGGGAGGGAGGAGGGGCGGGAGCCCGGCACTCGGGCCACACCCACCCCACTCCGCTGCTGGAACGCTCGGTTCTGAAGTTTCCTCCGCAGGCTCTAAGACCTCGCCCGGTGCCTGTTGTCGCCCTGCGGACCTCGTTCTCTCGCCCGCCACCTCGAGTAGATCCAGATCGCTCTGGGGGGGGGGGGGGGGTGGGGTGGGTAAAAGGGTCTTCTCTTGGCCGGCATAGCTACCTATCACTTCTGTATGAGGACGCCTGGCCTACCTGAGGCTCATTGATTGTTTCAACCAGGCTGGCAGGGAGCAAGGACCTGGAGAGTGAAGGAAGGAGCCTTGGGCCGGGGCCAGAAGTATTTAATTTGAGTTCCAGATCTGCTTTTTTTTTGCTAGCAGTATGAATCCTGCCTCAATCTACCTGCTGGCTGTGCGGTCTTGGGCAAGCCTTCTCTGAACCGATTTTTCTCATCACTAACCGGGGATAATAATACCAGGCAGAGCCATGTCATTGTAGGGAGCATTTAATGAGAGAATAATGCCTGCAAGTAACTCAGCACCGTGCTGGCATTAAGTACGCATTTAATAAATGGTAGCTTGCAAGCACTGTGACTTTTCGCAAAGGATGTAACTACGTACTTGGAGCGTCAGTTTCCTCACCAGTAAAATGAGAGCAAATGGGATTTAGTTGCAGGAAGGTTAAAAGAGAGAATGAGTGTAAAGTGCCCGGCTTTATGGATCCCACACAATGGTAGTAAAGGTGGAATGAAATGATTCACGTGGAAGCCTTAGCTAAACTCATGCTGAGCAAAAGTAAACTGTTTTCATTATCTGCCTTAGTAACTGCAAGCAGATTACTGTCTCCTAGTCTCAGTCTGTAAAATGCAAAGGACACAGTGATACCCACCTCTCGGGAGTTGTGTGGATTAAATGAGTTGCTAGATGTAAAAGTAATAATTTGGAACCTATAAAGTGCTAAGCAAATGTAATGAAGTGTTCTTATCCCAAGGCTTAGGGCCTCAGAAAGTTTATTAATACGTAGAATGGTTTTGTTATTTAGAAACAGGTGCCACTCCGGTGGAGGAATTTTTTTTTTAATATATTTTATTGATTTTTTTACAGAGAGGAAGGGAGAGGAATAGAGTTAGAAACATCGATGAGAGAGAAACATTGATCAGCTGCCTCCTGCACACCCCCTACTGGGAACGTGCCCCCAACCAAGGTACATGCCCTTGACCGGAATCGAACCTGGGAACTTTCAGTACGCAGGCCGACGTTCTATCCACTAAGCCAAACCGGTTTCGGCCGGTGGAGGAATTTTTAAAAGGCCCCTCTTTGATTAGACAACCTTCTTCTGAAACAGGCGGTCCTGTGGGTGGAGTAATTAGAATAGGCCCCACCCACTTCCCAACCAACCAATGAAAAGGGGGCACTCCTCCTGGACGAACCAATTAGAAACAGATGCTCCTCTGGCAGACCAATGAGAAAAAGGCGCCTTTCTTTCTTTTTTTATATATATATTTTATTGAATTTTTACAGAGAGGAAGGGAGAGGGATAGAGAGTTAGAAACATCGATGAGAGAGAGACATCGATCAGCTGCCTCCTGCACACCCCCTACTGGGGATGTGCCCGCAACCAAGGTACATGCCCTTGACCGGAATCGAACCCGGGACCCTTCAGTCCGCAGGCGGACGCTCTATCCACTGAGCCAAACCGGTTTCGGCAAAAGGCGCCTTTCAATGGCACATCACCGTGCCAGGACTCAGCTGGGGCGTAGAGTTGAGAATGGATTTCTTTGCCCATCCCCTCTCCACAGATGCCCTTGTGTACATCAATAAAGAGAGTCCTTTCCTGGAACGGAGCGCCAGAGGTTGTGGACAAGGCCTGGGCCTTACCTTCAAAGAGCTTTCAGTCTAGCGGGTTAGACTGTAACGAAGATTCTCAGCTAAAGCCAAAACAAGCTACAGGTTTCCAGTGAAGTCCTGTGGAGAGCCTGGATGGGGCAGATTCTGAAGGTGAGTTGGGTAAGGTTGCTAGATTTAGCAAATAAAAATACAGTTAAACTTGAGTATCGGATTAATGACGCGTCATTTTTTTAGAATAAGCATGTGCCAATGCACTATTTGGGACATACTTAAACTAAAAATTTAACCTGAAATTCAAGTTTAACTTGGTGTACTCTATTTTATCGGGCGACGTGCATGTGCGTGTGCGTGTGTGTGTTGGGGAGGATGTCAGAAGGCTGCAGGTATGACATGATATATGGTGCCCTTGACTAATAAGGTGGATTTTGATAGGCCAGATACAAACCTGCTTTGGGCCAGGGAGTTCTGGGGAGTACCAGTTGGTAAGGACATTGTGGGCCAAGCTGGAGCTAAACCCAGATTTGCCAATTTTTTCTTCAGGAAGAATGTCTCCATCCTTTCCTCTAGCACGTCCCAGGAGTTCTCTGTTTCAGCTGCACTGGTAGGAGAGTGGGAGGCAGGAAACAGTGGTCTCAGGAGGGCTGAGTGACTGGGAGGAGACACTCGGATAGCTGACCCTGCTTTTCTCTGCATCCCAGGTGAGACTTGGTCTCTGAACTTCAAAAACTAGCACAACTACTGTGTTTGAAAGTTGACTTCCTCTGCTTTCCTCTTGGTTGAATTATTTCATGCCATCCTTACTTCCCCCATTCCCTTTCTGCTAATGGTCACTTGGAGATGCCATGCAGAGTTGGAAGTGCCTGCAAGAATAGAGCTTTCTTTGCCCACACACGCCCCATGGGCTTCAACCACAGGATGTCTGTTTCCCAGCATGTTTCCATGGTTAGAACCTGGGTAGCAAAAGCTTCTGTTCCCTTCTGACTCTGAAGCTTACTCATAAGCCCCAGAGCAACAGATTCTGTGATCTTCAGGAATCTGGAGGTCTATGCAGCCCCACAACTGACTTGCTGTTTGGTGTTACCTTCTAGGACACATGCTGAGCCAAATAACTTTCGAAGGAGTGGAGAAGGAAGGTGGCTTGCCATATGAGAAAAGGATCAAGGAGGAAAGGAAGATAAGAAAGTCAGGATAGGTGTACTGGAAGAAGCTCAGTCTACAGCCAGGGCATTAGAAGAGTGATAGGAGGAGAATGGCTTTGGAGTAGGAATTCTCAAAGCACAGTCCAAAGATCACCCACATCCCAAATAATACTGTGGTGACAAATCGCTGTATCAATCCAATACTCTTATTTCTTCCTCTGGTGGGAGAGGGGTGGGGATGGGAATGAGGAACTGGAGCAAATAATAATGGTAAATACTTGTTGAGAAATTAACATGATGTATGTGCTGTGTGCTTGACACAAATTATGTCATTGAATCTTTATAGCTACTAGTGTAAGCATCCTTATCTTAAAGATGAGGAAACTGAGGCACACAGAGATAACACTTGTCCAAGGTCACAAATCTAGAAATGGAGTCAGGGTACAAAACTGGAGAATAAGTCCAGATCTCACACCCTTAAACACTATACTATCTTTCCTCAAGTCAAATTTATGAAATGTGATTCTTGGATCACCTGCATTGAATCACCTAGAGGCACACATTAAAAATTCAGACTCTAGAGCCCTACTCCAGACCTACTTAATCACTAAATACTAGATAGCAGTGTTGTAGAGGAAGATAGTACTAGGTTTTCCAAGGATCTGGCTCTCTCCTTCCTTCTCACTCTAACTTGGCTGGGCAGGTTCCTGGCCCAGCAAGGCTGGCAGTCCTCTCATACTTCCTCTTCAAAGAGAGCTGTTTCTCCTCCCTCCCTCTCCCCACACTGGGCTTAGTTCAGATCCACAGTGCCTCCCAGCTTTCCCAGAGTGGACCAGACTTCTGTGGAACTCAAGCCAGGGCTTGGGCATGTTGCCTGCCCAGGCTGGCAGCTGCCTGGACCATTCCTTCTTCTGTGACAGAAGGCAACAGCTGGCCAATGAGTCGTCTTCCTGACCAGGACCTCTTGAATCAGGCAGGATGTGCGGACCTGGACAAGGCCCCTCTGGGCCTCAGTTTCTCTCTTCATAACATGAGAAACAATCCGCTTTGTCTCTGCCCCTTCCGCCTCCCCAGGAAGTGTGCAGAACACAAAGCAGATTTTATCAGAAGGAATTCTAGGCTCCAGAGAAAGGCACTAACAGAATGATCAACCTCCCCAAACGACAATAATAGGAGTAAGAAGAGGAATCATGAGGACATGAGATTAGCTTGGGAGAGCTGAAAGGAGGCTTTTCCCGGAGTTTTGAGCATTTTAGCTGTGATAATTTGGATTGATTATTGACCATAACCTCTGTGCATTTTTAGCTGTTATTCAATTCTTAAAGCCCTGATTTTCTAGCAATCACTTCTGCCTCTGAAACAGAAATTTCCTCTCTCTAGCACATGTGTATGTGGTCTCATCAGTCTGGATCACATTCACAAGTATACCTTCCTACCTCCCTCCCTCCCTGTACACACACACACACACACACACACACACACACACACACACACATAAGCTCATACGGGACTGGAAAAAGCAAGAAATGTAGAACAAGACAGAACTGGGTTTGATTTTTTTTTTCCCCCACAGAGTGTTGAAACTTGCAAGTCAACTAATCTCTCTCAGTTTCTGCCATCTTAAAATGGGACAATAATCCCTGCCTTTTCTAGTACCCCGGGTTTCTATGGGGAACAAGTTAGACAGTTGTTAAATCCTATCAAGTGCTGGGTATTGGGTGCCTATAAACAAACACACACACGTATTCTTTATTATTATTATTGATTGATTTTTGAGAGAGAGAAGCATTGATTTGTTGTTCCACTTACTTATGCATTCATTGGTTGATTCTTGTACGTGCACTGACTGGGGATCAAACCTGCAACCTCGGTGTATCAGGAGGGTGCTCTAACCAACTGAGCCACCTGGCCAGGGCTCACACATATATTCTTTACACAGGTTCACACTCGAGAGTGCTCACATGGACTATGTACACAAGCCTGCCCCAGGACAGTCACATGAGCACCTCCTCACCAGGCAGTGCTCTTTGGCTCAGACCAGTCCCCTCTCCCCTAACCCTCATCACAGTTTGCAGGGTGTCAGCCTCTTCTGGTTTGTTTTTTTACTCCACCAGGATCCAGGGGACTTGCTAGGAGCATAATAAAAGCCTGGCCAATCTGGCCCTGTGCCCCACTTCCCTTCCACATAAAGGCTATCTATCTGCCAGGCATCTGGCCTGAAAGGCTGGGCCAGGCCCTGCTCAGACTCTGCTGCTTTGCTCAAAAGACCTGCTAACAGGAAATTGTCTGCTTCCTTTCCACCCCAAACAGGAAGTGCCTGCCACTGTCCAGAGGAGGAGTAGCCCAGTCATTTACAAGGAGCCTTCCCCTGCCAAAGTGGAGCCGAGGCTTGCTCTCTAGGAAGGCTGGAGGAGCAGTGAGAGGCACCTCCTGGAGGGTGGTGATGGCTACTACTGCCTGTGGCACCTGGCACAGAACAGGCTGTCAGCTTTTCAACAAACACTCACCAAACACTTGGGAGACTAGGAAAGTCCTAGATAAGGCCTTTGAGCTTGAGGAGTTTACAGATAAGCGAGAGAGACACGTCATGCCATTCCCCCCATTTATTTATTCATTCATTAAATGCAAGGTTCTTTTTCTCCTCCTCCTCTTCCTTCTCATTCTTCTTTTCGGTGCCTCCTGTTTCAGGCACTGAGAGGTTCAGAGATGAACTATGCGACCCAACTAGAGAACAAATTGGTCTCTAGTCAGGTAGGCAAGCCTGGGATTATGTGGTACAACTGTGAATTCCACAGGATTTCACAAGAGAGGCAAAAATCATTGTGGTCTGTTTTTCACTCTGGTAAGAGCAATTACCGCTCCCTGCTTCCTCTCCTGTCCCCTACAGTCTATTCTCAAAACAGCAGCCAGAGTAATCCTGGGAAAATAGGCCAGTTCCTGCAAGGCGTCTGCTACATGGCTCCCTCTAAGTCAATTCACAGTCCTCAGAAGGTCCTAGGAGGGTCCACTTCAATGGTCCAAGGATTGGAAAGCCAACCAAGGAATGAAGGCAATTCAAAAATTATCAACAGTGTTAAAGAACAAGATTTAACAGTACATTTGAAGATCTAATTGGCTTTATTAAGCAATTCATGAATCCCCAGAAGGGTGCTCAGATGAGTTATACAAAATAGTGGGTTTTTATAGGAAGAAAGAGGAGAGGACTAAATTAAGAGTGGATTATTTCAGACAAAGATGCCATACCCTAGAGCAGCGATTTTCAACCTTTTCATCTCATTGCACACATAAACTAATTACTAAAATTCTGAGGCACATCAAAAAAAATATTTTTTTCTGATCTGACATAAAGGTAAAATTTTGATTCTTTCACATCAGATGGCTATTGTTGTGTTGGCTGTTGTCATTTTTTTTTTATTTGACAATCTAAGGAAAAAGAGGTTAGTGCGCTGACTAAATAGTCAGGTATTGCATGTTTAAAAAATTCTTGCGGCACACCAGTTAAAAATCTTAAAAACTGCTGCCCTAGAGGAAGGCAGGGGGGCTTATGGGGCAGATTGCCTCTCTAGTGTGGATCGGGAAATTCCAGACTGATTGGTTTAAAATTCCACCCCTGGGAGAGGCTGAATTTACAATTAGGTTTGTTATTAAGTTTTGGTTTGGTGCTGTGGTTTAGCAAAAGTGACTCTATTGTGCCCTGTTATTTGTTTGTGTCTTTTTAAAACAATAGCTAGAGGCCTCTACCAGCCATAGCCTGGGGGAATGAAGGGAGGAGTAAGGTTCCTGGAGTCCAGTAGCTAGAGTCAAAGTTGGAAACTGGAGCCCTGGAGAAGGCAGCTGCTGCCTGAGACCCTACACCACACCCCTTGCCCCATGGCAGAGAGGGGTAGGGAGAAATAACCCTAGTTCCTCATTTTCTTCTACCAGCTTCTTGCCCAATAGGACACCCATTGACTGATTCTAGTTGGAAGGTATTGCCTGAAGGAATCTCTAAAACCGAAATGGAGCCTGCAGGGTCAGCTGTCCATGTGAGGACTTAAGGGCTAGACCAGGGGCAAACAGGCCCAGTACCGAGACCTTCCCAAATACATTCTCCTAAAGCTGATGTGTAAAATGTACCTGCTGTCTTCCCTAAATATGCAGACTAAGGCCAGCATGGTAGAGGGAGCAGGATCTTGTAGTGTGAAGAATGACTGGGTGGCCCAGCTGGCATGGCTCTACCAGGAGGTCACGGTTTGATTCCTGGTCAGGACACATGCCCGGTTGCGGGTTTGATCCCCAGTGGGGGGTTGTAGGAGGCAGCTGATCGATGATTCTCTCTCATCATTGATGTTTCTATTTCTCTCTCCCTCTCTCTTCGTCTCTGAAATCAATAAATATATATATATATATATATATTTTTTTTAAAAAGAATGACTGGCTGAATTATGTTGAAGATAATTATCTCTGGGCAAAAGTTTGGAAGGCAGGAGGGCACAGGATTCAATCTGTGAGTCCCTTTGTGGTAGAGCAGGACCCTTGGAAAGAAGCCCCAAAGCAGTGCAGACCTGGGAGGAGTTCCCCGTTTCAAGTTTGGGCGACCAGGGATATTGTAAAAAGAACACTGCCCTTGGTTCAAAGGCCTAGATTTAAGCTCTGCTTCTGTCCTTAATTGGCTGTGTGAACTAAAGAATTCCATCTTCAGTGTTCTCGTCTACAAAATGTGGATAACAGCAATACCTATATTTCATGGGGCATCCAGAAGATTACAAGAGAGAATGGATATAGAAAACTAAACGTCACTTGTTTGATTAGATTCCTCAGAAGTTCCCCATTGTTTGAAATTGAATATCCAAAATCTTTCACAAGGCACATCAGGCTCTTCAAGCTGTGGCTTCTGCCTACTTCTTTCACTTCATTTATAATCACTCCCCACCCCTGCAACGCTACAGAACAGCCAGACTAATCCACTTGCAATTCCCAGAACTTTGCTCCCTCTTAGTCTTTGCAAATACAGCCTTTTGCATGTGGAGCAAGCTGTTCCTGATATACACCCCCTGGTGAATTCCTGCTCTTTCTTCAAAGCTCAGTTTGGGAGGTATCTCCTGCAGGAAGTCTCCCTTAATACCTCCTCGACCCTTCTACCCTCCACCCTTCGGTCCCCTAGATGCTCTTCCTTTGTGTTTTCAGAGCACCCTTTGCATCCTCCAATTCGAGCATGTTTAGTAGTTGATTGGAATCACAGGTTTATACTGTCCCTGCCAGGAGATTGCAATTCCTGAAGGGCAGGGGCTGCGGTGCTTCCTATTTTTCTATCGCTAGGGCCTTCCAGGACCTAACACCTAGCAATCATCATGAGATGGCAATTGACTGAAGAATGCATGCATGCATCCATGAGTAAATATATTGATGAATGGTGGTACAAACTTAAAGAACTGATGATGAGCAATACTTTCTATATTCTTACCCTTTAAAAAAATCCCAATTCTCACTCTGGCTGGTTTGACTCAGTGATTAGAGCATCCGGCCCGCAGACCAAAGGGTCGTAGGTTCAATTCCCAGACAAGGGCATGTACCTGGGTTGCAGTCCTGGTAGGGGTGTGTGAGAGGCAATGAATCCATGTGTCTCTCTCACCTTTATGTTTCTTTTTCTCTTTCTCTCCCCCTCCTCCATCCCTTCCACACCCTCTGGAAATCCCCAGGTGAGGGGTTCCCACTGCCTTCAAGGTAAAGCACAGACTCTCTTGTACTTTACAAGGTTTCAGCTACTTTTCTGGCCTCACCTCCTACCATTCTACCCTCACGAACAAACTCTGAACATACTGACTTACTTGTTTTACAACTATGTAGTCCAAAGCCCTTTCCCCCATTCGGTCAACTTCTGCTCACCACCTATGGTTTGCCTCAGATGTCACCTTGCCCTCGGGGGAAATGTCCTTGCGTGTTCACTGGGCGTTCACAGTTTTGTCTCACACTCGGGAGTTCTAGTTTCCTTTAGGCAGTACAGCCTAATGGCTGAACCCAAAGACTGTGGTATCTGGTTACCAGGATTCAAATTTCCCGTTGGCCATTTACTTGCTGTGTGACCTCGAGCAAGTGAATTCTGCTCTATTTTCTGTTTCATGGAGATAACATTTCATCAACCTGTTGCTAGAATTAAATGAGATAACGTAAGGTGCCTGATCATTAGAGTCAGATGTTATAATGGCATTGAAGACTAAAGCTCTGCACCCCATCCCGCCTCATCCTGAGTTGAGTCTGTTCCTTTTTTTCTCAGAGTCCAGTCTGTGTGTGATTTTGTCTTAATGCACACGTTTGTTTCAGTATTACCTTGTAGTCTATTTTTTACTTGACAAGCTAGTTATGACAAACTGGGAGGCGATTAGGTACCTGAACTGGTCACGATTTTCCGTCTCGGAGCTCGTAGACTCCGAACGCCCCCAGGCGGCTCAAGCAGTCTGCAGCCCATGCGGTGCAACTTAGGGCATACCATTCGAAAATTGAGGGGAAGAAAGTCCATTTCTAACCAAATAAACTGTGTTTACAAGGTCTCTCCTCTTTGCTTCCTAACCTCAAATTCTATCAGACCCAATAAAGTAGGAACCAGGACTGTAATTAGGACAGAGAGAGCAGGTTCAGCTTCCTTCCCCCAGCCTGATCGCGGTATTGGTACTTTCTCCTCAATTCCCTCTCAATAATGGTATGGTCCGAGGAGGGGAGAACAGATAGGGATTCCGAAGTCCTCAGGGTTTGGAGGCTAGAATCACCCCTTCGGCCGTGACGCGATGGTACCACCCGCCGTCTTCTGATTGGCTGCCGAGGCCCCGCAGTCGTGCTCATCCCGCCGTTCTGCCCTCAGTACAGCTTCGGCCGCTGTGCCGCCTGGTTTTCGTATTCCTTGTTCTCGGCGGGCTGTGGGGGCTCGGCGCCGCGGCCGTTAGTCATGTCGGGTAGGTGATTCTTTCAGCGAGCAGCGGCAGCGGCGAGAGGGGTTTTGCAGGGTTGGGCCATCTTCCCGCCCACCGAAGGGCCCCGAGGAAAAGCCTCCGGCCCTGAGGGAGGCTGGGGGGTGGGGGCGCGGACGCGGCCGCCGCCATGTTGGACTGGAGGGACGCACGCTCTCAACGCTCCCCGTCTGCAAATCCCGGCGGGAGCGCTGCGGGCCCCTGTCTTTTGGCTCTGTCCTTGGAACCCGAGGCGACGTGCCGTTCCCGGGGGAGGGTGTGTGAGTCGGGGGGCGGAGGCCGTCTACGCCATCACAGGGGCGGGGGGAGCCCGTGAGTAAAGCATCAGCCTGAGAATCGGTGCTTCTGGTTCTCCGCTCCGCCTCAGATCTTTCTGCGAGGCCTCGGGCCAGTCGTCTCTCCGCCTCGTACCTCAGTTTACCTAATCACGAAGTGGAGCTGGGCCTTCTGACTCACCCATTCATCAGGTGGGGGCCTTGACGCCCTCGGAGCCCTTTCAAAAGGACGTTGCATTCCACGAAATACTACTTGTCGTCATTCCCTCTGTCGTAACGAGTCGAATTCCAGTTGAGGGTGTTTGTAAGAAATTCAGCTTCCTTTTCACCCTCGTCTTCTTCCCTGTTCAGTTTCTTTTTTTTAAAGTCTCTTGCAAGACTTGAAAGTGAGCCTTTCCTATTATCGACAGGCAAACATAGACCAAAGAAAGAAAGACAGCCTTCCACGAAGCACTGAAGCTAGAAGAGAAGAAAAGGCCTTGGTCTCTTTAGGACAGCCCAGCCAATTTAGGTCCTGCTAACCCAGAATATAAAGTCTGGAACATGGGTGTTCTCTTGATTTAGCAGTCCTAGCTGACCCACAAGGTCCTCTGTCATTGGGTGCCTCACAGGCTGCAAAGACCCAGCTATCCACTTGCTAGAAATCATCATGAGAGTAAGATACCACCTTTCAGGTGCAAAAGCAGAACATTTTCTTAAAGTGGAATAGTTGGGATGAAAATGACTGGTGACAGTCTTTTACATTATTTGTAAGGGAGAACCTGTTGGTATTCAAAACAAAAAAACCACACCCCCAGTAATCCAGTGTTGCAGGAGGATGGAAGTGTGGTAAAAAGGAAGCAGTAGGCTAAAAAGAAATGGTTGGAGAGGAAAATGATAAACTCTCCTTAGATTAACATTGATGTCAGGAAGCCATAATATTTATCTTTTGGGGGAGGGGGCTTCTTTTATCTCCTTTCAGCTTCTATGTAATCCTTGCTCAAACAAGAGATAATTTCTTACCCTAAAGTAGACAGTGGTATGTCTTACCAGGTGCATAATTTGGGATGAAGTCTGGTAAAGCCCCACAGAAGTACGTAGAAGTATACCCTCAGGAGGGTATGTGACCTATCCATCCATGGTTAAAAAGAAATATCCTCCAGTCCTCCTGGAGAAATTCACCAGCTTTCAATGGATACAGTGCTCATTAAAAACTTGGCCTGGCTTGACTTTTAACATAATTGTTGGTATAAAATGATGGCTTAATTTTATAGGAATAGGTAGCTTTTATAGAAAATTAAATTTTAGAGGTTTACCATTTGTAAAATCCAAGATTTTCAGTGTTTCAAGTGTATGAGGAGCTGGTTTACATAAGTACTAATCTTCAAGTTACCAAGACACCAGATTTTTGTCACTTCGTATTTTCAGTGTTTTTAACATCAACATTGGTTTTCACATGTGAAAATGATTTTAAAATTGCTCACATCTAAATCAGTTAAGCTAGAATCTTTAAGTTCTACTTAGCATCAATCACATAATTATAATGTGTATAAAATAATACTTTTGACTTTGTAAGAAATAGGAGTAATGCTTTTGACTTGTTCTTTGGTGAATATTGGTAGTAAATTTAATAGTAAACTCCCCCTAAACAACTAATGGTATTAGGTTTAGTTAAGTCCTTTAAACATTCCAAACTACATGTATAAGTTTATCAAGTTGACTCAACCACACCAGATGCCTGACAGTGTAAACTTCTAAAGCCTAACAAAATATAAGCACTTGTATAACCAGTAAATCAAAATTATAAATATTGTCAGGCTCTCAGACATTCAAATACTGTTTACAAATGTGAATTATCCAACACCTTTCAAGTTAAAATTACAAACCTAATAAAAATTAAAGGTCAAGTTCTCATTTTGGCAATATGGTAGGCCAAGATAACTTGAAAATCCTCTCTAAACACCTAAAAGTGTAAGAACTGACAAAAAAGGGGGACAAGGGAAGCCCCAGCTACCAGAAATGAAGTAATAACTATTATGGTAGGTACTACAGCTAATTTGGTGGTTGCCCTGGAGAGGAGGGTATGGATCTCATCATTTAGAAACAATTCCATTTCCCAAGTAACTAAAACTAAGGACAGGAGATGAAGCCTTGAGACCATTAGAGCTAGGTAATGGGAACTAAGACCCTTACATAAGACTGGGCTGTTTGAAGGACTGTACCTTTGGTGAAAGAATGAACTGGAAAAAACTTGTACCTACCAGCATAAGAGATAGCAAGAATGCCTGGAACCTGAGTGAAAAAGTTCTGAGAATTCGTAAACTGGAACCTGTGCTTCATACAATTTGGATGTGTATTTAGGCTAGTTATGGGGCCCAAGAACCTTAAACCAGGAAATCAAGATAAAAATTGGTTCTGGGTTGGTAATAACCTTGGGGTTCCTGGTACAGTGGAACCTCAGTTCTCAAACTTAATTCATTCTGGAAGGCAGTCCGAGAAGCGATTTGTTCAAGAACCAAATCATTTTTTTCCCTTTAGAAATATGTAATACAAATTGAATTAATCAGTTCCAGACGCCAAAATGATTCCGTTTTAACCTTTCTTATATACAGTACATGTCTATTGTACTGTTTAAACTATAAACACTTTAAAAACAAAAAGGACATGAAATGTAAATGAAAATTTAACAAAAAGGAAAGAAATGTACAGTAAAATAATGGAAAATTGCCCGACTGGTGTGGCTCAGTTGTTGAGCATCAACCTATGAATCAGGAGGTCATAGTTTAATTCCTGGTCAGGGGGCACATGCCTGGGTTGTGGGCTCAGTCCCCAGTGTGGGGTGTGTAGGAGGCAGCTGATCAAGGATTCTCATCATAGATGTTTCTATTTTTCTCTCCCTCTCCCTCTCCCTCTCTGAAATCATTAAAAACATCCTATATAATAAAAGCCTAATATACAACTTGACCAAACAGCAGAATGACCGGTTGCTATGATATGCACTGACCACCAGGGGGCAGATGCTCAATGCAGGAGCTGCCCCCAGCCTGCAGGCCCCAGGCCGGCCAAGGCGGGTGCTAATGGGGGTCCCCCCAATAGCCCTGCTGGTCGCCCCACAAAGGGAGGCGACCGGCTGTGGTGGTGGTGGGGCAGGGCCAGTGAGCGGGCAGCGCCAGGCCGGCCAAGGCAGGTGCAAGGTGGGGGGCAGTCACCCCGCAGGTTGCCCCAGAGGTTGGCCCTGATAGCCAGGCCTAGGGACCCTACCTGTGCATGAATTTCGTGCACCGGGCCTCTAGTAAAAAATAAAAAAATGAAAAGTTTATTACAAGCAGTATCAAAAGCAAAAAAAATGAAAATATTCACAGCAAAATGTTCTGAGATTTCAACTGGTAAACTGACTCATATTTCCGCATTCTCTCTTTGTCAACTGAGAGATGCATGACTGATTGTACAGATATCAGCATGAAAGAGTTGTCAGCTGAGGAGTGAATTGTTCAAGATGGGAGACGTTCGAGAAACGAGGTTCCACTGTAATGTAAATTGAATTAATTAGTTCCAGACTCCCAAATGACTCCCTGTTTTAGCCTGATATACAGTACATGTCCTTATATACTGTACATGTCTAATGTACTGTTTAATCTATACTTTTTTATTTTTTAATCCTCATCTGAGGATTTTCTTCCATTGCTTTTCAGAGAGAGTAGAAGGGAAAAAGGGTTGGGGGGGAAAACATCCATGTGCCTTTTGGGGGCAGGGTGCGAACCTGCAGCAAGGTATGCTCTAACCACTGAGCACAGTGGCCAAGCAACTCTTACTGATTTCAGAGAGGAGGGGATAGGGAGAGAGAAACATCAATGATGAGAGAGAATCATTGATTGGCTGCCTCTCACATGCCCCACACTGGGGATCAAGCCTAGACCCACCCTGACTGGGAATTGAATGGTGACCTCCTGGTCCATAGGTAGATGCCAACCACTGAGCAACACTGGCCCGGCATTTTTTCTTAAATTTATCGAATCACTCCCTACCAGCCTTAAAGGAATCACTTTTAGTACTCATTCTAGGGGTGTCTCTCAGGTCAGCATGCAGCATCTTTGCTGTTCCATATATCACTGCCTCTGAAATGCTGTCACTGGCTGGCTAACTGCTTTTCTTTTATCCAAGGCAACACAATAGTTTTTCTACCTTTTCAATTGCCTGTGGTCATTGTTTCTTTCACACCCTTAGTAACATTAGCACTCTTTAAAAAAAAAAAAAAATTGTATTGATTTCAGAGAGGGAGGGAGAGGGAGAGAGATAGAAACATCAGTGGTGAGAATTATGATAGTCTGCCTTCTGCACATCCCCTACTGGGGACTGAGCCCTCAACCCTGGGCATATGCCTTAACTAGGAAATGAATTGTGAACTCCTGGTTCATAGATTGATGCTTAACCACTGAGCAGCATTAGCACTCTTGATGACCTCTTTATGTTTTATGATTTCCCCAGCAACAAAAGCATGATCTCCTTTGTTGTCTGAGAGCCGCTTTTTGTCATGCTGAAGTATCGGTATGAAAGGGTTGACTAGTCGAAAAAACAAAATTTGGTTCCACATTTTTTCTGTGAACAATTTGGTTGAGAACTGAATTGTTTGAGATGGGAGATGTTCCAGAAATGAGGTTTGACTGTAGAAACAAATGAAAAAGCTTTCCTGGAGGAAATTTCACACCGTAGGTCACAAGACATCTTAAAGAAAAAAACATGCCTTAGAAAAGATGAGTTCACAGTAAGAAAATTGCAGAACTCTAGGAAACAATTCACCAAAATGAGACTTAGTGACAAATGGGATTAGAACCCCTAATAGGTAATCTAAAAGTGAATATTATATGTTTAAAATTATTAAAAACCTAAAAGAAAGAATCAACCCTAAGACCAAGATGGTATGAAAAACCACATATAGATTTGAAAAAGAACCAAGTACAACTTGTAGAAACGGAAAAAAAGAATAAATTGAATTGTAGATAGACATAGTAGAAGAAATAGTGAAGGGGAAGATGTGATATAATTTACCCAGAATTCAATTCAGAAGGATAGAGATGAAAAATGAAAGATTAAGAAACATGGCAAGTAGATTGAGGAGTCCTGTCATATATCGAATAGGAATTTGAGGAGAAAATGGAAGAATTAATAGATGGCTGATAGTTTTCTAAAACTGATGATTTTTTAAAAATTAGGTAGTGGTTTCAAACAGAAGTTATAGCTAGATACACATGTAAAACTGCGGATTGAAATACCAATAACAAACCTACTAGAGGGAATAGGAAACTGGTAAGATTGAGAGACTTAAAAGTTTAAGCTGGAAAATACTGAAATCCTTGGAATTTAGAGGAAAATAACTATTGATCTTGAAATTTTTACCAAAATAAGACTAAGACTGCCACTTTCATGTCTTGGCTTACAGAACTAATTAAATGTGTTAAATCTGGAATGGAGGAGTAGAATGCAAAAAAATAATGTAGGGGAAGCAAACAGTAAGTAAAAAGCAAATTATTGAAGATGAAAATGTATATGTTTAGAGATTTAAAAAACGTGGCAGTAAAAGGATGGGGAAAAAGTGGAGCAAAATAATAGGTGAAGGCTGATTGGCATGTTATTAAGATTCTTATATTCTAATGGAGGTTGAAGATCATTTTGAGCTTTGCCAAGAATACATGTTAAAATTGAACATAATTAAATTATGAATGGTGACTTATTAAAACAACAAATTGAATGTATCACTTATAAAGCAGTAAAAGGAAAATATAAACATTTAATAGAAGGCAGGAAAGGAGTTTAAAAGGAATAAAAAAACCAACCCTGGTAAGTAGAAAGTCCAATATTAGTGGGTAGAAATAAAAAAGTAACTAGTAAAAGTACAGAAACAATTTAAAGACAAAGATTTTCACATTGGAATAAAATCTAAATGTGCTGTTCAGAAATATGCCTAAAATATAAGAAATGTTGAAAGTATAGAGATTGAAAAAGATTCACCAGGAAAAAAGCAAAAGGGAGATTATGTTACCAGCAGAATAATGTGTGGACATTTTAAATGATAGTTTTTATGTAATGAATATTAAAAGGAAATTCACCAGGATGATATAAACCGATACTTTTATGTGCCTAACATTAATTATAGCCTCAAAATATGAAAGCCAAAAAAAAAAAAAATGATAGTCAAGTAGAGTTTTTAAACATGCCTCTCTGTGTAATTAATAGATTGGGCAGACCAAACATTAGTAAGAATATGAATGATAGAACTAATAAGTATCATCTTATTGACTTAGGGAATTCATTTAACCGAAATACACAGTTCTTTTCAAGCACATAGGGATATTTATGCAAGTAAAGTATTTTTCAAGGAGGAAAAGCAACAAAACAGCAAATCCTAACAAATACCAGGAAAAATATAGAAAATACCTTTTCTTACTGCAATGGAATATAATTAGAAGATAAAAACAAAGAGAATCAAACCCTATACACTTGGAAGTATAAGCACTTATAAATAATTCATGGATCCAGACACAGGGCCCAGGTGTCTACTTGTAATGAGCAGTTGTTTGAAATGCCCTAAATGACTATAGACTGATTTTCTCTGATGAATATAAACATCTGTACTTTCTCAGACTCAAGTATTTATACTAAGGGTCAGACTTATTGGTCAATATGCTTATTTTTATATCTTCTGCAGTTTTAAAGTCAGCTAGCTGAAGACAGATAATTTCACAGGGCTGAAGTGACTGGGTTACAGTTAAGGACTCGATATTAGATTTGAGCCAGTAACACAAGACCTATGTGTTGTGTACTTCGATAATTTTGCCTGTGTCAAAGGGATATATACTGAGATCTTGGACTGCACTCTTGTCATAGAGAAACCACATTCATACCTTTGGATCTAGTTTCATGCATCCCTAAAGTATCTTAAGTTTTATTCACATGACACCTATCCCACCCCCAATAATTCTTTTCCATATCTTACCTGATTAAAGCTAACTTTCCCTCTCATTTGATAGATGCATCTAATCATTATGGTCCAGTTAGAGTCTATATCCTTTTCATGTTTTTCTTACTTGCTTAGCTATAAATTTAGAGTCATTTACTACCACGGACATGGCAGTGATGCAGTTTTCTCTTTTTTATCTCAGGTAGCTTTATGTCTTTCACATTCATAGAAGTAGTTTGTGTCAGGATTGCATTTAATATTCTTATAATTAAGGCTTAAAAAATAATTTCAGTCTGATTGGAGAACTTAGGAAAGTGCCAAATTTGATGTCATCCACTTATATAGTAACTTGAGGCCCGATGCACGAAATTTGTGCAAGAGTAGGCCTTCCTTCCCTCGGCTGCTGGCACCGGCTTCCCTCCGGCACCCAGGCTTACCTCCAGCTCCCGGCAGGGACCTGGCTTTCCCTTGCAGCCCCGGCTTCGTCTGGAAGGACATCTGGAAGGACGCCCAGTCTAATTAGCATATTATGCTTTTATTATATAGTAATGTTTTCATATTGTAAATTTATATGAGTTGAATGAAAAAGTCACTGATTTGATTTTTGGTTGGTTTTCAGAACTGTCCAACAAAAAATGGTTGTGTTTCAAATTGGGTGAGGTTGGGTCTGATGGTCAGCAGTTTGACTATGAGTGTTATTTTTTGCTTGAAAGTATCTTCTATCTATACTAATAAATGCTAATTAGACCCGGAGACCTTCCGGACAAAGCCATGGTGGTGGGGCCGAGGCAGAGGTGGTTAGGGGCGATCAGGCCAGCAGGGGAGGGCAGTTGGGGGTGATCAGGCCGGCAGGGGGGGCAGTTGGGGGCGAGCAGGCCGGCATGCAGAGTGGTTAGGGACGATCAGGCAGGCAGGTAGGTGAGCAATTAGGAGCCAGCGGTTCTGGATTGCGAGAGGGATGTCCGACTGCCCGTTTAGGCCCACAGGGATCGGGCCTAAACGGGCAGTCTGACATCTCCCGAGGGGTCCCAGATTGGACAGGGTGCAGGCTGGTCTGAGGGGACTCCCTCCCCCCGCCCCCCCCCGCACGAATTTTGTGCACCGGGCCTCTAGTCATATAATATATTGCTCTTATTCATTATCAATAAACTTAGGTCATTCATTTGACTCTGAGTAGGAGCCTAAAGGGTAGAGCCTATTAAAAAGTTTTTGATAAAGCATACATTTTGAAGTATTGAGAAAAATATTTTTCTTTTTTTGACATATATTACTCAATTCATGCCTTTCTTGGTAGATTTTATTGCCAAAAAGGAAGCTCGGAGTACGTGTTGCTGAGTTGCTTTATCAATTGGCTAACACCCTGAAAGCTTGGTAAAGTTATATTAAACAACAAATAGCTGCTTTTCCCAAGTCTTCACAGATGTTTTTGTTGCTGCTGAGAGCCAAGGCAGTCCAGTACAAGGGAATGGTGTAGATGTTGGGCTGAGAAGGATATGGAAGTAAATGTAATCCTGGCATTTATCTTGTCAGAGTGTCTTCTCCCTTTTTGGTCCTGGTTAGTTTTAAGATGTCTTTTTGTATATAAAGGTGATATAGTTTGAGCTTTTGAGTTTTTGTTAAAAGGATGGATTTTTCACTGATTTTGCATTTGATCACTTGGTCCTTGTGACCATTGGGACGCGTTTGTGTAGTAGTTGTTTTCAAAGATATAGGTACTATACACAGCAAATACTATTTGTACAGATTTCTCCTTGCACAATATTTTTAACTTCGTTTTTCTTTCTTAGTTTCTTTATATGACATTTTCTTATCACATTATTCTATAAGGTCTAAAGCCAGCCTTTGAGGGAAGCATAATTTAAAATCAGATTTAAAATTCTTTTTATGTGTTTTAGATTCTGGAAGTTACGGTCAGTCTGGGGGTGAGCAGCAAAGGTAAAGTATACATACATTTTAATACCATGAAAGAGTAGAACTGAAAAAAAGATGAATTTAGTCAGGCCTTCCCACTTGAGATTTGGTATTTGGATGTCTTAAGAGAGTTAAATATTAGCTTGGCAAGGGAAAAGAGTCAGCCTTTGTAAATAGGTGCTGTGAAACATTTCCTCCCTTTTTAAAAGACTGTTTGAATCAGTGAATATAGATGCCTCATGGAGATTAAAACAAACCTTACAGGTATTGTAAAGATTGTTTTCTTTGGAAAATTTAAAAAAGAACAGTTATTAAAAGGATTTAAGCAATTGAACTATAACAGGTTCTTAGAAAAAGCATTTCATATTTTTATTGTATGTAATATGTTCATTTGGAACAGATTTTCTAGAAGCACTATAATAGAAATGCTTAGCATTTTTTCAAGACTCCTTATCATGCTCACAATAAAAAGTATGTTTTTATGTGAATGTTTACATGTAGTAGGGTTCTCATGCTTACTAGAAATACAGCCTTCAACTTATACTATAAATGTTTTGCAGTTCACTGTGAGATACTCAGAATAGCATCTCAGATATCAGTTCATGAAAACTGATTTAATTTTTTATTCTCATAGGATGGTGCTAATCTCATAGTAGGCAGCTAGCAAATGTTTATTCATGAAATAGATTTCTCAAATTTAAATTTTGTTAGCACTTGAAAGCTCTAAAACGATAAAAAGATTTTTTTGCAAATGTTTTAGTTTTCTTTGGCATATATTTAGAAAGTTTGTTTTTGACTTGTTAGAACTTACATGTTAGGCAAAATTAAAGATACTTCTTCAAATCTGAGGAAGTTACATTTGTTCAGTCAAACTGTATTCGAGGCTGTGTTTTGACACTGGGGATTAAAAATAATCTTATGATAATATTCTGAAGATATACATAATTCTAATTACCACGGCATGAAAATTAAACTTTTAGTGCCACCCTGTGCCTTTTCTAGGAAATGAAAGGCAGATTTAAGGCAAATAGTAGGAAGAAATTAATCTGTCAAAACATAGTAAATTGATTAAAGCACTGACAGTCATCATTTTTCTGTGTCAGATATTTGTTACGGGTTTTGTTGCCTTATTGTCCCTCCCTCCCCACCTTCCAAGCACAATTAATTCTCTGGGATTTTCCAGCTCTGGTGAAGTTTTGTTTAATTGTGGGAGATTATCAAAGGGAAACTTTTGGTGTTTGTTTGGCATCCAAAAGGTCTGGGAGTGACTTCATTTATGTCTTCAGTAGTCTTTGATCATCACCTTTCAATTTAGACTCGAGACGGGCAGGTTGACAGTTTCTCAGAAAAGAAGCTTATATTTGAAAATGAGGATAGGGTTCTTCAAGCTGTTAAATTTGCTAGTGCCAATGCTAGCAAATTTCTTTCAAGTAGTACATTTTTTTTTTTTTTTTTTACAGTTATTCTTCCTATGGAAATCAAGGCAATCAAGGTTATGGACAAGCACCACAAGTAGGTTAAAATACAAATTGTGTTCTTTATAAATAGTTATTTTTATCTTAAGTAGGTGACGAAACTTGTATTTACCTAAATTTCAGGGCTATTCTGGTTATGGGCAAATTACTGATTCCTCATATGGACAGAACTATGGCAGCTACTCCAATTATGGACAAAGCCAATCAGGTTGGACTGGTTTGTTAAATTTGCTACTTTACAAATTTAAAAAAATCAGAACCTTTACTAAGTGGTATATCCATCCAATCTTTAGGTTATTCACAATCCTACGGTGGTTATGAGAATCAAAAACAGAGCTCATATGGCCAGCAATCTTATAATAACCAGGGACAGCAAAACACGGACTCATCAGGAGGGTAAGGAAACAGTAAAAGTACTGAGATTGTGTTGGGCAGTGGAAATAATACTTTGCGTATTAAACAGGTTTCAGCAATATACTCCTAACTAAACATTTTTTTCAGAAATGTTTTGATGGGAGTATGAATTTCACAGTTTTACTGTTATGAAGAGTGTGAAAATTGTCAGCATTGTCATTTAATACTTATGATGTGTTATTTGTAAAATGATTATTTAGCTGTAAATGAATGCACATGAAAGAAAAACTTGGCCTCTCCTTTATGCCTGAGATTAAATAAAACTTACCTATGAAAGGAGACTTTTCAATGCTTACTTTTATTTCTATTTTATTTTTTAACTATTTTAATGTATTATCTTTTGAGGGACAAAAATATTTTTAAAAGTGCCAAAACCTGTCCACATATTTCAGATACCCTAAAATATATTTTATTAATATAAGTATGTGAATATTTGCCAGCAAGTTTATAGGATTTATAGTTGTGGTTTTTTAAAAATAAATTTTTACTGATTTTCAGAGAGAGAGAAAAACATTGAGAGAAACCTTGATTGGCTGTCTTCTACATGGCCCCTACTGGGGATCAAGCTTGAAATCTGGGTATATGCCCTGACTGGGAATTGAACCTGAGACCTCTCAGTGCATGGGGTGATGATGCTCAACCGACTGAGCCATACCAGTCGGGGCTTACTGTTTTTTTTTAACTTTCAGATTTGAGGAGTCTGTACTTGTTATTAATCTTAATAATAATGATTTACTTTCTTTTCATTGTGTTTTACATTTTGTGAAATGCTTTTGCATTCTCTAATTTAATTGATGATCCTTGAACACCAGTATAAGATTGTATCAGTAATTATTTCCATTTTATAAAATTAAAGAAACGCTGTTAAGATTACATAGTTTGTCAGGTTATACAGCTAAAAAATGAAGGAAAAACTGAAGTCAGTGTTTTCTCTTGCAGCAAAGAAAATTATTCTAAGTGAAAGCAATGGGGAAAGATTTGTGAGGTCAAACTACCACTTTAATGAGAGTGCTTTGAAAAGTAGAGAATGAGTACAAATGTAAGGGATAATATCCAGAAAGCATGCTACATTGGAAGGAAGAACTCTTCAAGCCCTACTAGTTAGTTTTAAATTTAAGAGGAACCCTTTTATAAGGATACATTTTTGGAAGTGTCACATGTAAATGTAGACCAAAGAGAAATGTTAGATTTTGGTTCATGACCAATTAAAAATATTTTAAAAATTGATTTTAGAGGAAGGGAGAGAGAGAGAAACATTAATTTGTTGTTCCACTTATTTATGTATTTACTAGAGGCCCAATGCATGAAATTCATTGGTCCTTGCAGCCGTGGCTTCATCCAGACGGTCATTCTGCTGTTCGGTCTAATTAGCATATTAGTTCTTTATTATATAGGACTAGAGGCCTGGTGCACGAAATTCGTGCACGGGGGGCGGGGGTTGTCCCTCAGCCCAGCCTGCACCCTCTCCAATCTGGGACCCCTCGCGGAATGTCTGACTGCCCGTTTAGGCCTGATGGGATCAGGCCTAAACGGGCAGTCGGACATCCCTCTCACAATCCAGGACTGCTGGCTCCCAATGCTCGCCTGCTTGCCTTCCTGATTTCCCCTAACTGCTTCTGCCTGCCAGCCTGATCACCCCCTAACCACTTCCCTGCCAGCCTGATTGCCCCTAACTGCCCTCCCCTGCAGGCCTGGTCACCCCTAACTGCCCTCCCCTGTAGGCCTGGTCACCCTTAACTGCCCTCCCCTGCAGACCTGGTCCCCCCCAACTGCTCTCCTCTGCAGGCCTGGGTCCCCCCTTACTGCCCTTCCCTGCAGGCCTGGTCAACCCCAACTTCCCTCCTCTGCTGGCCTGGTTACCCTTAACTGCCCTCCCCTGCAGGCTTGATCGCCTCCAACTGCCCTCCCTTGCAGGCCTGGTCCCTCCCAACTGCCCTCCCCTGCTGGCCTGATCGCCCACAACTGCCCTACCTTGCAGGCCTGTTCCCTCCCAACTGCCCTCCCCTGCTGGCCATCTTGTGGTGGCCATCTTGTGTCCACATGGAGGCAGCCATCTTTGACCACATGGGGGCAGCCATCTTGTGTGTTGGAGTGATGATCAATCTGCATGTTACTCTTTTATTAGATAGGATTAGTTGCTTCTTGTATGAGCACTGACTGAAGATCAAACGCAACCATTTTAAAAGTGAAGTGCTAGGGTTCTGACCATTAATATGATACGTTTTGGGTAGGAAGTTGGGAAACATACTGATTGTTCTGATCCTCTGATGCAGAATAAGATGTTACTAAGTTAATGGAGACCTTTTAAAAAAGTGAACATTAGAACTCAAATCCAATTAAGTGTTCCTTTCAACATCCCCATCCTTAAGGCAGGTAATTAATAGTCATATTACAAAGAACATACCTAGAATTTCCTTTTTGAATTGCCAGAGATAAGAAAGCAGTGTTATTATTTGGTAGACTTCTTTTCAGATAAAAAATGGCATCACAAAGTGAATTCTCTTTTTTTCACTCAGCAGACTAAAAATCTGAATGCATACCTGTTTTCTAAAATGTATTTTCATTGAAGATATTTAAAAGAATGTACTCTAAGATGAAGAAGAATGTGATGATGAATAAGTTGGGTTTAGTGCAGTTTTTTTCTTGTCTATAAAACCATTTAACCCCCCTGTACACAACTAATTCCTTTTAAAGAAAAAAATTGAAATGTAAGTTGTGTAAGATTTATTTTTAAGCTGTACAGTGTCTCTTTTTGTATAGTTAACACACTACCAAATGTCTTTAGATATCCCTCTCCTACGGATATTTTCAATAGCCACTAACTTTACCTGGTGTAATACGGGGATTGTATATTGGCATGGCAATTTAAAGCAGGTTCTTGTTGGTGCACAGCACAAATTAGTTATATATAGGGATGGTAGTTTTTTCATCTTCAGTTGTCTCTGCTACAGCTTATACGAAATAATTGTTCAGTTAATTGACTGTACCACTCTAATTGCAAAAAACGTTGCAGCTGTTTTATTGACATTCTGAATGCTTCTAAGTAAATATAAATTTTTAAAATAAAGTAAAGAGAATGTACTGTAGGTTCTAAAGATAATTATAAAAAGTAGTCCGCCCTGCCGGTGTGGCTCAATGGTTGAATGTCAACCTGTGAACCAGGAGATCACGGTTCCATTCCCAGTCAGGACCATGTCCAGGTTGCTGGCTTGATCCTGAGTAGGAGGTGTGCAGGAAGCAGCTGATCAGTGATTCTCTCTTATCATTGATGTTTCTCTCTCTCTCTCTCTCTCTCTCTCTCTCCCCCCCCCCTTATCTCCCGCCCCCTTCCTCTTTGAAATTAAAGAAGTAGTCCTTAAAACATTATAAGATATTAAAATTAGGTGATATAGAGCCTTTCAGTATAATTATTAAAAGAACTCAGTACTTGTGGCATGTGTGTTAAAGAATTGACATTACTGTACTTTGTGGCACCTTTAATTTTTTAATTTAAGGAGATGTAAAAATCATACTGATTTTTTTGCTTCACTATTTTCAAAGGTGCATATGGTTTTTCTCATAATTGGCATCTCTTCAAGGATAAATTGTTGTTTGAAGGTCATTTTATTGGTGATAAAGGAGACTTTATAGATAAAAGAACTAAATGATTTCCACCACAAAAAAGTAGTAAATATGGTTCAGGTCTAGCTAGTCAGACCTTTTATATCAGTCTCAGTCAACTTGCTACAGTAAACATAATCCTATAAAATCTCTCAAGTTCTTGATTTCTGTTTAGCCAAAGTGGAAGAACGCCTTCATATGACCAGTCAAACTATGGTCAACAAGATTCGTATGGCCAGCAGTCAGGCTATGATCATCATCAAGGTTCATATGATGAGCAGTCAAATTATGATCAGCAGCATGATTCCTATAATCAAAACCAGCAGTCCTACCATTCACAAAGGGAAAATTACAGCCACCACACACAAGGTAAGATATACTTACCTCTTTTTTTTTTTCAGACAGAATTACTTACATAATGAGTTTTGGATTAAAAGACCCAAATAGGAGCCCTGGCCAGTGTGGCTCAGTTGGTTGGATCATCGTCCCATACACCAAATGGTTGCTGGGTTCAATTCCGGGTCAGGGCACATACCTGGGTTGCAGGTTCGATCCCCAGTTGGGTTGTGTATGGAAGGCAACCAATCGATGTTTCTCTATCATGTTGATTTTTTTTTCTTTCTCTCTCTCTAATCAGTAAGCATGTCCTCAGGTGAGGATTTAAAAAAAAAAAAAAAAAATCCACAAAACCCAAATAGGATTTTAACTGTAAAAATTTGGAGTGACTGTGACCATATGTTCTCTCATGGCTATCAAAATTAGTTTATTAGATTCCTATTTCTGAGCTGCTTGGAGATTCCCAAATGGTCACATGACTTTTTGATTGCTGATACATTAATTTCCTTTTTGTCTCAGACAACTTTGATCATTTGGCAAATGCTGCTGCTACCAGTCCTTTTGGAAGTGGTAGTATACTTGATTTGGTGAAATTTTGATTCTATATTAGCTTTCTCTGACCTCATCTAAGAAGGACCAGTCATTCCTTCTTCTTGTTTTCCGATAGCACATTTCATATACAACTGATAGCTAGGAATCTGTCCTTGCCAAGAAAAGGCAAAAGTTCAGTTTTATTTATTTTTGTACCTTCATTGCCTAGTATAGGGCTTGGTTCGTGAATAATTGAATGAGTGAGTAAGTGAATGAGTAAAAGTGGACGCTCATTTACTGAATATCTTTTTTAAATTTATACGTGGAGAGTTAAACTTTTAAAATATTTTTTAAAATTGACTTTTAGAGAGAGAGGAAGGGATAGGGAGAGAGAGAGAGAAACATTTATGTGAGAGAAACATGGACTGGCTACTTCTGCATGCTACATACACACTGGGGATCCAGCCCGCAACCTGGGCTTGTGCCCTGACTGGGAATTGAACTAGCAACCTCTTGGTGCATAGGTCAACGTTCAATCACTGAGCCACACTGGCTGGGCACACTGAATATCTTTTTCAGTGAACATATGCATTGAATATTTTTTTCAGTGAATGTGTGCACTGAGTATCAGTTTGAAAATCCAGTTACTTCTTGTCCATGCTTAATTTGCATTTAAGTATTTTTGAGGTCATGAAAGTAATAACTTTTCAGATTTGGGTTATGCTTTTCATCTAATTTGTTAGGGTTTTGTACCTATTGTTGTACTTGAACTCAAACTATTCTACATCACCATCACCATTTTGCTGTCTGACTTTAATTGTTTGACACAAATATAATTCCTGAACACATTTAATTCCAGATGGTTTTATGATGGCTTGCATTTGAGTTCTGTGCACATATGCCATTTTCCAAAGGACATATAGTGTGACCTAAAGAGCCATTTAAGATTGTTGTGGGAAGTCTGTGTCTGAAAGCAGAATAGTAGTTATTTATTTATGTACATATTATTTTCTTTTTTATAGATGACCGTCGTGATGTGAGTAGGTATGGAGAAGATAATAGAGGATATGGCGGGTCACAGGGAGGAGGTAGAGGGCGTGGGGGATATGACAAGGATGGAAGAGGTCCTATGACAGGATCAAGGTAAGTTTTCAGGTATAAATGTCTACATTTCTTCTCTCTTTTTTAATTTTAAGTTTGGTTGTTACTTGGCTGGTTTAATTCCAGCATCTAATGTAGTTAAGGGGCTTTAAAGAGGTTATGTTGTAGAGAAGAGAGCAAAAATTGAAAATTTATTTTCAGTCTTAAGATGTTGCATAAATTACCTTAGAATAGGTTTATGTTAGCAGTTGGTTTATATGGTGTATATTAAACACCAATGGATGAAAGTCCCCTACTATGGAGACCTGTGTGTTTCCTGCCAGAGCTTTAGAATCTAAATGTTAAAAGATGGCTCTGAGAAATCCAAGCATTTTGTTTGTAAAAAATAAAAGGTAAGTTAATTGTAGATTGGAGGGCAGAGAGGCTTTTCCTTAATCTTGAATCCCCTTGGGAAGGGAAAATATTAGAAGGCAGTAGCAGAGTATAAAAATGGGGTTGGTGAGAGATTTAATGTAACCATACCATTTTGTTCCTCTTCTTTAGTAAATAAATATTGAATTAATTAATAAGTGCATATTCACATACCGTAGTGTATTTTGTCTAGATTAAAACTGTGGAAAAGGAATGACTTTGTAACTCAGCTTTTCTATCTCCATTGCCAGTATTATCAAGCTTGATATTTACTATGGCATATGTTATGAAAGCTGGTTTTAAAATTGCATTTAAGTTATCTGTAAATTTAGCACTTTGACCATAAAAACAATAATGAAAAAGTAGTTGTCATTTATTGTCCTCAGATGAGGTGTGTAGGTTATAAATTTGTGTGTAAAATACACAGGCTTAAAAGATAACTTATATTCCTTGGGAATTGAAATTGTCAGTGGCTTGTTAACTGACAATAATAATATATCAGTACTAGTTTACTCTTGTCCTTTTGGGACTGAGCCTAGTGTCTGCCCTGCAGTGATCTGAGAAACACAGCCAGTTATGCACAGCACTGTTATTTCTTCAAGTGAGCCAGGAATTCGATCTCACTGACTTAATATTTTTTATGTTTAGTGTACATTGTTTTGATATGGCAAAACAAGAATCTAAACATAATTGATAAACTTTTTATAAGACTTAAACATTAAAAGCCTTTTTATTGATAGCCAAGATCAAATTACTAAGGTAAAACAAGTATATTGTATGCCTCTTCATTGTCAAAGAGAGCAGTCAGCCATCATTTGTATTAAATGAATAATGTAAAGTGACAATGTAAAGTGACACAGTGCTTACCTAATAGCCTCCCTCCTATCTTAAAACAGAATTCCAAACAAGATAACCAACAGGCATATTTAATTTTCCAATTAATATGTTTTGGATAATTGTCTGCCTTGGAATGCTCTACATTTATAGTATACCACAGGTTTAATTTTCTTCATAAGGAAGCTATAATTATGTCTGAATGATAGAAGAAAAGTCTTTATATAATTTCATCTTGGAGAGATGACTCATTTAAGAATCAGAGCTAAAAGGACCTTGAATGATCTTCCTGATAAAGGAGTGACGATCCATACCATAACCAACCCAGAAGTTCTGTTTTAAAGCACTTTATAACCTATTTGGCAACATATTTCAGTATAAGTTTTGGTCCATATGCTGAATCAGATACTAAGTTCTTGATTTTCATAGCTTTTTATTTAGTCTTAGAACCTCTTTAAATGAAATCTTATGCAAGAGCCCACTATATATTAATTAGGTAAAAATGCCAATCTGGTTCATGTCAGGGTAGGAATGGGGGAGGGATCTTGCCCAGTTTCTGTCTACTTGAGGCAACCCTTCAGCCAATAAATAGAAACCCATATGGAATGTGATAATTATTCTCTGTATTGGGTTGGCAAACTTTTTATGTGAAAGGCCACATAATTAATAAATTTAGACTTTGCAGGCCATAAACAGTTTCTCTTGCAGCTACTCAACTCTGCCCTTGTAGGATCAAAGCAGCCTTAGACAATATATAAATGAATAAACATGATTGTGTTCCAATAAAACTTCATTTATGGGAAACTGAAATTTGAAATTCATATACTTTCATTGTGTCACAATATCTTGCTCAAAGATGTGCTAAAAAAAAAAAAAGTCCATTTGTAGGAGTAATTTGAAATAAAATAAAAATGCTCAGTTTCAGAATTTTTTTCACATGTGGTTTTACATGTAAGTACCAAAATACCCAAACATTTGTTGTTAGTCTTCATTAACACTTGCATTTGTGTTTCTATTCATCTTACTTAAAAATAGCAAGGTTGAAAATATGATCCTTTTGGGGCTGTGTGAAGGATATCTTGCATGAATTGGGTTTATATTTGAAGAACAGGTTGAGGGTGGGATGTGGTAAAGGATGGGACACTCGTAGACTCAGGTTGTATGATTGCTTGACTGGAGGAAGAATTCAGACCAAAAGGAAACTGTCAGTTTCCCATATATGCAAGAGAAATGTGAACGTTATAGAGATGATAGGAAACAGTATTTTGCTTTGAAAAAGCAGTTGCAGCAAAAAAGATTGAATTTCTAATTGTCACCTAAAATTGATCACTGACATCTTAGTGGATTAGAAGTTTAAGGCCATAAATTCTCTGTTTTCAACTTCAGTGTTGTGATGAATGCATTACAAAAATGCCAGAACTTTAGAGATAACAGTTTTTCATTAGTATGTCATCAAGTTAAAATAACTGTTACAGGCTTTAATATCTGAAGCCTAAAGTAAGTTTTTTTTTTTTTTTAAATTTCCAATGTCTTCTTACAAAAGTTTGTGGTGAGCTCTCTTAAAAATGTGCATATGTTCTGGTGATTGTCTAGAACAATGTTGCTCAATCTGTATATAGAAAAGCCTAATATGCTAAGTGTCCGACTGAGCGGTCGACTGACCAGTCACTATGAAGTGCACTGACCACCAGGGGGCAGATGCTCTGACTGGTAGGTTAGCTTGCTGCTGGGGTCTGGCCAATCGGAACTGGGCAAGATGGCCCTGATTGGCCCCAATAACCAGCCAGGCAGAGGGACCCCACCTGTGCACGAATTTTGTGCACCAGGCCTCTAGTAGAAATATAATGTGTCACAAATGTAAGCCACATATGTAATTTTAAATTTTCTAGTAGTCAAACAAATAGGTGAAGTTAATAATATATTTTATTTAATATATCCAAAATATTTAAGTAATCAGTATAAAAATAGTGTACATTCTTTTTTTCATACTAAGACTTTGAAATCCATTTTGTGTTTTACATTTAGACTACCTTTCAGTTTAGACTATCCCACATTTCAAATGGTCAGCAGCTACATTTGACTAGGGAATAATGTATCGGACAGTATAACTCTACAATATAGATTCTTGTCCTCCTGCAATATTGGTAAATGTTGAATCTAGAAAGCTTTTTTAAACACACATATAACACATGGGAGGAGATGAAACAAATATGGCTACTGTTGAGAATGCTGTTTACAGCCATTGAGTCATTTATATTTGGAATTAATGTTGGAGTTCTCTGTAGCTCAGATACTATATTTTGGCTTTACTAATATGAAAACTCAAGCACAGTATAGTTTGTTTGTTTTTAAACTAATCTTTTTCCAGTCTTAGCCAAGTCCCTTTTTCTCTCTAGATACTGAATTTTCTGGAATAAATATTACTGCATTGTTCTTTTACTCTTGGCAGTTTTGGCCCTTGAATAGATATATTTAGATATTTTTAAATTAAAGATTGGGAATAGAGATTCTGTCAAAGAACTTTTTTCTTCTTGATAAGCACCTGAAATTAAATCTGTCTTTTCCAGGCTCTACCCTAGGGTAGGCTGCTCATTGTGATTTTAAACTTGGGACAACCATTCCTGCAGTTAAGTGTATTCATTTGACCTGGTCGGTGTGGCTCAGTGGTTGAGCATCGACCTATGAACCCTGAGGTCATGGTTTGATTCCCGGTCAGGGCACATGCCCAGGTTGCAGGCTTATTCCCATCATCATTGATGTTTCTTTCTCTCTCCCTCTTCCTTCTTCTATGAGATCAATAAAAATATATATATTTTTAAAAGTATTCAGTTGGTTTCCTTATGCAGGGGGCATTCAGCTGTAACTTTGAGTATAAATACCTCTACTGCTTCACCTTAAAATGTTCTTTCGTTAGGAATTTTTTTATGTGCATAAGTTTGCTTCCTTTTCAGGGAGGAAAACAAATTTGTTGTGGCAAAATCTTGAATCATAGATGTTCACATATGTTCATGTCTTAATTTGCTGGTGAGGCCTTAACTTGGTATATGGAAAAGGGACTTGTAACTTTACTGCAGGTTTGAAAGAAAGATTCTTAACCATAAGCCGATCCTCTGTTAAATAATAGTACTGCCTGAGGTTTATTTACTGTATTTAATGTAATAAATTTCTTATAAGAGATTATAATATAGCAAATATGGAATTTTCTAATAAGAAAAGAGAAAAATGATTGAAACATTTGAAGTTGGAAGAAAACTTTTTTAGATCATCTAGACCAGTGCTTCTCAAACTTTAATGTACATATTAATTTATTGGGGATCTTATTAAAATGCAGATTCTGATCATTAGGTCTAGGGCAGTGGTCGGCAAACTCATTAGTCAACAGAGCGGCAAACCGCGGCTCGCGAGCTTCATGTGGCTCGCGAGCCGCAGTTTGCCGACCACTGGTCTAGGGTGAGGCCCAAGATCACGCTCTTTTGAGACCAAGGCAGGCTCAGTTTATGCTGCTGTTCTATGGATGGCCCTTTGAGTAGCAAGGATAGAGACCCTTATTTTGTAAAGGAAGAATCTGAAGCCGAGGGAAGAATTAGTGTTGTTCAAATTTTCAAGATTGATTAGTGATAGTTAAGACTGTACCCTGGCCAGTGTGGCACAGTTGGTTGAGTGTCATCCCCTGCACTAAGAGGTAGCAGTTTTGATGCCCTGTCAGGGCACATGTCCCGGTTCGATCCCAGTAGGGAGTGTGCAGGAGGCAGCTGATTGATGTCTCTCTCTCATCATTGAGGTTTCTATCTCTCTCCCTCTCCCTTTTTCTCTCTAAAATCAATAAAAACATATTTAAAAAAAAAAACACTCTACCCTGAATCTTAGTTTGAAGACTAGTACTAGGTGTTTCCGTATTTAAGGTGCAGTAGGTGTTTCCGTATTTATGGATATTATGTTGAAATCTTCAGCTGTTATATTTTCTAAGGAAATGCTCAGTAAAGATGACTTAAATTGAAATGCCACTCACTGTATGAGGGAATAGGAAATTATAAACCTATTCAAATGTCATTTGTTTTATATCCCTTTTATTTTGCAGTGGTATGTCCTTTTTAAAAATTGTTGAAAGTTATATTGCTGACCATAATACAAATTGTAGGAATTAGCTGATGTATGAAATTACATGTTATCTTTTGGCCATATAAACAATTTGGTACTCAGTTAAGATGACAGCAAAATAAGAGTATTTCTTTCAGTATTTACTTGTGAAAATTGCCTATTTAAAAAAATCTACTTTATCCTGGGACTTTAACTCCCTCACATAGGAATATGAACTAAAATAAACATTTTCACTGGTTCTTTCCTCATCATTTTTTGGAATTCTAATGGTCATCGTTGAAGAAACCTGAGATATTTTGGTTTCTAATAAGATTTTTAGCAGTTTAATCTCAAGAACTCTTTTGGCTTAATTTCCTTTTTAGGCTTCCTGAAAATCAAATAGAACAAATAGCGTGTTAAGATGTATGTATCTAAGCTGATTGCAAGAGGTAATTTTTTTATATCAAGTTAGTAGAATAGATTAATGATAAAAGAAGACTATCTTTCTCATAATTTAGTCAGAGTGGTTTTTCTCTGGGATGGCTTAGAAAAGCCATGTAGAGGGCATGTTTATCCCCAGAGAGGCTTTTTAGCAGTGAAGAGACATTAGTATATTGGATTAGTTTTCTTGGGTTACAGTAGAAGATTAGGTATCGCCATCTGAAAACTTTGTGTTTTAATTTCCATTTCAGCACTTGAATCTTAGAGGATTACTTAATTCAGTCAAGAGAAACAAGCTTTCAGTGTATGGATGTTTAGAGTTTCTTGATAAGAGATCTTAGATTCTTACATAAAGCTGTGCACATAAGGACCATTGACTTATCTGACAGTGGAAATTTGCCAAATAAGTCATTTTCTTGTGGGAAGTTGCAGTATTGGAGTGTATTGCATTCTGTCTGATACAGTCTACCAAATGGTGTACAGAACATTTAACAACATGAACCTCAGTAGCTTTGCTGTGAAGAGATCCTCGTACATTATAGTGGGTATGGAGTAAGTGGGCAATTTTAAGTTAAACCTTTTTTTAATGCTCATTTTATCAGCTTTTAGAATGATTTGCAATTTTAAGACTGCTTTCATTCAGGCTTACTTTCATGTATATTTGTACTGCACTTATTTTTTAAATCATTTTTTATTTTTCAATTAACAGTTGATATACAGTATTAGTTTCAGGTGTACACCTCAGTGATTAGATATTATATAACTTACTAAATGATCATTCTGATAAATTTCATACCCATCTGACACAATCCATAGTTTTTAGAATATTACTGTAACTATCTTCCCCTTTTTCTTCATCTCATAAAACCTATTTTGTATCAGAATAAAATACACTAAAGTTTTTATCTCTTATATTCTGCTGTCAAAATCTTAACCTTGCTTTATGTTGTTCTTCTAATTTTTTTATCTCCTTGGAAAGATTGTTTCTCTGGCATTCTTCATGCTGTGCCTCCAGCTTTAAGTTATGATTTGAATAGTATCCCTTTGGCTTGGGGTTGGGAAGACTTTAAATAAGTATATTATAGATATGTTCTGTAATACACTTGAAAAGACACGCTTGTGGAAATAGATCATTGGGAAAACACTTAGGTAAAAACAACATTTTGAAGTTTATGAAGTGGAATTTACTGGAAAGTTAGAGGTGCTACTGTTTTCCTAGGTGCTCTACTTGTGACAGTTAAGTGTAGATTGAGCCCAGGGCTCAGCACATTAGAGACTTAAGGAAGAAATCATTTCTTCAATTTTTCCTCTGCAGTGGTGGTGACCGCGGTGGCTTCAAAAATTTTGGTGGTAAGTGCTGAGTATCCCAAAATGTTTCAGTGGAAATGCTATATAAATCTAAAAGCCACCAATATCTCGCAGATGCAGTCTAAGCCCTTTCTTACTCGGTTGAGGCTGGTGTGTGTTGTGTGCTTTAAAAAAATAGATTCTCTATATATACATGTATATATATCAAAGAAAACATTAAAAAGCCAAAGTTGATCTCAGTCCAATGGATTTCTACACAGTGAATTTGCATGAAAGAGTCTGTGGTGACCAATGAATAAGACCTTCACTGGATTTTGAACAGTACATTTTTTAAGTAAAGGTAGCTGACATGGTGTTTTTAAATTACTAGGGTTTTCTAATCAGCCTTCACAACCAGAGCTTAACAAAAGTGATATTAGTAGCATAATGCCAAAGTTGCAGGTGTTGTTTGGGACATAATTGACATTCATCTTGATTTCTTAAACTTTTAATAAAACTTAATTTATATATTTACTTTATAAATCTGTGATGGTTGACTTGTTTCAAGGATTTTGGAAGTATTGACTTTTCATGCCTTGGTTATTATTTCTGTTTTATAATAGTTTCTAATGAGTTGTCTTAAATAGCTTTTCTTTTCTTTTTCTCTTCTTTTTCCTAGGTCACAGGGATTATGGACCCAGATCAGATGCTGGTAAGGTTTATGGTAGTTTATAACTTTGCCTTTAAGAGAATGTTACTGTTCCACTTTTTTCAAGGGAAAGGTGTGTTTGGAGGAGTTAGTGCAGGAGAAAGATTTAATTTGATAGTACTGCCAAAACTGGGGAGCTTTACTTCTAGACATACCAGAAAGAAAAATTTAGGGAGATTGATTGGAAAGTTTGCTACAAAAAATTATGTTTATGCTTTCCTATGTTCTGCTTTTTCTTTTGTGAAGAAATATTTGATTTTGTACTGCTAATTAGTATTCTTTCTTTAATCACTACAAATCAGATTTGAGAGAATTGATATCATTAGAAGTAGAAAAGCTTTGCTTATGAAACTATAACATTGGATTGGTAGTCTCCTTAGTGGGCCTAAGAAACCTGAATTCATACATGAGAGAATTGTCTTACTCTGGGCACGAGTCACTAATTTCATGTGGTTTTTTATTTTTAAATGAAATTCAAGGCTACATGGAGCCATTTGAAAGTTATGATTTAAATTATATTTATTGATTGATTTTTAGAGAGAGAGAGAAACATTGATTTGTTGTTCCACTTATTTATGCATTCATTGGTTGTTTCTGTATGTGCCCCGACTGGGGATTGAACCTATACTCTGGCATATTGGGATGATGCTCTAACCAACTGAGCTACCTGGCCAGGCCTGAAAGTTATGATTTAGAGATTTAAAATCTTTGAGACAAAAAATTTTAATATATATTGAAATCAGAACTTTTGTTTTTATTAAGATGCCAAAGTATTCTATATGGATGGCAATTATCCCTTGATGGACTGAATTTTTTACATCTTTCTTACTTTGTTGTACTAATCCAAAAGTGTGCATGTAAGGTAAGGTGTGTGTCAAGGTGCCCCTATATACAAAGCTTTTTGCAGTGGATGGGGAAACCACCAATTCTGCCTAGCTTGCTTGGAGGTCCAAAGTGCTAGATTTGGGGACTTTTCCACTAGAGAGCCTTAAAAGTATTGATTAGCCATAAAGAATTAAAGCTCTTCAAAGAAAAGAGTGCACATTTATAAATTTTCTTCATCTCTTCATGAGCGTTAGTGCTATATCTGAATCTAAAGAGTCAGATTTGTAAGATCTCTCTTAATTGGTCTTATGTATTTTATATAGTGTGGACTTGATCCACTTTACCTTAAGTTTAGTTGTAAGAATTGACCAAATAATGATTGTGACCACTTTGCATGTTTTATATAAGGTTTTTCTTATATTGAACCTTTTTTCTTTTGGTCATAGAAACAGTTGAATATTGGACAATAAATTATTGTTCTTGATTACTAAGCAGGATGTAGTAAAACCAGGGACTATGTAAAATTAACCATAATTTTTTTTTCTCTTAGATTCAGAATCTGATAATTCAGATAACAACACAATCTTTGTACAAGGACTTGGGGAGGGTGTGTCTACAGATCAAGTGGGGGAGTTCTTTAAACAGATAGGAATTATCAAGGTGAGTGAAAAGTATGGCTTATGTTAAAAATCTCACAGTCATTAACATATTCTGGTTAAGATACATAGATTACATAATAAGCCTATACTCTAGTAAGGCTTGGCTCTCTTTTTTAATAAAATTTTTATTTATTTATTTTAGAGAGGGAGAGAAACATCACTTTGTTGTTCCATTTATTTATGATAATACTGGTTGATTCTTGTATGTGCCCCAACTAGGGATTGAACCCGAAACCTTGGTGTATCAGACGACGCTCTAACCAATTGAGCTATCCACCCAGGGCCAGGGCTAGCCTTATCTCTTAATATTCATTGATGTACATGCTCACCATTGTCTGCAGGCATTTGCTAAATACATTAAGATTTTATTCCTAGTTTGTGTTTACCTTTCCACAGCCTTTCACAGCTTTAGCTTTTAATCTTAAGGCTCTAAAAATTGGCCCAGCAGGTGTGTCTAAGTGGTTGAGCATCGACCCACCCATCAAGAGATCACTGGTGTGCTGGCGCTAAACCATTCATAGACAACCTGCTTCTGGGTCTGGGTTTCGTATGTAGCAGAGCAGCTCCCTCGCTGCGATCTATTGAAAGTCAGCCCTCGACACAAGGGTTTGTAAAAAGAAAAAAAAGTCCAAAACTGTAAAAAAAAAGAGAGAGAGAGATCACTGGTGTGATTCCCTATCAGGGCACATGCCCAGGTTGTGGGCTTGATCCCAGTAGGGGGCATTCAGGAGGCAGCAGATTGATGATGTTCCGTTCTCATCAATGTTTCTCTCTCTCGATCCTTCTCCCTCCCTCTCTAAAATCAGTAAAAACATATTTAAAAAAATATATAAACAGTCTGACTAGCACCTAAAATTGTGAGAACCAAATGAGATTGTGAGAACATTTTATAGATTCTGAAATACAAATAAATGCAAACTCAAGTTGTTATAAAACACTAGAGGCCCGGTGCACGAAATTCATGCACGAGGGGTGGGGAGGTTATGTGTCCCTCAGCCCAGCCTGCACCCTCTCCAATCTGGGACCCCTCGAGGGATGTTCGACTGCCCGTTTAGGCCCGAACCCAGTGGGATCAGGCCTAAATGGGCAGTCAGACATCACTCTCACAATCCAGGACCGCTGGCTCCCAACTGCTCGCCTGCCTGCCTGCCTGCCTGCCTGCCTGATTGCCCCTGACCCTTCTGCCTGCCAGCCTGATCACCCCCTAATCACTCCCCTGCCAGCCTGATCGACGCTAAACTGCTCCCCTCCTGGCCCGTTTGCCCCTAACTGCCCTCCCCTGCCAGCCTGGTCACCCCTAACTGCCTTCCCTTGCCGGCCTGGTCACCCCTAACTGCCCTCCCCTGCAGTCCTGATCGCCCCCAACTTCCCTCCCTTGCAGGCCTGGTTCCTCCCAACTGCCCTCCCCTGCAGGCCTGGTTCCTCCCAACTGCCCTCCCTTGCTGGCCATCTTGTGGTGGCCATCTTGTGTCTACATGGGGGCAGCCATCTTTGACCACATGGGGGCGGTCATCTTGTGTGTTGGAGTGCCGGTCAATTTGCATATCACCCTTTTATTAGATAGGATTTTTACTTTGGTATTTCATGTCTGTGATATATATTAGCCCAATATATAATGCTTTATTTTATAACTTTATTGTTTACTTCAGTGTGTTGTACGCTATTTGTTTCATGCAAATATTTTCATCTCTCACCTAGAAAGCATCCTTTAGAGCAGTGTTAGTAGATTAAAAAATTCACAATTCTGGTTAAGTAAAAATTCTCCTTTGTCTTCCACTCCCATCCTAGCCAAATCTGGTTTGTAATCTTAGTGGTAATGTATTGATTTGCTTAGTGAACATTCTTCCTGGTCTTTTTAATTCGTTTTACAAGGTATACATTTACATGAAGCAATGTTTACTTTTTTTTGGGCAGGGCTTGGGGGGGTTCAAAGAAATTCTACATAGATAAAACAGTATACTATGTATTATTTTTAGTTTGGTTTTCACTTAATGTGTCTTAGAGTATTTTCTTTTTTACAACTAGAGATAACTTCATTTTTATAAAAGGTACATAGTATTTTGTGAGCTTTAGTCTTATATCTGAATCTGAAGAGTGAGGTGTATGAATTCCTTAAAAATAATAAATGATATGGTTCCTGATCACTTTTCCTTAAAATACTAACACCAACTTGTTTGTTCCTCAGACAAATAAGAAGACTGGAAAACCAATGATAAATCTGTACACAGACAAGGACACAGGGAAGCCAAAAGGGGAGGCGACAGTGTCATTTGATGACCCTCCTTCAGCTAAGGCAGCCATTGACTGGTTTGATGGTATACCTCATTCATATAATTTCAACATGCCGTTTGGATAAATGTTTCCTAGTGTTGAAGTCAAAATATGTTCTGATATAACCACTGTTATTTTCCTGTTTACTTTTTTTCTTTTTAATACGTTTTTATTGATTTCAGAGAGGAAGGGAGAGAGAGATAGAAACATCAATGATGAGAGAATCATTGATCGGCTGCCTCCTGCACGCCCCCTACTGGGAATCAAGCCTGCGACCCAGGCATGTGCCATTGACCAGAATTGAACCTGGGACTCTTCAGTCAGCAGGCTGATGCTCTATCCACTGAGCCAAACCGGCCAGGGCTTCCTGTTTACTTTTATAGCTAATTTTATTTATTAAGAATACAGGCCAGATATTTTACATATCCTTAGAAATGAGATGAGCTTTCTCCTTGTTTTTGTCTAGAATATTTCCTTATATCATGCCTTAAGCTTTGAGGCCACCCTGTTATAGATGTAAAGGGTTGGCCTGGTTGACCCAATATTCTTTTAAAATTTAGATTAATTTTCTTTCAAATACAAAGTTAATTAAGACATACTTAGAAGAAATAATAAGACTTTTTCCCACTGAAAATAAACTATGGAAAGTAGAAGAAAGCAACTATAGTTCTCAGATAACTGCTAATAATATTTCTTACTAACTTTCCAGTTTTTTTTAATGTATTTTAAAAATAGTTTATCATTATATTACACATGTAATTTTGTCTCATTCTTTTTTTTGCGGGGGAGGAGCATGTAAAGTTTTTTTTATTGGAAAACAAATATACAAATTGGAATGGATTTGAGGCAAATTGTGCTGTAAACAGATTTTAAGTGGCTAAACAAAGTTTAAAAAGCAAGTAACAATGAAATAAAGTGTTTCTGGTACAGGACCAGCAGTGCAAAAAAATAGTGTCTGAGTACCTGGATAATACACCTGTTTTGCAGTTGTGCAACTTTTAGGTACATATTGTTGACTGTCCATAGTCCACACAGAGTTGTAACTCCATGCTTCAACAACATGCTGACAGTTCCTAAAGAAAACTACTTGAAAAAAGGCATAGCGCCCTAGCCGGTTTGGCTCAGTGGATAGAGTGTTGGCCTGGGGACTGTAAGGTCCTGGGTTCAATTCCGGTCAAGGATACATGCCCGGGTTGCAGGCTCGATCCTAACCCCCCCGTAGGGGGTGTGCAGGAGGCAGCCGATCAATAATTCTCTCTCATCATTGATGTTTCTATGTCACTCTTCCTTTCCCTTCCTCTCTGAAATCAACAAAAATACATTTAAAAAAAAGGCATAACCCAGATATCTCCTCATTGGACCAACTCCATCTAAGTTTAGATGTGCAGAAGGGCTTAGATATATCCAGAGTAAGCCCTTAATCAATTTTCTAAAATAAGGTTTCAGGACAATGATAGTAAAATAAGGGAAGAAAACATGGAGAAATGAAGTCTTAATTACTATACATGCATATTTTTTTGACAGTAGGGAAAACCTTTTCCAGATAAGTTACAAGAAAAGGCAAATAAACAGTTTTGTACAAGAAATTCAACACATTCTGTATAATGCCTTTGCTTTGCTGTCATCATTTGTACAAACTCTTCATAGTTTACTTGACCATCACTATCAATCGCTACTCCCCTGATCATTTCATCAACTTTAACTGCTAACTTCTCTCCAAGGTTTGTCATCACATGACAAAGCTCTGCTGCACTAATATAGCAAGTGTCATCTTTATCAAACACATGGAATTCTTCTCTAATTTCTTCTTCATTGTCTGTGTCTTTCATTTTTCTTGCCATCATTGTCAGAAATTCTGGGAAGTCAGTTGTGCCATTACCATCAGCATCCACTTCATTAATCGTGTCATGTAACTCTGCTTCTGTGAGATTCTGCCCAAGAGGCCTCATTACAGTTCCCAATTTCTTTGTTATAGTTCCATCACATTGTGTCAAATAGTGAAAAAGCTTCCTTGAATTCTGCAATCTGCTCTTCAGTCAGTTGGTCAGCCATGCTGCAAGCGCTCTGATATCTGAGATGCTACCACACAACCACTCAGCATGCCCACTCTACTCGGACTTCATGTTTTTTTCACTTAACATTTTAACATAGTCATTTCCTCATGTTATAAATTCCCCTGTGTTTTTCAAAACATAATTTTACTTCTTTACTTCTTTCAAGATGAGATTGTGATACCCTATGTCTTCTTACCTCCATATTCTTTATGTTTTTATACTAATCCATCAGGCCCCTAACACCTTGCTCTTGAAGGCTGGGTCCATCTTCCCTCACTTCTGCTTTTTTACAGTTTCTGTGAATCATAAAGCAATTTCTTTTGCTCATGATATGTTTAAAAATTATTGTGCCATTTGCCCATAGGGTCTATGAGCCTCTTAAATTGTAAGTCTATAGTTCATCTCTTACCAGGTCTTTTTACAGCTTTAAAAATACTGATCCTTGAATTGCTTCCTATGTCAAAGTGCATGTCATACCATTTGACATTGTTGCAAGTTGATTAGGGCTTTGTTCAGGGAGCCAGGGCTCTTGGATTTAAAGCTGTTTTATGAATCTTTTCTTTATATGTTAGTTCCCTTATTTAATATAAAGTAAAAAGATTAATTTCTATCTTTAAGGCCTAGGGCAGCAGAATTTGTGTATAGTGCATGTATGTAAGTAATCACATATGTACACATTATTTTTAAAGATATTACATATGGTAAAAAAAATGTCAAACAGTACCAAGAGTGTATATAGTAAAAAATGAGTTTCCTTTATACCTTTGACTACCCCTAACCCCATCAGTGGTTTCTTGTCCCCTATTGAGACTGAAGTAAAATAGACAACGTATATACAAACACATGTGTACATATGGAAGTACATGTGCACACTTATGCATGTGTGTATATGCACACACACATTCCTTTTAAAAAAAACAATAGCAAACTATACACATTGCTCATGTAAAAATAGATTTTTATTTTATTTTTTGCTTAGTAATAAATGACTCTCCCAGTGACAGAACTGCTCTATTCAATAGATTATGTCATGTCTTAGCACTGTTACCTTGACTGTTTGGGAACACTAGTGTGTTTGAATTTTTGTGAGGACGTGTCACTTATTCCTCTGAAATTGAAATTACCCAAGACAATTTACAGTTGTTGAGAAATGCAGATGTAGAGTAGCATTTCTTCAAAACCATTTTCTTTCTTCTTAGGGAAAGAATTTCATGGCAACATCATTAAAGTGTCCTTTGCTACCAGAAGACCTGAATTTATGAGGGGAGGTGGAAGTGGAGGTGGGCGGCGAGGTAAGATACTTGTTACTGGCCTGGATATTGTACAAAGGGTTTGAATTTAAGTGTATGTTCTGTCCCTATTGTGAGAACTTGCTACACCTCTTTCTCTCCCTTGGTCTTTTTCCTTCTGTTTTAAGGTGAGAGTGGGTACTAAATAGGAGACTAGTAAATAAGATGTCATATAATACCTAAGAGAATAGTGGGAGAAGGTTGTAAATATCTCTTTGGAAAGCTGTATAGCAGTTTGTTATTAACCCTGAAATCAGGAGGCAGTCATTTAAATGACCCCTAATTAGGTACTTAATTTGACCAGTTTGTAAGTTCCCTGATACAGTTACTGCTAGCTTATTATTTCTGTTGGGTCTAATTCCTTAAATTTGGAATATGTCTTTTCACTTAACCTTTATCACTGAGATTCTCAAACTAAGGAGTGTATTACAGAAAAGTTTTTAAGTGCATTATTGACACTATAAAGTGTGCCTGGGGTCTTTCTCACATTTCCTGCACTTACTACATAAAGCCCCAAATTAAAGAATCATGGAGGCCTACCACAAGGGTGTGGGGCTATCCAGTTCATGGTAGGCACTTGCTGTTAGTTCTTTCATCTGGTGCTTTTTCTCTGCTTAGTTAAGGTCTGCTGCTGATTTTTCTCTCTTCCTCCCCTATATTCCTCAGGCCGTGGAGGATATAGAGGCCGTGGAGGCTTTCAGGGGAGAGGTGGAGACCCCAAAAGTGGGGACTGGGTTTGCCCTAATCCGTAAGTATTCCATTTACTTTGTTTTTTTTTTTTTGTTTGTTTGTTTTTTAATTTAATTTAATTTAATTTAATTTAATTTAATTTAATTTTTTTTTTTATTAAGGTATTATATGTGTACATATCTTACCATTGCCCCCCCCACCCCACTCCCATACATGCCTCACCCCCCAATGTTTTGCATCCGTTTGTTACTCTTATATACATGCATATAAGTCCTTCAGTTGATCTCTTATTTCCCCCACCTCTCCCTAACCTTACTGCTGTAATTTGACAGTCTGTTTGATGCTTTACTGCCTCTGTATCTATCTTTTTGTTCATCAGTTTATAATGTTTTTCATTATCCCCAAATGAGTGAGATCATGTGGTATTTTTCTTTCATTGACTGGCTTATTTCACTTAGCATAATGTTCTCTAATTCCATCCAGGTGCCTACAAATGGTAGTAATTCCTTCTTTTTTATGGCAGCATAGTATTCCATTGTGTAGATGTACCATAGTTTTCTGATCCAGTCATCTGCTGACGGGCACTTAGCCTGTTTCCAAATCTTAGCTATGGTAAATTGTGCTGCTATGAACATAGGGGTGCATATATCCTTTCTGATTGGTGTTTCTAGTTTCTTAGGATATATTCCCAGGAGTGGGATTACTGGGTCAAATGGGAGTTCCATTTTCAGTTTTTTGAGGAAACTCCATACTGTTCTCCACAGTGGCTGCACCAGTCTGCATTCCCACCAGCAGTGCACGAGGGTTCCTTTTTCTCCGCATCCTCGCCAACACTTGTCGTTTGTTGATTTGTTGATGATAGCCATTCTGACAGGTGTGAGATGGTATCGCATTGTCGTTTTGATTTGCATCTCTCGGATAATTAGTGACTTTGAGCATGTTTTCATGTGTCTCTTGGCCCTCCTTCTGTCTTCTTTCGAAAAGATTCTATTTAGGTCTGTTGCCCATTTTTTTATTCCATTTACTTTGGTAGGAATAGAAGTTAGGATTGAGGTTGGAAGCTGCAAGTGGGGGTTCTGAATCCCTTGGAAGCTATGGAACCTTTTATCTTCCTTACTTCTCAGGTCATGTGGAAATATGAACTTTGCTCGAAGGAACTCCTGCAATCAGTGCAATGAGCCCAGACCAGAGGATTCTCGTCCCTCAGGAGGAGGTAGGTTAGCTCTTTGGGTCAGCCTTATTAGCACCTACATGGTGTTTGTCTTCTGACTAGCACTAAGGAAGCTTTACATTATTTTGCTGACCTCACTGGTTTCTATTTCTACCTTGCAGATTTCCGGGGAAGAGGCTACGGTGGAGAGAGGGGCTATAGAGGTCGTGGGGGCAGAGGTGGAGACCGAGGTGGCTATGGTGGAGACAGAAGTGGTGGTGGCTATGGTGGAGACAGAAGTGGGGGTGGCTATGGAGGAGACAGAAGTGGGGGTGGCTATGGTGGAGATAGAAGTGGGGGTGGTTATGGTGGGGACAGAGGAGGCGGCTATGGAGGAGACCGAGGCGGCTATGGAGGAGACCGAGGCGGCTACGGTGGGGACCGAGGCGGCTATGGAGGAGACCGAGGCGGCTACGGTGGGGACCGAGGCGGCTACGGTGGGGACCGAGGTGGCTACGGTGGGGACCGAGGCGGCTACGGTGGGGACCGTGGAGGCTACGGTGGGGACCGAGGAGGCTATGGTGGAGATCGAGGAGGCTACGGTGGAGACCGAAGTGGGGGGAGCTACGGAGGAGACCGTGGTTGTGGCGGTGGCTATGGTGGAGACCGAAGTGGAGGCTACGGAGGAGATCGGAGTGGTGGCAGCTATGGAGGAGACCGAGGTGGCTACGGAGGCAAAATGGGAGGAAGGTGAGTATTAGAACATAGTTTTTACCTCACTGCTCCTAGATTTTAAGGTTTTTTATTGTCTAGTGTTTTGGCACTTGAATTTCCCATTGACAATTCTGCCAGTAAGGATGGAGAAGATGCTTAGTTCCCTCCTTAGCAGTTTCTAAAATTTATTGTTTTGGAAATTCTTACTCATAATTCCTTATATTTGAATGTATGTGTGTATTATTCATTCCCATAGATAAAGGTAATTGAGATTGAGTGGTATTTTGAAACTGTGTAAATTAGGAATTCTTAATCTCAGTGGTGGGGTATGCTTTTTCAAATCATGTGTGCTATATATACCCTACAGTTGTTTTTCTGGCAATTCTGGTAATACCTTTTCCAGATGAAAATCACTGATGGCACTGCTGGGAGTGTGTTGCATACTGCACAATGAATGATGTAGAGGCAGAAAAAATGGAATGACCAGTGATATTAAATAACTTTTAGTTATTATAAGCCAGAGGGATTATAGGTAGTGAGACTTAGTATAGCATGTGGTTAAGAGCACAGAGTTTAGAGGAAGATTGCTTGGGTTTAAGTCTTGTCTCCACCACTTTCTAGCTATGTGACTTTAGGCAAGTTACTTAACCCTGTGGAGCATCAGTACTCTGATGTGTACAGTGGGGCTAATAATACTTCCTTCATAGATTTAGATTAACTGTTATAACAGTTGCTGGCCCATAGTAAGTACTGTGTAATTGTTTGCTATTAGTAATTATCTATTGAATACTTCTTACTGTGTGGCAAATCCTATAAAAGTGTATATACAGGGTGGGCAAAGGTAGAGTTACAATTGTGAAACAGTTTATTCTTTTTTAAAATAGATATGGTTTTTAAAATTTGTTTTAATCCTCACCGGAGGATATGTTTCCATTGGCCTCCTGAAAATACCACAGTGGTTTGGAGTCCTTATTCTAGGTGGAAATTTTTAATAAGTTGGTGATAGTAAAGCTGCTTTTAGGATCTTAAAGCTGATAAGATATTTATTACGCATCCTCTAGGAGTAGAGAAAGCAGGCATGGTGCTATCCTTGCAGAAATTGTCAAGCTGATACCAGTCACCAGCACCCTGAAGAGGTATTTGATGCGCTCCTTTGGTAGAAAATTAGAATTTAATCTGGCTCTTTATTTTTCATTCCTAGAAATGACTACAGAAATGATCAGCGCAACCGACCATACTGATGACTGTTTTGAATGTTCCTTTGTCTCTGACATGATCCATAGTGAAATTGCCAGAGTTTTGCCTGCTGCTTTCCTGGTGGCCTCTTCTTGGGTAGTGAAATTAAGTGACATTTAGAATTTTATTTGGGTGGGAGGGCTGGGACAGTTTTTCTTTTAGTAATGTCTGTTGGAATTTTCCCCTTTAGTTTCCAACTTTCTCCTTCCCAACCCTTGAAGCTAAGTGCGTTGTAAAATATTGCCAAAATGGAAAGTGTTTTATAATACTGCAATAAAGGCTTCTTGTTTTGTGGATTTTTGTATATTAGTGCATTGTTCTGTCACACTCAGGATTCAGTTACAGCAGATTCTAACCCTGAAGAATAAGGAAATGGAGCCTACTTCATTAAATTAAAATGTTACTTTCAACAGTATTTATTGAGCTTCTACTCTGTTTAGAATAGCAGTTTCTAAAGAATGACTGCACATCAGAATCACCTGAGGGAGTTGTCATAATTAGATCACCTTAGCCTCATCTCAGGTGTGTTGGATCAGAACTTGGTGGGGGTATGGGGAAGGAGTTAGGAACCTTTATGTCAAGCTCACCAGATGATTTTGAAAGTTCCAGTTTATAATTTAGAACCATTTATTTTGGGCAATGTTCTAGATGCTGGGAATATGGAGGTCTAAGGGCTAGGTAAGAAGAGTAATGATTCAATAGTGTACATGGTGTGTTATTTGGTATTCATTAAAAACTATTTCTTCTACCCTTACCAAGAGCCTGGGACAGGCACTATACCAGGTGCTGGATATGTGCCCATCAAGCAAACACAATGTACAAATAACTGCTCCAATAAGAATAAATGCAAGATGCTTTTGAGGGCTGATTTGAAGGACACTTAATTCAGTCATGGGATCAGGAAGGTTTGGTGAGTCTTGAGGGAAGAGTAGGAATTGGCCAAGTAATGAGGCTGGGTTGGGGAAATGGTGTTCCCAGCAGAAAATTAATGACATCAACAAATAGATTAGAGGAATGAAGAGATTGAGGAATAGATGCTGGCTTGAGAAGTGTAAGTAGTGCATTGTGAGGGAGGAGTTCAAAGATAGGCTTGCAAAAGATAAGACTGGAGAGGTAAATAAGCTTTACCATAAGGTCCTTGCATTTCAGTTTCCCTCCCCTGGCCTTCAAATAGGGAGTCAAAAGGTTTTAACCAGGGGAGTGTCCTGACCTGAGTTAGGTATCTACTGAAAGACGATAATGGCTGAAAGTGAAGAAGCTGAACAGGAGACTGGTAAGCCAGTGAGAAATACTGGTCTAAGCTCAGATATTGACTGGATAAGGAGGACATAACTAAATAGATTTGTGAAATAATGAGGGCAATTTGACAGGATTTGGCTACATGTCAGAAATAGTTGGGAGGGAAGAGTTAGGTTACTGGCCTAGGCAATTGGATAGGTATTTATTGAAATAGGAAATACTGAATAAGGAACAGATGTGGGAACAAGGTGGGAATGAATTGTTTTTAGGTATGTTGAGTTTGGGGCACTCAAAATTACAAGTAGAGACATCCAGTAGACATCTGGATGTGCAAATCTGCAGCTGAGAAAACTGCACTTCCCTGATACTGTTCCATACTGACTTTTGTTTTTACTAACTTCTCTACTTGGTTTTTGCATGTTGTAAGTTCCTTGGCATGTTCTGATCTCTGTTCTCTTTTTTACACTCACTTTTATTCTGGGCAAACTCATTCAGGTTATTGCTTTAAAAACCACCTAATACAGTGATGGCTACCAAATTTATGTCTTCAGTCCTGACCTCTTCCCTTAACTCTGGTTTATACCCAGCTGCCTACTTGACCTCTCTACTAGGATATACTAAATAAATTTGATTTTTCTTGGCAACTCCTCCAGGATTGAACAAAACTTTGGATCTCTCTCTCCAAGTCCGTTTCTCTCTTTCTAGTCTTTTCCATCTCAGTAAATATCCTCACTGTCCACCTAGATCAGATCAGGTAAAAAACTTTAGAGCTTATACTTGCTTTCTCTCATTCATTCTGTACCTGCAGTTCCTTTTAATTCTACCTCCAAAATATATCCTGAAACCATCTTTATGGTCTGGGTTACAATCCTAGTATGAGCTACAGGACAATTGCAATTGCCCATTATTAGGTCCCCCCAGTCTTGCCCCTCTAAAATCGATTTTTTCATATAGCAGCCAAGTGATATTGTAATGATGTAAATCAGACCATATGTCATGCCTCTTTAAAACACTTTCAATGACTTTGTTCAAGTAGGCAACAAATTCCTTACCCTGGCTTACAAAGCCCTATAGGATCTGGCCTGTCTACCTCTCCAACTTCATTATATAACATCCAGACTTACCTTGCTTTGAGCACATTGGTCATAATTCTTGATGGTATCAGATATGCTTCTGCTTCAGTATTTTGTATATATATTGTCTAGAATTCTTGTTCCTCCGATAGTCATATGGCTGACTCCTTTTCACTACAACTAGGGTCAAATTCTTCCTCCCTCCCTTTGAGGTCTTCCTTGGCTTTTATCTAAAAAACGGTTTCTCTCTCTCTCTCTCTCTCTCTCTCTCTCTCTCTCTCTCTCTCTCTCTCTCTCTGCCTGACTGGTGTGGTTCAGTGGTTGAGTGTCAACCTATGAACTAGGAGGTAGGTCATGGTTTGATTCCCAGTCAGGGCACATGCCCAGGTTGAGGGCTTGATCCCCAGTGTGTGGCGTGCAGGAGGCAGCCGATCTCTTCATGGGTGTTTCTATCCCTTTCTCCCTCTGAAATTAATTTAAAAAATCTTTAAATAAATAAAATACTGCCTCTTCTAGTTACTTTCACATCACCACTTAAGTCTTCACAGTACTTTTCAGTATTTGAAATTATCTTTTTGTGGGTATAAACTTCTCTCTTGATTAGAATACGAGCTCCAGGAGAGTAGGGAACCTTGTCTGTTGTCCACTGTTCTACCCAGTGCCTAGAACAGTCTGAGGCACAGGTTAGGGACTTAGTGAATATTGACCAAATGATTGAATTTATTACAGATGCAGATTTGAGAGTCGTTAAGATGAAAGTGGATATGATTAAAATAAGACTGTCTATAATAGTGGTTCTTTATTCCAGCTGTATACTGGAATTAGCAAGTTTTTTAAGACAAGGATATCTGAGCTTCACTCCAAAATGATGAAGTCTGTGATCAAGTAAATGGTGGTCCCTAGATTTCAGATGATCTGATTCCAGAGTCTAGACTTTTTTTTTTCTCTTGAGGGTGAACATAATTTGTTGGGATTGGTGTGGCAGGTCCTACTGGCAAAGGGAAACTGAAGCCTCCAGTAAACAAGGGGGAACTAAAGCAGTTTGGAAGGATAAATAGGGCCTGTCAAAGAAATGGCCCTGAGGTGGGTAGAAAGTAGGCATAGGAGAAGAGAGAGCAGAGAGTGTGGTTGGTCTTGCCTACAGCCTAATTATCTCCACTGAGAGTGGTGGGGGGTTGAGCAAGTTAGTAAGAGGAAATAGTCCAAGAGCCATGCTTATAGGATTTTCTATTTTCCCTTCAGCAGTCCTTCCCCCGCCCCCCTCTGGGGGCAGAAGCTCTACTCTCTAGCTTTGTTATTAAGTTCTGGTTATAGACAAGGGCTTGGTTTAGGGAGGCAGGCTGGTCATCCAGAATAGCTTTGGTTCTGTCCTCTGTGTCCCTTCAACCCAGCGTGAGGAGACCTGTGTATCAGTGAAGCCTCTGATGAAGGGAACAGCATAGGTAGAGTGACATTCATTTATTCATCGAGGGTAAGTATAGACATTTTCTCCGGGGAGCCTGAGAAGCATCCTCAGGAAGTGAGGGCTAGGCCCAAAGAACTGACCTATTGGGAGGTTTTGGCAAGGATCTAAAGCTGTTTTTTGCTTTCTGGTGTCCCAGGCCCTGTGGCCTGTGACTTTGGTTTTAGTGGTTTAGGGGGACAGGGAGGGAAGGCAGAGGTGAGGTAACAGGCAGACCTTTTCTGGGCCCTCAATTTTTCCTGTTGGTCTGATGAGGCACTGGCCTTTGCAACAAACAAGGGGCTCAGCCGTGCAAGTCGAAAGTCTCGGATATTTAACGCTTCTAGGTTCTCATTCTCTTTTCTGAACCTTGTAGGCTCTTCCTTCTCCTTGGTCAGAGGTGACTCAGATACAAAGAGAACCTTGTTTTTCAGCTTGTTTTCGATCCAGGGATCAATTGAGGCCAAAATAGTGAATGTTTCTTGTAGCTGCATTGAAATAAAGGCTCTGTGGCTGACTCACTTCAGGCTAAGGCTGGGTGGGAGTGGAGGGGGTTACCCATGGGAGGGGGAGCTCTAGCCACAGGGCACTATGGCTCCAAGGAATGAGGTCAAGGGACAGTGTGTGAGGGCTTATTCCCCTCTCCTCCCTCGTGACAAAGCAAGTAGTGAAGATAGATGGGAAGGGCTTGGAGGAGGGTTAGAAGAGGAAGAGGAGGGTAGGAATGCCTTACACTCTTCTTTACAGACTGGCTGTTTTCTGTGTCTAGCATGTCCAGGAGCAAGTGGAACACTTGTGGGCTGCGGATCCCCAGGGCGCCCTGGTAGAGGCAGAAGAAGAGTGCCTAAGCATTCAGCCCCAGGAAGATGCCCTTGTCAATTCTAGTCCCCTTGTGATGGCCCTGTGGCCTGGAGAGTGGGAGATAATGGCTTTCCACCTGAGGTATCCCTTTCCTTGCCTTTTGGGGCCATTGTATTAGGTTCCATTGCACAATATTCACCAGGAAGAGTTCAGACAGTTTCTCTAATATCTAAGCAAGGCCTCTTACATCCATCTCCTGTCCCTTATCCCTTAACCCACTGTCCTCTAATCCTGAAGAAAAGGTTACTCTGAACTCCTGGTAGGGCTAGAATCTATATACGTAAAATCCTAATATGCAAATAGACCAAACGGCGGAACAACTAACAACCAGTCACTATGACGTGTGCTGACCACCAGGGGCAGCAGGCGGCAGAGTGTGGCAGGATGGTGGAGCAGGTGAGTGGGGGCACCAGACCTAGGCAGGGTGCTGGTCGCTATCATCGGGGTGAGCCTCTGGTGGTTACTGAAAATTCTTTGCTCCCACGCACTGTGGTCCCACCTGGCGCTCACACCTGCTGCAGGCGCCGGCCCGCTCACACCCAGTGCCAGAGCCGCTGCTCACACCTCTGCCAGCACCAGTGCTGATGTCTCAGGGCCGTCAGCAGGTGTGAGTGGCGGCTGCTGGCCCCGGTCGCCCCTGAGGGCTTCTCCACCTCTCCCTGCTACTGAAGGGCGATTGGGGCAGCAGCCACTGCTCAGGGCCAGCGCTGTCAGTGCATGGGAGTGGCGGCGGCGGGAGTGGGGCTGCGGCAGGAGGGGCCCGGCAGGGGCGCGAAGGATGGGCCAAGACCCGCCCTTGTTCACACTGCAGCCTCACGGCCCACAGTTCCTTTCGAGGTGCACGAATTCGTGCACTGGGCCCCTAGTTGTAAAATAAACAAGTGAACAACCCTGAACTTTACAGCCTTTTTTCCCTTTCAGTAACTGCTCAGTTGCCTATTGCCCTTGCCATCAACACATCTGATCAAAGAAGTAAAACTGGCCTTACCAAAGAGATGACTGCTTCCTGGCGTGAAGCAGCTTGTGGGTTCATTAGTTGCCTGTGTAGAAGGGAGTAAGTGTGTTGTGGTTCAGTTAAGCAGGAAGGGAAGAAGGCTGATTGTTTCTTGTTATAGCCCAGAGTGAGTTGGGCTTAAGGCTGATGAGTGATGTTAATTTCATTAATTTTTCCCTCTTGTTTCTTGGGTCAGAAGAGGCTGGGAGCGGAAAAGGAGATACTGAGGAGGTGCTGAATGACAAATATATCTGTTCAGAACTTTACCTTTTCAAGTCCCATTCATGTCCTCATCTTAATTTGAGCTTTATAGTAAGCCTGAGTGGTAGGTATAATCAGTCTCTTTTTACAGTAGAAGGAAAGTCCAGGGGTCAAAAAGTGACTTGGCCAGGGGCAAAGGCAAGTGAGAGCTGAGAACTGGCAGCAAGTTCTTAGCTCTCTCTGCTCCTCTGCCCCATTCCCACCTCCTAGGATTTGGCCCTGGAAGCTCCCAGTCTAAGCTACTCACTCCTCCACCAAGTTCAGCATCATGGGCTTCATCTTGAGCTCTTCCACGGTTTGTGCCACAGCCTGCCTCATAGCCTGAAGAGGTATTAAGATGGGACAAGAGAGAGAAGGAATGCTGGGGTGTGCCCTTAAGTGCTTCACAAACCTTTGTTGAATACTTAGTTTGTTGTATATACCTTCCCTGAGGGAAGGTCTGGTGGGGGAAGCAGACAGGTGAGGAAGCAGTTACATTACTGTGATAAGTGTTACAACTGAACTAAGGGTAGGGTGCACATAGGAAGGTCTCCTAACTTAGTCTGGGCACCAGGAAGATTTCCTGGAGGAGGAGATGCCTTAACTGAAACCTGAAGGGTGAGTGGGAGTTAACCAGGCAGAGGGTTGGGGTGATTTTCTAGGTGTGGGTGAGCGGGGGAGGACATGTATAAAAGTCTGGAGGCAAGAGAGAGAGCACAGAGTGTTTAGAGAACAGAAAATAGTTCAGTTAACCAAGGTGACCACACTGTGACTCTTCAACATGGGACGCTGAGTAGTTACACTGGGATCACAGGTATAAATCAGGATAGAGTCATCTTAAGCATAGCTGGTGTGTGGTTTTGAGGAGTTGAGTGATTGAGGTGAAGCTGGAGGCATAAGCAGGCTGGGCAGTGGAGGACGGTAAACCATTCTGAGGACAGTGGGGTTATTTAAAAGTTTTATGCACAGATAAGGCACAACCTGATTTACATTTTAGGAAAATGTCTTTAGATAAAAGTTGTGTGACTAGTTTTGTATAAGCTGTTGTAAAGGTAAAAGCAATGGGACATTGGAGGGCAGAGCTGATGCTCTTTGTGGTGATTTGGGAAAGCTTCCCATAGAAGGTGGTGCTTAGCCTGGTCTTGAAGGAGCTGTCATATTTGAGTAGGCAGAAGGAGACAGGAGTTACTTACCAGTGTGACCTTGCAGAGGGGAGAGGGATGCCTGGGGCATTTTGTCTGAGCAAAGGCAAGGTGGCTTGAAAACGGCTGCATTAGGGAAATGGAGTGAGTTAGAGTGAATGTGATTCTTCGGGGGCCAGTGTGGTGGGAACCAAGACGGGAGGTTTGAGAAGGGAGAGAGACAGCTTTGGGCTGCCTGGGCTTTGGAGCTTTGGTCTCACTTACGAGGAAGGGTTCATTAAATATCTTCCTCCTGAGTAGCTCAAATGTGAGTCCCTCCAGTTCCTGTGCCTGGATCTGTTCCAGCCCAATGGTCTTGAGCATCTGGGTGGCCTCAAAGCGGTGCTGAGGGCAGGGGTGGGGAGCCATGAAGGATAGACTCCCTCTCATCCATCCCCCAACCCTGTCCTAGTACTGGAGAAGGAAGGGTACGAGGCAGCCCTAGACTCACCTCAAGGACACAAGAATAGCACAGCTGGTCTAGGACGGCCCTGATGACCTCTGCTGAGTGTACACGCATCATCTTGACCAGCATCCTAAGTGACTATGGGGGGCAGGCAGGGTGGGTGGGGTCTAAGAAGCATCTGGATGTCCAGGCCAACTTGAGGGCTGAGTCTAGAACTTGTGGGGAATAGGTGGGGTCCTGTCTCTTGAGTGTGCACATACATAAATGAATACAAATCAGATGTGCACAGACACATGTATATGTCGGTCCACATGACCCCATACCCAAGCATACACATTCACACACAGAGGACCTGCAGTACTCCCTGCTGAAGCTACTTTGCCCTGGGATGAGGATGACAGGGTACAGATCCCCATGGAAGTCAGCACTAGCTTCTGTTTCCCCCATCCTTCCCAGGGATCCAGCCTCCTGCCCCACACACCTTCATCTTCTGGGACATGGACCCGTGGCATAGGCACTGCAGCAAGAAGTCTCGGGCTGTGTTGCTGCAGGGTCTCAGGAAACCCAAACACAGGGCTGCCTCCACGGCTGCTTCATTTGGTGACTTCTGCATCAGCATCTGCAGCACAGAGGCCAGCATCCCTTCGTCCCCGATTTGAGCCCTCTGAGAGGAAGACAGGAGGTGAAATGGACCGGGACTATGTTCTCAGCCAGGCTTTGTTAAGAGGGCAATTCTTTGCTGCTTCCAGACCATTCTCCCTAAAATGAATCTCATGTTATCAGAATATTTTATCCACTTCTTGTTTTTGCTGTCATCTACTTGCTCCTAGGTCACATCCTATCATTTCTCTATGACTTTATCTTCTGAATGGATCAATGTTACTCTCTTAACACTTCTGCTGTCTAATTCCCAGCATTTAAAAATATATACATGTCATTGATCCAGCTCCTCCCCTCCAATAACCTTGTACTCCACTCTATGTCAGCTACTAATTCCCACAAAGACTTTATCATTACTTATTACTACAATTTCTATATTTCACGGATCCCATTCTGACCATCACCTCCTATCTTTCCAGCTCACCTCTTGATGTTAACAGTTGGACTCCACAAGGACTAATCATCATTAAGCACCATTTCACTGCTCCTCACCTTCATCCCTCTTTACCCAGCTTAAATTCCATGGTCCTGCTATAATTACTTCCTGCCTCAACTCCTTTACCTTATCTTGGTTCATTGTATTCAACTCTCTACTTGCTCTGTACCTGTTCTTCCTGGAGAAAAACAGTCACAATGATCTTGCTTTAGAGGTATGAACACAGACCTCATGTAGATCCCTAATGCTGCCTACTGACCATACTGCTTTTCTCTAGGCAATTCTCTTTCCCACCCTCTACGTCACACCCTTTGCTCTGGTACCTCTAACGTTTTCTTCCTCCAGTTCCACTCAGCTAATGACCTTGCTTCCTACTTTACTAAGCAAGTACAAGTTCCAGAGATACCACCACTTTTATCCAATTTTCAACCTGCACCCATATGTTCTTCCTTTCCACTTGTACTGTAGACCAAACCATCTTATCTCAAGTCAGTCTGTCCACCTGTGTGTTAGAGCTCATTTCTTCTCGCCTACTCGAGAACATTGCCGCACAACTCTTCCCACTCTCTTCAAAATGACCAGTTTTCTAACTACTGAATTATTATCCCTCAGACTAGAAACATGTTATTTTTCTTTTTCTAGAATCCACCCCTGGTGCCAACTACAACCCTTTCCAGCAAAACTTGGAAAGTGGTCTGTTCTTGCTGTACACAGGGGGGCAATAGTAGGTTGTAACTGCTAAGTGGCTACGCTAGTGATTCTATTCAGGAAACTCCACAGGACAATGCCTTCCCATCAAAATCAGGAGCTAGGTTACCTTCTCCCTGACCTAACCCCCAGCCAACACCATCAATTACCTTGCCCTAGCTTGCCTCAATTACTGATCTCCTCCCAATCACCTTGTCTTTGGGGATAGCAGCCCAGAAGTTCAGAGCTACTCGTAGTCCCCTCAGAGTATCCATCCTTTGCTCCTCATTTGGCTCCTTCAACTGCTTGATGAGAGCCTGGATCACATCCTTATTCAGGCAACCTAGACAGGGAGGGTGCTGAGGTCAGGGCAGAGCCTCGGGCTGCTCCTCTCTGCCAGGACCCATTGGACTCCACTGTGCCCTCAAGACATAAATTCCAAGTACTAGGTCCCGAGATGTTGCCCGTCTTCCCAGGACACCAGAGCAGCCGGCTGAGTGCAACCGCAATTCCAATCTCTCTTTTCACTTCACCTCTCTGCTCAACAGTACCTAGGAGAGTTCCCAGACACTGCCCAGGGCTAGGTTAGTACAGGCATATACTGCACTACCCTTCTGTCCTCACCCAGATGGGAGAGTGGCTGCGCTGCCTCCTGTCTCACCTCTCTCAACTCCCCAGCCAGGGAGAGGATATACTTACCCAGCATGGCCAGGGTTCTATAGGCCTCATACTTCACTCTCTCTGGACCAGTTTCGACCTGATTAAGAGGCAGGTGGTGGAAACATGCTATAAGGTGATGGGATGTCAGAGCTTTAAGAATCTCAGCTTAATCTAATGAGGAAACAGGCCTAGAGAGTGACCTGTCTGTACTCAAACACAGAGTACAGCCAGGAAGGTGCAATGGAAGGAACGCAACTTGGAGTAAGACTTGTTCAAATACCTATCTGGGATCTAGTCCCCATGTGGCCTTGGGCAAGTCGCTCAGAGTTTCCATTTTCTCATTAGGAAAATGCAGATGCTACCACCTATTCCTAGTATTGTAAGATTTAAATGAGATTATATAGAAGGATGCACGCTCTCCATAATAAATGGACATATAAATATGAGGCATTGATTCAGTTAAGGGAGAGAATAAACTCAGTCTCAGTTCTCTCCTAGTTTTTCAGTTGAGTGTCTTCTTAGTCAAAAGGGTTCTTCAGATCCCACCTCCCCCATCCTTTTAGATCAAGCTGCCCTTTAAAGGGCATGAGCTGGCATATGCTGCACCCTAGCGGCTCTCTTTGCTAGATCTGACCCACCATCCTTGTGAGCCTTGTCTGTGCCCATGTTCTACACACCTCATGCCCTGCTCCCTCCTCTCCTGAACTTGGTGCAGCCCCAGACTTACCACCTGCAGTAGTGCCTCTATGATAGACTCGTCACTGATGCCCAGGCACCCCAGAGCCTGCAGGAAGAGGAATAGAGGACAGGGAAGAGACCTTTGATACCACCCCAGGAGTTACCATTCTCTGTACACAGCTGGATTTGGTTATTGGAACAGCACCCAACCCCTACCTCTTTCTCCTCTTCAACTCAGCCAACTCCTACCTCCACCCTTGCAACTTCTCACCTGTGCTGCATAGAATTGCTCATCCTCTCTGGGAGATTTCAGGCTTTTTGTGAGTTCCTGCCCTTCCAAAGGAGCCAGTGGCAAGGAGGAAAGGAATAAATATAATTGTAAAACTTCAAACTGAAAGAAGCTCATCCAATCCAATCCCTTTTTCTCCTTGTCCTCCATTATGGGATTGAGGGCTGAAGGATGGTGTGAGCCCAAGGTAAGGGCATCCACAGGAAGGGAGTCTCTCTATCCTACCTCCCACCATGGTCCCTGACCTTTATTTATTATTATTTTTATTTTTATTTTTGGTCCCTGACCTTTAATCTTTGCCACTTTAAGGAGTCCTCCAGAGGGTGTAAAGTCTTGGGTTTCTTCTGATATTTTGTAGTCAACTTGATCATGGGGAGATGGACTTTTTGGATGGGAGTACCCTCTTTGAAGTGGTATCTGTGTGAGAGATTGCACAGGCAGCCTTGGTCCCCTTGTTCCCTCCCCACTTCACAAATTTTTCTCTGCCCCCGGTTCTCAGCCCAGCTTAGAGATGGGACCAGAGGAAGACAGGTGAGCCTCCTTCTACCCTGAGGTCTTCTCTGGGATCTATAGACTGACTTGCTCCACTCCCTGCCCCACCACACCCTTTCATTCTCTTTCCTAGAAGGTGCACATGGTGTGGAGAATAGCAGTAAATCACACCTAGATTGATCTCTCATTTTCTGCAACATCTTTTGGGCCTCCCGTTCCTGTTGATGATCATACAGGGTGTGCCAGTGTGTGTACAGCTCGGGCTTCTCGAAGTAACAATATGGTGCCGAGTTTGGCTTGGCTGGGTGCTGCCTCCAGCACTCTGGACTTGGGGGGAATTCTTCCTTTGGTGTCTGGGAAAACAGGGTGGATGGCAGAGCAGTTGCAGATTTAGTAAACAGCAATCAAATAATAGGATATTCAATTAAACTTGGATTTCAGGTAATGAATGCTATATACTGTATATATGTATATATATGAGTGTGTGTGTATGTGTGTGTGTGTACTAATATATATATATATATATATATATATATATATATATATATACACACACACATTGGGGTTCCTTGGCCTGGCCTGCGCCCTCTCGCAGTCCAGGCTGAGGGACCCCCCCCCCCCCCCGAGTGCACAAATTTCACACACCGAGCCTCTTGTGTGTGTGTACTAATATATATATATATACACACACACACAAGAGGCTCGGTGTGTGAAATTTGTGCACTCGGGGGGGGTGTCCCTCAGCCTGGACTGCGAGAGGGCGCAGGCCAGGCCAAGGAACCCCAATGGTGCACCATCGGGGCCGGGGAGGGATGCGGGAGGTTGGCCAGCCTGGGAGGGACTGCGGCCCATCTTGCTCAGTCCCAGTCAGCCGGACCCCAGCAGCAAGCTAACCTATCTGTCATAGTGTCCCCCCACCCTGGGTGGTCAGTGCATGTCATAGCAACCAGTTGACTGCCTGCCCCCTGGTGGTCAGTGCACGTCATAGCAAGTGGTTGAGTGGCCTTAGCATATCATTAGCATATTACACTTTGATTGGTTGAATGGCTGACTGGTTGACCGGGCACTTAGCATATTAGGCTTTTATTATATAGGATATATACTGTGTGTGTATATATATACATACACTAGAGGCCCAGTGCAAGTAGCTCGCTTCCGCTTGCCTCAGCTGGCCTCCCCACCATTGCCGCTTATAGCTTGCGCCCTGCCCTCCACTGCTCATAACTCTCTGCCACTAGTAGCTTGTGCCCCGCCCGGCCCACCGTGAGAGCCACTGCTCATTTGGTCATTACGGTGTTAGGACCACTGGCTTTTTATATATATAGATATACACACACACATACACACTTATATACATATATATATTTCATTGTTTATGTGAAATTCAAATTTAATTGGGTGCTCTATGTTTTATGAGGATCTCTGTATTAATTAATAAAAATGACTCATCATTCAGCACTGATTGCATAGCCCAGGCCTTGCAGATGGTACCTCACAACAGTTCCACGAAGGGTGCTGTGCAAGGGTTGGCCTGTGACAGAGAAGGCTTCTGAGGCTTATAGAAGGAAAGTGATGTATCCAAGAATTATTGACAAATTCTTCTCTGCCCTCAGTTACTCAGCCCAGCTCAGAGATGGGACCAGAGGAAGTTCTCAACCTTGGCTGCGTATTGGAATTATTCAAGGGAACTTTTAACATGCCCAAGGGTGAGTGTTGGGGTTCTGTGAACCAACTTTAATGGGAAGGGACAGTCTGCTGCCCCTCCTATTCAACAAAGTTCCCAGGGTGGCGAAAGTTAGGGGTCTTACCTGGTGGCAGGACAAAGGGAGGCAAACAGGTACTGAGGCCTTTTTGAGTTCTGTGGTACAAATGAGACAGCAGTCACAAAGGTGGGCTAAGGAATCATCCATTCAGGCATTCATTTATTCAGCATTTAGTGAGCAGGAGTACTAGGCACCTGGTAGGTAAATAAGGTGTTATTCCTGTCCTCAAGAGGCTCATGGTTTCCTGATACCTTGCTGCTCAAAATGTGGTCTGTGGAACAGCAGGATTGCCATAGCCTGCGAGTTTCTCAGAAATGCAGACTCTCAGGCTCCACTCCAGGCCTCACAAATCCCGATCTTCATTTTAACAAGATTTATATATACTTTGAAATTTGAGAAACTCTGGTCTAGCAGAGTGGTTCTCAACCTGGCTGCATATTGGAATTATTTGAGGGGACTTTTAGCATGCCTTGGCCCTACATAGGACTAATAGAATCAGAACAGATTCTCTGAGGAAGGGGCCTAGGTATTAGAGAAAACTCCCCGGAGGATTCTAATGTGCAGCTAATGGTGAAAACCATTGGTCCTGGCCAGTGTTTTTCAAACTTGAGTGTGCATTAGAATCACCTAGAGAGTTTGTTAGAGCAATTCCCTAGAGCAGCGGTAGGCAAATTCATTAGTCAACAGAGCCAAATATCAACAATACAACGATTGAAATTTCTTTTGAGAGCCAAAGTTTTTAAACTTAAACTTCTAATGCCACTTCTTCAAAATAGACTCACCCAGGCCATGGTATTTTGTGGAAGAGCCACACTCAAGGGGCCAAAGAGCCACGTGTGGCTCGTGAGCCGTGGTTTGCTGCTCTGTTGACTAATGAGTTTGCTGACCACTGCTCTAGGGCCATGGTCAGCAAACTGCAGCTCGCGAGCCACATGTGGCTCTTTGACCCCTTGAGTGTGGCTCTTCCACAAAATTACGAGTACCCTAATTAAGTTAAAACAATGTACCTACCTATATAGTTTAAGTTTTAAAAAATTTGGCTCTCAAAAGAAATTTCAATCGTTGTACTGTTGATATTTGGCTCTGTTGACTAATGAGTTTGCCGACCACTGCCCTAGAGCCGTGGTCAGCAAACTGCGGCTCGCAAGCCACACGTGGCTCTTTGGCTCCTTGAGTGTGGCTCTTCCACAAAATACCATGGCCTGGGTGAGTCTATTTTGAAGAAGTGGCATTAGAGAAGTTTAAGTTTAAAAAATTTGGCTCTCAAAAGAAATTTCAATCGTTGTACTGTTGATATTTGGCTCTGTTGACTAATGAGTTTGCTGACCACTGCCCTAGAGGATTGATTCAGCCTGAGAATTTGCATTTCTAATGAGATGCTGATACTGCTGGTTCTGGGACCACACTTTGAGAGCCACTGGACCAGCTGGTGAGACAGACTGTTATTAGTGATTAACAAAGGGAAACAAATGTGAAGACAGATGAAAGCACAGGTGGTACAGATGAGGGACCCTTAACCTGGCTCAGTACTTATTTACCCAGAGACTCTGCACAAGCTGAGTCTTCAGTCCAAGTAGGAGTTAGCCAGACAGATAAGGGGAGGAGCATTAGGCACGGGGAACAACTTATGCAAAGACTTGCAGGTGTGAGTGTTAGGTAGCGAGCCAGGGTGGAGGTATGGGAGCAGACCCTGGGAAACACAAGATGTTCCACTTTAGAAGACCCTGGAGACTTACCTTGTCAGCTGTGGGGAGCCATCCAAGTGTCCATGGGCTTTCCCTGACCCATCCCATGGATTTGCTGAACTCACCCAGACCCCTGCCTGGGAGGGGAGCCAGTGGCTTTCCTTTTCAGGCCCTTGCCCCTGATTCTGTTCCTCTCCATTCCAGCCTCACCTTTGGTCCTGTTTGGATATTCCAGCCATGGGTACTCGAACATTGACCTGGTGATTTCAAAGAAATCGACTGATTTTTCGTAGGCCATCTTTTTATTCTCCTGGTGGGGCCAGAGGGCAGGGTGGTGGTAGTAGAAGAATACAGGGCCTTTGGGGATGTGGAGACACAGCTCAGGGAGACCTGTCTTCTGCACAAGAGGAACTAGTGAGATGTCTGGGCTTCTGGAAATGGAAGTTTCCAAGTGCTGAGCAACCAGGTCTCCTAGGTAACTAGAATGCTCCAGTTCCATTCTTTTAAAAAAAATTATTGATTGATTTTGAGAGAGAAAAAGAGAGAGAGAGAGAGAGAGCGAGAGAGAAAGGGAGAAAGAGAAACATCGATTTGTTGTTCCACTTACTAGTATTTATGCATTCATTGGTTGACTTTGGTATGTGCCCTGACTGGAGATTGAACCTTCAACCCTTGCACATCGGGACAATGCTCCAACCAAGTGAGCTACCCAGCCTGGGCTCTAGTTCCCTTCTTTAGCCCCAGCCCTGGCATCTACTGGCTTATGGATTGAGGTAGTCATTTTACCTCTGGGAACTTCAGTGTCCTCATCTAAAAAGTGGGGAAGTCATGTCTGACCAGCTAACTAGAGGGGCTATGGTGAGGCATAAATTCAAACAGATAGTCAAAGGGTTTGGTGAAGTGTCAGGCTCACATAAACCGGTGTTAGGAGCAGGGGTTCTTCTTAGGATTAGTTGTCAGGAAAATGGCAGGGATGGGAAAGCCCCTCTTAAACACACACCTCCCTCCTTGGTAGCAAGAGACTGAACTAACTCTAGGCTAAGACCATTCATACCCCTACTTTTGCATATGCTGTTTCCTCTACCTGTCAGGCCTTTCATTTTCTTTTCCACCTGTTAAACAGTTTTTCAAATCCTTTAAACTTGCCCTAACTGGTTTGGCTCAGTGGATAGAGCATCGGCCTGCGGACTGAAGGGTCCCAGGTTCGATTCCGGCCAAGGGTAGGTACCTTGCTTGCAGGCACATACCCAGTAGGGAGTGTGCAGGAGGCAGCTGATCGATGTTTCTAACTCTATCCTTCTCCCTTCCTCTCTGTTAAAAATCAATAAAATATATTTTAAAAAAATCCTTTAAACTCTACTTAAATGTTATCTTTTTTTAATACATATATATTAATTTCAGAGAGGAAGAGAGAGATAGAAACATCAATTCTGAGAGAACCATTGATGGGCTGCCTCCCGCATGCCCCACACTGGGGACTGAGCCCACAACCCAGGCACGTGCCCCCAACTGGAATCGAACCTGGGATCCTTCAATCCACAGGCCGACACTCTATCCACTGAGCCAAACCAGCTAGGGCTTAAATGTTATCTCTTAAAGTCTCTTTTCTCCCTGAGGCACTCTGCCTCACCCCGTTTAGGTGTAACCCTCCTACTCCACGATATGACCACAACCTTTTTGGTAGCTCTTTCACCCCTCTATTCCGCTCCTGACCCCCACCCCCAATGCCTAGCTCAGTGCTTGGCACACAGCAGGCAGCTCACTGTAGCAAGAGAACATGGGCCACCAAGCCATCAGACTTGACATCACTAGGTATCTGACATCGTGTGTCCTGATGTGCTGCACTGAGAAAGACAGCATCACTCTGATAATCTGGCCAAAAATTAAACCTGAGTTTAATTAGGGGGAAACAATCAGGCAAATTCAAATGAAATATTCTACAAAAATCTTATCTGAACTTCCCCAAAATATCAATGTTCTTAAAGACAGAGAAAGTCTGGTAAAGGACACTGAAAAGTCATGGCAGCTAAATTCAGTATGTGGAATAACTGTGTCCTAGATTTTAAAAAATAGCTGTAAAAGACATTGGGACAATTGTGGGGCTTTGATCATGGCCTGTGTTTTAGAAAATAGTATTGTGTCAATGTTAGGTTTCCTGAGTGTGAAATATGTACTGAAACTTTTAGGGGTGAAGTGATATCACATCTGCACCTTACTCTCAAATTTGGAAAAAATGTATTATATCGACTATACACACACACATACACACACACATGCATATAGATAAAGCAAATATGGTAAAATGTTACCATTCAAATCTAGATGAAGGTTAATGGGTGTATTCTTGCACATTTTTGTAGGCTTGAAGTTTTACAAATTAAGGATTAAAAAAAAAAAAAGCATGGGCTTTAACATTAGACCTCATGGGTTTAAATGTTCCTCCCCCCCTTTTTTATTTTATTTCTTTTACTTTGGGGCTTTGGGCAAGTTATTTCCTTCTCTTGCCAAGGATTTTCCCAACTGTAAACATGGTTAATAATACTGCCACCCCCATAGGGTTGCGGGAATGAGGGATGATGAATGTAAGGGGCTGGCAACGCCCAGCACACAGTGAGCGCTCAGCTATGCTTTCTATAATTACAAAGATATATATTGTCAATATATGTTCACATGAAGGGGCACCTAGATGGGAAAGTTGGAGTACTCCTACCTCTTTACCTACTCCCTTTATTTGAAAGAACTGAGGTGTTGGGATTGTCATTAAAATCTATTCCAGGAGCAAGAGTGTAGAGGATTCCTCACTGGGGATGAGGAATAGGGTAGACCAGGGTAGAAGGGGAAGGTCTGAGGAAATGGAAGTGCTGTGGCAGGGAGTGAAATAAATTCTTGGGGACTTGGGGGTGGGGATGTAGTGACTCTAGTTTCCCCCTAGGGTCGATAAGCCACTAGTTACTTTACCTGCACAGTCCTGCCCAGGCCCCTTCTCAGAGAGCTTATGCCCCAGCCCTGCTCACTGTGCAAGACCATCACCCCCAAATCTAGGGAGGACACCAAATGTGTGCGCCCCTGCGTACTTAATACTCATGAAGAAAGAGGGTCCCCGAGGAGGAAATCATGCCAGGAGCCAGCTTTGTAATTGTCTTGGGAATTTTAATAGCAAGCTGATTTCTTACTTTTGAGTGAGCCTATCCTAGTGAGGGGCCGAGATTGGAGCTCTGGCCGTGGGACATTACCATAGAAGCCCAGTTTGTCCCCTTCTTCACCTCCAGAGGCATGCTGGCCAGAGGCACGCCGACTTCCTTCCTGATTGCAGATCCTGAGCTGAGGCGCCTGCAGCTCAAAGGCCAGAGATTTTCTGTGCACAACGCAGAGCCCTAGGAGCTCCTATGGGCTTTTGTGGGGAGGTCTTTATAACTGCCACTGCGTGGTGGAATCAGGGCCTTCCAGGAGGGTGGGAGCCAGGGATTGGGGAGAAGCAATAAGAAAGTTGTGGAATCAGGGCCTCCAAGGTGGGTGGGAGCCAGGAATTGGGGAGAAGCAATAAGAAAGTTGCATAAGTTCCGAGTTCAAGGCGCCTTTCATCTAGCTCATCTCCAAAGCGTTGATAATCTCCCTCACCCATCTCTTCTCCGGATTGGCACACACCTGACGGTTCTTTCGGGTGATTAAGCTGTGGGAGAGGAGAGGAGAGAGAGACGTGGTCAGCACTGGGACAGCCAGTTTTAGGAATGACACGGATTGAGGCACAAGAGGAGATGATGAAGGTACTGGGTGGGTCATTTTTGGAGCTCCATAAGATTTTATCTGTGGCTTTCCTTTCCTGTTGATTCAAAAGGGCTCCAAGCCAGAAGCAGAGTTGTGTGCATTGTAATTCTCACACACACCCATACGCCACCTGGAGAGCAAAGGGGATACAAGCCTGAGGAGCCCAGGGTTGAGCTGGTCAACCACTAGCCTTTCCTCAGCACTTCCTCTGTTTCGGACCCTGTGCTGGGTGCTCCAGATGCACAGAAAAAGAGGCGTTCTCTGGGAACTGGGTCATGGCTGAGCAAGAGGGAGACTGGAGGTGGTAAAACAAACCTGTGAGGGGCCTGGGCATTAGTATCTTTTCAAAGCTCCTCAGATGATTAGAATGTTACCTAAGGTTATGAGCGCTGATGTAGAGGAAGGAGCTATAAATGTTGGACTGGATTAATTATACGAGATCCACTTACTCATTCCCTAACTATGTCCTTTGAAAGGGCCCTGAACAACATGAGTGGACCTAGAGGGTATATGCTAAGTGAAATAAGTCAGACAGAGAAGGACAAATACTTTATGATTTCACTTATACATGGAATCTAAAAAACCCCCAAAGTAAATGAACTATCATAGGTACAGAAGACAAACTGATGGTCCCAGTTGAGAGAGCGGTTGAGGGCTGGGGGACAGGTGAAGGGATTAAGAAGTATGAATTGGGGCCGGCCAGTGTGGGTCAGTGGTTGAGCATTGACCAGCAGGACACAATCTGATTCCTGGTCAGGCCATATGCCCTGGTGGCAGGCTTGTTCCCCAGTGTGGTGAGTGTAGGAGGCAGCTGATCAATGATTCTCTCTCATCATTGATGTTTCTATCTCTCCTTCTCCCTTCCTCTCTAAAATCAATAAACAAAATATATTTTTAAAAAGTATGGCCGAAACCGGTTTGGCTCAGTGGATAGAGCGTCAGCCTGCAGACTGAAGGGTCCCGGGTTCGATTCCGGTCAAGGGCATGTACCTTGGTTGTGGGCACATCCCCAGTGGGAGGTGTGCAGGAGGCAGCTGATCGATGTTTCTCTCTCATTGATGTTTCTAGCTCTCTATCCCTCTCCCTTCCTCTGTAAAATATCAATAAAATACATTAAAAAAAAAAAAAGAGCCAGAGAAAAAAATATATAAAAAATAAAAGCAGTATTAATTGGCAGTTACAAAATAGTCACAGGGATATAAAGTCCAGCATAGGGAATATAGTCAATCATCTTACCTAATAAATGAGGAACATGCAAATTAACCATCACTCCGCTACGCCCACAGCCAATCTGAGTGAGTATGCAAATTAACCCAACAAAGATGGAGGTTAATTTGCATATGCAGGCCGGAGCGGAGTGAAGCCTGCTATGAGGGGAAGGGGGGCGGCAGAGGGAGCTACTGTAGTGGTGCTTCAGACAGAAGCAAGGACTTGCCGGCTCCGGGTGGCCCGGGAGCGGGGACTTGCCGGCTGCTGGGCGGCCCGGGAGCGGGGACTTGCCAGCTCCTGGGTGGCTGGGAGTGAATCCAGGGGAAGGAAGGCCTATTCTTGCACGAATATCGTGCAACGGGCCTCTAGTCTACCTAATAAAAGAGTAACATGCTAATTGACCATACCTTCATGACGCCCACCAGCCAATCAGGAGTGAGTATGCAAATTAACCCAACAAAAATGATGATTAATTTGCATATGCAGGCACAGAGTGGCTGGGGGCGGGGTGGGGCGCTGCCATGGCAACGACACAGGCGTTCCACACCACCCCAGCCCCTCCGGGCCTCTGGGCAGCCTAGGAAGGCAGAAAGGGAGCGGAAAGGTGGCTCTGGCCAGAGCGAAGGCGGTGCCGGCAGCCAGGGAAAGGAAGGCCCATTCTTGCACAAATATTTGTGCATCGGGCTTATAGTATTGTAATAATTATGTACAGTACCAGGTAGGGACTAGACTTACTGGGTTGGGGGGTGTCACTTCATAAGTTATATAAATGTCTAACCACTATGATGTATACCTGAAACTAATATAATATTGAATGTCAATTCTAATTGAAAAATTAAAAAAACACTCCCCCCCCGCATTCAAAAACACACCATATAATTTGGCTTTAGATAACACAGTGCCTGGCACAGGGTATACATTCAACAAATCTATGCATGTGTGGGTGAATGAGGGAAGGACATAAACTGGAGTCTTGATTTCACCACTTACTAGTTGGATTACCTTTGGAAAATCACTTAGGGCCTCTGAGTCTATTTGCAAATCTCTAAAATGTGTATAGAAATAATTCCTACTTTGCACAGTTATTGAGAAGGTCAAATGAGATAGTATGTGTGCAGTGGTTTTGAAAAATAGCATGCATGTGCTGTTGTTGTTATTGGAATGCTGTGGGACCTCTGCTTTAGGGTGGATCAGAGCAACATGAGACCAAAGATCCTGGTATAGGGCACTGTGGCTCAGAGAGGTTGAGGGCCCTGAGATATTGGCAGTGTCAAAGCACTTCTACCAATTAATCGGCCACTTTGGGGCTAGCCCCTGCCAACTTGGACCTTTCTTGTTTTGGCTTCTCCTTCAGGATGTTTTCAGATAAAAATGAAGGCTTAGGTTGTCTGGTGAGAATGAGGGTTCCTTGGTCCTGTTCCATGCTCTATCATGGGTAGTCTTTGCTCTCAGAGAAGCTGCTTTCCTGTTCTGAGCCTCACTCAGAGCCCCGTGACCATCTCTCTCCCACCCTAGCGGACAGAGAAGAGAAAGGGAGCAGAAGCCATATTCTGGGCTCTTGCACCTCCTAATATTTATTTTCTTATTTGGGGTGGTAAGAGAGCTTCAGACCCAGACCCGGCTCTTGTTAAGCCGGGTGTCATACAGGAAATCCTGCTGGCTTACCATCATCTGCTCTCCTCTGCCCCCTTGGCCTGTGGCCAGGAAGTCAAAATATCAGGAAACCAACATCTGGGGTCAGGGTTGCTCAGGCCCCCATTTCCTCCTCCTCCCTGTAGAATGGGACACTGGAGAATAGCCCCTCCTCACCAAGCCTTCTCTCCCTCCCCCCATATTGGGGACCCTCCACTTGCCTGACTTCCCACCTACCTCTTTTCCTGCTCCGTCTCATGGGAGCCTCCACCCTCACCTGTCCCTTGAGAATTACTCCAAGTTGCTGCCTTTCTTTTCTGTGTGCTCTCCCAAGTCTCTGGCCCTGGGTCTAGATAATGCATGTAAGACATTTGACACACAGTAGGCACTTCCTAGGTAGTAGGGATTATTAGATTTTTTTCAAATGTATTAGCTTGCAGATTTAAAGGAGAATCTCATTTTATTATTTCTCCACCAATCAATCAAGTTGTGTGTGTTTTTTAACACAAGTGACTACAACTAGGACCCTGACTTCTGACCTCTCCTTAGTTCCTCTGAGCTGGATTTGATAGATTGTGGGATATGGGCAACTGTGAAGTTCTTAACTGGAAGGTGATGACCAAATTGATCTCCATGTAAGATCATTGCAGATGATGTTTACATCTGTAAAGATTGGAGACTAACCTAGTGCATCAGAGTGGGGAAGATCCTCCAAGAGCACCCTGTCTGATCCTTTTCATGATAGCTGGGGAATCTGAAGATGGAGTTGGAGGAGCATAGCTATTTGAGCAGCTAGAGGATGGGCTGCAGTGGATGGGGCACCCTCTAGAGAGCTCCTGGGGGGATAGACTCTGCACCCCCCTGGTAGGTTCCCTGGGACTGAGACTCACACGACTGCTGGCATGGAGCACTTGCTGCTGGTGTAGAAATACTCCTGGAGGTGGGCACGGGGCAGTGGGCGGGAGATATAGGCAAAGCAGCAGGGTGTGGTGTCCGAGGCATCTGGGAGAAGGAAGGAAGAGACCCTTGTATTCATTGCCAGTGCACACTGGGTACTTTAAAAAAATATATATTTTATTGATATTTCACAGAGAGGAAGGGAGAGGGATAGAGAGCTAGAAACATCGATCAGCTGCCTCCTGCACACCTCCCACTGAGGATGTGCCCGCAACCAAGGTACATGCCCTTGACCGGAATCGAACCCGGGACCCTTCAGTCCGCAGGCCGACGCTCTATCCACTGAGCCAAACCGGTTTCGGCACACACTGGGTACTTTATATGATTTATCTTAAATAGACTATTATCCTTCTTTGGCTGAAACTGAGGCTCAGAGAGGTAAAGTCACTTTGCCATGGACACACAGTGACAGAGTGGTATTCCAACAGAGGCCTGAGAGGATCTCCCCAACCGCTCACCTAATCCTTGTGCCTAGCTTGTATCCTTCTCTCTGCACCATCACCCTCATGGCTTGGCTCTCGGGACATGCTGGGCCTCCTCCTGACTTGTGTTGGGCCCTCTGCCCTTATCTTGTCCTCCTAGGATCCTCAATGGATTCAGAACCTGGTTTCTTTGAGACCTAGGGTGGGCTTGGGAGTGGCTTCCAAAACTCAGACTAGAGATGCATAGTGGACAGTAGGAGCCGTGGCTGAGGCATTGTAAGAAGGGCCGTAACAGAGAAGGAGGAGTTTTTGTTGGTCAGTTAATTCAGAACGACCCTGGGAAATGTCAGTTGCCATTTCCCAGCAGAGTAGGAGTGTTTAAGAGCCAAATAGAACTGAGTTTGAATTCCAGATTCCCCACTTCCTAGCTGTGTGAAGCTGGCCAGTTACTTAACCTCTCTGGGCCTTTCTCTGTTTCCCCATCTGTAAGTCAGCTACTGAAAGAATAGTTGTGAGCCTGGCCGGCGTGGCTCAGTGGTTGAGCATCAACCTGTGAACCAGGAGTTCATGGCTTGATTCTCGGTCAGGGCGCATGCCTGGGTTGCGGGCTCAATTCCCAGTGTGGGGTGTACAGGAGGCAGCTGATCAATTATTCTCTCTCATCATGATGTTTCTATATCCCTCTCCCTTCCTCTCTGAAATCAATAAAAATATATTTAAAAAAAGAATAGTTGTATTAAATAAGATAATATATGTAAAGCAATCAGCATAATACTTGACACATAGTAGGCATTTAATTAGCTTTCATTATTCTTTCTAAAGCCCCATTTTATCATATCTATGAAATGGGGGGAAATATGACTGTCTCAGGAGGGTTTTAGTTACGTGCTTACAAGTTTCTTAGAAACCTTGCTGGTGTTAGGCAGGCATGAGTTGTGTTTTTAGGTCAGCTTGAGCTGCCCCTGCCTACTAATACCCCCAGCATCAGTCCACATGCAGTGAGTGCCTGCAAGCTTGGGGTGTAGACCCTGAAAACATAGAAAAGTTAATCAGAGGGTCCCTGCCATGAAGTGGCTCAGAGATCCATCAGGGGCCCCTGGACATCAGAGAAAAGCAATAAGTAAGCATGTAAATCATAGGGTCCAGACAGTATAAATGCAAGGTCTGGGCTAGCCTGAGGGCTGACTCAGGTGGTCAGGACTGAGACTTACATGGGGAGGCCGATGCAGGAGCGCAGAAGGCGGCTGCGGCGAGGAGGACAGCGAAGGCAGCTGCGTTGACCTTCATGGTACCTGTGGGTAGAGGCTGTGGGAGATCCTGTGCTGTCTTAGGATCCTTTGCAGGGATTCTCTGCAGCTCCGGCTGGCCCTTTATAACAGAGTCAGGCCAGTAGAGGGGGCGCCCCCAAGGGGAGTTTCCAAAATAGTAGCCAGGCATTGGCTGACATCATAAGTGAAATTGCATTAAACGGAAAAGAAAACTGAAATAGCCTCCGGAAATTTGAGGCTGTCGCTTTCCCTCTCCTTCCCCGTTTCTCTCTTCCTCTCCTTCTCCCTTACCCTGTCCTTTCCCTTCTCCCCGCCCCTCACCCTTCCCCCTGTCTTCCTCTCCTCACCAACCTCAGATCCAAAGTGAGCTCATCGGTTTCCCCTTTGCCCTCAAGCAGGGCTAGCACAAGCACTGGTGATAGAAAACCTCTTCCTCTGCTGGCATCCTCAGAGTCACCTTCCAGGGCTGGCTTCCCCCACAGAGGTCACTCAGGAGGCTGCTTCCCTAAGGGCAGGAGGAGGGGCGGGTGGGACAGGGGTCCGAAACAACTGGGAGTTTATTTGGTTGCTTTCAAAGGTCTGTATCTTCTCTCTCATCCATGGAAGGATGTTATTTATGATATGAGATGTTTTATTGAGAAGGGGAGGGGTCCTCTGACATATAGTCCCCAAGGATGGTGATTGAGGCAGTGGATCAGAACTGGGCATTGGCGACCTTTTCATCAGATATGAGTTGGAGTGGGTAATGGCTGCAGGGTCACCCCCATTTACTTGTTGAGTGATCCTTAGGAAATTTGCTTACAAGCTTGTTAAGGGAGAGAGAGAGAGAGAGAGAGAGGCTGTGATTATTAGCCATTAACTGAAGGCTTATTCTTTGCTAGTCACTATTCTAAGGGCTTTGCATGTGTCAACTCATTTATTATTATTATCCCCATGTTCCAATTTTTCAGATGAGGATCAGTAAATGCTGGGATCCTATCTCATTTTTTTAAAAAACAAATATTTTTATTGATTTCAGAGAGGAAGGGAGAGGGACAGAGAGATAGAAACATCAGTGATGAGAGAGAATCATTGATTGGCTGCCTCCTGCACACCCCACACTGGGGATGGAGTCTGCAACCCAGGCATGTGCCCTGACCAGGAATGGAACCATGAACTCCTGGTTTATAGGTCGATGCTCAACCACAGAGCCATGCCGGCTGGGCCTCATCTCATTTCTAAGACAAAAAAGGCTAGAGACTATATTTTGTCCCCACAGAAACCTGCAAAGGAATTTAGGGATCATTTTGTTTATGTTCTCCCATTGCAGAGGAGGTAACTGAGGCCCAGAGAGTGGAAGTAACTTGCTAAAGAACACACAGCAAATGAATGATGAGATCAGAACCTGGGCACCTTAGTTCCCACTTCACTGCTCTATCTGCCAAATACTGCTCACCATTAAAAGGTTCACGTCGGGGACATCTTTGACCTGAACCCATGTGGTGGTCTTGATTAGAGCCAGGGTTCTAACCCATTCCAAAGAACTGGATACAGTGAATCATTATCAATTACTATTTGTATAATTCAGAATTAGTGACAAGTTGGCCTGAGCTGGGCTGAAGTTGACCTCTGAATGATCTCAGCAAAAAGTGTCTATTGACAGTGACAAAAGCAAACAAATTCTAAAAAAAAAAGGAACTTAAAAAAAAGTGTAATGTTATACCAAGAACACTTTCTTGCTAGTTACTGTCATATAGATAAGTGGGGGCTGGGGTGGCTGAATCACCCAGAAAGGGAAGACTTTGTGCTCTTCCTCACAGTCAAGGTGGCTACGAGTCTCAATTTGCAGAAGTGGAAACAGCCTCAGATGTGGTCATTAAGGTCCTCAAGGTCACACAGCTGAAAAGGTGCTTCTGATGACCAGGCATAAGCTCTTTCCACTGACTCATATCAGTCGGGCATTTAACAGTGATTATGTCCATTTTAGGTGCCAGGTACTAATTCTAAGCTTGTCACAGGGATCCTCTCATTCCTTCCTCATTAAGCAATTGACAGTAGAAACGCAATTTTGGAAGACATGGCCATCTCATTTAAAGAAATAAATTGCAAACACTTCAGAAACTTTCATCCATCCATCCAAAGAATAATGTTCTGCTTGTTTGTTTATTGATTTCAGAGAGGAAGGGAGAAGAGAGAGAGGGATAGAAACGTCAATGATGAGAGAGAATCATTGATCAGCTGCCTCCTGTATACCCTCACACTGGGGATTGAGCCCACAATCTGGTCATGTGCTCTGACTAGGAATCGAACCATGACCTCCCAGTTCATAGGTCTACCCTCAACCACTGAGCCATGCTGGCCGGGCATGCCTGTTTTAGTTGTTCCCTTCACAAAGCCCCCATAGTTTCCAAATACGTGGGAGGCTGTGTGGCACGCTAAGAGCAAGGGCTTTGGTGTTTCTCCCATTTACTAACCACGTGGCCTTGGGCAAGTTACTTAATCTCTCTGGCCTCAGTTTCCTCATTTATAAATCGGGACTGATAATAATGACAACTCAGCGCCAATAAACACACTCATGCTTGTAAGCTCTTAGTACAATGCCTGATGCATGTTAAGTACTTAATAATATTAGCTATTATTACCATGTTATTATTGACAGTAAGAAAAGGTCAGTTCCTTTAAGGATATTCTATACTTTAGGCTTTTCAGTAATCTAGATAAGACCCCAATTAATAGTGATGAGTGACCTCTAATTTATTTTTAAGTGACCTTTATTTATGTTTAATCCAATGGGTCAGTTGAGGCTTAGGGAGGTTAAGTGACTTGCTTAAGGTTCCATAGCCTAAAGTGGTAGCTGGAACTCAACATTGAACCCAAGTCTGGGTTCATGGATTTTCTGTCACACTGCATTTTTTATTTATTTATTTATTTATTTTTGCATTTTTTTTTTAGAGAAATCTTAAAAATTTTGCTTAGGTTCAGTTTTTTCATGTGAGCTCCATTTCTGTTTCCTTTCCTTGATCTTAGATTCTCTCTTTAAGGAAGAAAGGAAAGTTTTTTCTTGGGTACCGAATATGCTGAGTTGGAACACTAGCTGAGGAGGAGGTGAAGGAAGCAACCCACAGATGAACCAACATGATCTGATCCTTATCCGTGTGTGTGTGTGTGTGTGTGTGTGTGTGTGTGTGTGTGTGTAAGTGGTAGTGAGAATGGGAGTAAGGTAGGGTGGTGGGGTTGCTGAGCAGAAATAGACAATGGGAACATACATCAGGAATATTCTTCTTCCCTATTTCTGCCAGTCACTTTTTCCTGTGCCATGTTCTCTGGCTCTAATGTACTGATTCCATGAGGAAATCAAGGAGCCTGTGTAAATTTACCAGTGTGGTACCTGGTACAGGGTGGGTGATCAATAAATGACAACTATTGTTACAATTCACCCAGCATTTTATGATCCTGAAAACTAGGAACCTGTCCAGCCACTGTGCTTGGTCTAGGTCACTCATTCATTTCTTCTTCATTCCACTGAGTTTCTTTTTCTTCTTATTTTTTTAAAAAATATATTTTTATTGATTTCAGAGAGGAAGGAAGAGCGAGAGAGATAGAAACATCAATGATGAGTTTGATCGGCTGCCTCCTGCACGCCCCACACTGGGGACCGAGCCCACAAACCAGGCATATGCCCTTGACCGGGATTGAACCTGCGACCCTTCAGTCTGCAGAGCAATGCTCTATCCACTGAACAAGCCATCTAGGGTCACTAAGTTTCTTTATCTGTAAAGTGAGAGTTTGCTTCCAATCTGTTTTGGGTAATGGAGTCCTTTAAGAATCTGAAGAAAGTTGTGAATACTTTCCAGAAATATGTGGAAACATACACAGACACAGGTATAATTTTGCATGTAAGAGATTCATAGACCTTGCAGGCTCATTGATGGGCTTCTCGAATTCAGAGGTCCGGTTCTCACCCACCTTCTTACCTCTTGCACCCCTTTTCCCAGCATATTCCTCACTGAAGCCAGACAGCAAAGCAGTTCCTCCAGCCTTGTGCAGCCCTGCCCTGCTCTCCTGGCCCAGTCTTCCCTTTTCCTCTTTCATTCACTCTTCCTAAGCTAAACTGGCTGCCTGCCCAGCCTCCCACAGTGACATCAGGAAACCAGAGCTGGTAGAGAAAGCGAAACCTCATTCCAAGTAGATTCCAAAGCTTTGCTCAGAATTGGAGTTCCCCCTACGACTGTGTGGGAGGAGCTTTGGCCTTTTGGCTACTTAAAAAATAATAATAATAATAATAATAAAAAAGCCCAAAGCATGGAAAGTCCCTGCATCCTCTACAATCCCATCTGGGCCCCAAGAGAAAAATGTGAGACAAGGTCATTTCTTCCCAGGGGGCCTTTCCCCCATCTGCACATCAGAGAATTGCTCCCAGTGTCCTTTCTTCACTATTGTTCACAAGTGTAAATATTTCTCACTTGAGCCAGTGATCGGCGGTCTCACCCTTGTTTCTATGGGCCCTGCTTGGGTAGGTGCTCTGTTAGTGCTGTTGGAGGATCTGCAGGAGGCAGCAGTGCGGAGGTGGAAGCCAAGCTGAGGCCTCCCAGTTGGCTCTGGGGACTTGCCCAGGTGGAGGCAAGATTCAAACCCCTATCCAGGACTCTGCCACCTGCCCTTGCCTTTTGGTCCAGCTCTGGCTTATTCTTTCTGTGTTAGTCTATTTGGTACCTTCCCTTCCCTCCCCATCTTCTCATGTGCACTCACTAGATCGGAGGTACTAACGATGGCAACTATTTTCATCCTTCCAACCACATGCAGGCTGGAGGGGTGCAGCTTAGCCTCCCCAGTCTTCTCACCTTCACCACACGGGACAGTGGCTGTGCACATCTGCTTGTTTTCTGTAACTGGTGACCACATGTGGCGTGTTTGTTGATGTGTTCACTGGGTTACTAGAGGGGCCCAGCACAAGGTGCCTTGGGGGGCTGGGCAGGCCTGGGAGCGAGGCTCAGGGGGAAGCATCAGTTCTTCCAAAGTTGCGGGGTGACAGATGATTTCAGGTCCTACTCCTTCCTCCTGACCCTTCGGAGTCTGATCTTTGTTTCTGTTTTCCTCTGCATGCTTGTCAGAAGGTCCCCCTTTCTCTGTGTGGACTCCCTTCCGCTGTCCCCAGCCCCTGGGAGAAAGCCTGTGAAGAGGGACAGACTTGGGGTTGAAATCAGACAGATCACTGACTCTCTGTTTGTCTTTGGACAAGTTATTAATTATTCTGCACCTTGATTTCCTTTCTAGAAATGGGGCCAAGATTACTTTGCTCCTAGGACACCTCAGAGGATTAAATGGGGCCATCAGTAAACTACCCAGCACCCTTCCTGGTACAAGGAGATGCTGGGAAAACAATTCCTTCCCTTCCTTTCCCCAAATGTCCAGTCTCCAGCATTTCTTCCCTCCATGTCGTCCCCTTCCCAGTGGAGGTGTCAGCTCAGCTCAGTGTTAGAAGACATGGGGGCAGGCGAGGGGGAGGCTGACAATGACTTTCCATTAGCTGTTAGGTACCTCGTTAGACACTCTAGGCATTACTTCTCTTATTAGGAAGAAAACTCATAGGAAATGGTGATGACTCAGGCCTGTCCTGAGCTCTTCCGCCCTCTGGGCAGCAAACTTCAGAGACTTGGCCCCGTGTCCTGTCCTTCACTGTATTTCTCTGTCTCTGAGCCTGGCTGTGGAGTGAGATGTGGTCCCTTCTTCCTCCCTTCCGGCTGTCCCTGCAGGCCAGCACACAGGCCCTTTTTCAAAGAGTTTCACAGACACCCCTGGCCCGGTAGCTCAGCTGGTTAGGGCATTGTCCCGATATGCCAAGGTTGCGGGTTCGATCCCCAGTCAGGGCACATACAGTAATCAACCAACGAATGCACAAATAAGTGGAAAACGAATCACTCTCTCTTCCCCTTCTTCTCGCTCTAAAATCAATAAATAAAAATTGAAAAAGTTTCACAGACAGGCTCACAAAGGAAGTGACAAGTCTCAGAATCACAGGATTCTTGTGGTTGTGCTCTGGATTCTGACCCTTTTCTGAGCTAATCCTGGGAAACTCCTTGGCTTCCTGCCCATTGCATACATTCTTGGGGATGGGGTTCCCTAGTATTTTGCTTCCCTTGTGCTGGGTCCCCTACCCCCCTTCACCTGTCTCCCTCAGCATTTAGGCCTGCAGAGCATTTGGGAAGTCACCTTAGGGAATTTCCTCAAAATGGGATTTGGAAATTCTATGCCTTAGTCATGTCTTCTTTAAAAAAAAAAAAATGTTTTTATTGATTTTCAGAGAGAAGAAGGGAGAGGGAGAGAGGTATAGGAATATCGATGATGAAAAAGAATCATTGATCGGCTGCCTCCTGCAAGCCCCCTATTGAGGTTCAAGCCCAAAACCCAGGCATGTGCTCTCCAGGAATGGAACCATGACCTCCTGGTTCATGGATTCATGCTCAACCACTGAGCAACACTGGCCAGGCATTAGTCATTTCTTATAGAGACAGCTTTGGGCAGTGAAAAGAGCAAGGGATTGGGAATTAGAAGGCCTGAGTTCTAGTCCAAGTTCAGCTCCAAATATAGTTGTGGGTTGTGGCGAACCTCTTGCCCTTTGTGGGCCTTAGTTTCCTCAATTAGGAAATAGAGTTTTCACAATGTTTTTGAGGCCTTTCTCAGTGAAAAGATATAAAACTAAAGGACTTCCAGCACACTGAAGGAGATTCCGGGTGTAGGTGTCCTGTTGCCCCTAAAATCAATCCACATCACTTCTACAGGTAAGGCTGAGGGATTGTCATTATCATCCCTTCTTTTCCTCCTATCTTTCCAAGGCCTGGGCTTGCCTGACCACGTAGCTCATGAAGTCCTTCCATGGGCAGTACTGCATTCATCCAGTTGCCCGCTGCTCAATCTTTTCACTCCTTCCATTCCTCCACTCATCCACTCATGGATCTACTCATTCATCTTTACATTTGTATCACTTAAAATTCTTTGTTTACGGGCACAGAAAACAACTTCGGCTAACTTAAACAGGAAGGTAATGTACTGGGGGTAATGTGAGTAGCTCATAGAATGGATAAGGCATTGGAGAACCTGACTTGGAAAAAGGATGGGTGAGAAACCAGGGAAGCTCTGGGTGTTTTGGCAGCAGGTACTACTTGATACCCTGGGGGAGAAGTGATTCCACAAAAGGATGTTATTGTGATATTTGATGGGATGGATGTTGTGTAGAAAAACAAACAAATAAACAAATTAAACCAATAGTCTACTCACCCATCAACTCATCTATCCATTCATCCATCCATCAAGTCATCATCTGTCCATCCATCCATCCATCCATCCATCATCCATCCATCCATCCATCCATCCATCCATCCACTCATCCATCCAGCTATTAGGCCAGGATTAGGCACCAGAAACCCTTGGTCTACCTCTAGTCTTTGTTCTTTAGCATTGGGCAAGTTATACCTCATCTTTCTTACCTATAAAATGGGAAGAATGAATATGAGAATCCCTGCCTTATTTAACTCAGAGAACTGCTGTGGAGGTGAAATGAGTTAGTGGATGTGAAGGCACTTTCCAAGCACAAAGAAGGAGAACTGTTTTCACTGTGCTTACTTCTCTTTCTAGTGTGGCTGATGATAAGATCCATGGCTCATGTGCTACTCTCATTTCTGTCACGCCCTCAATGCCCACCACCCAGCGGTAACCATGGAGAGGAACTGTTGAGTTTTTCAGTTCCTTTGGCTGGAGGATGAATGTCCAGGGTTATCACTGCTACCCACCTCCGAGAAGTGGGCCCTGAGTAGGCTGGAAATAGCTAGAAATGTGCCTGTGTGGGAGCAGGTCCTGGCTTCCTGTGTATCGGAATGAAATGACGAAAGGAAGCCCTAAACCATGTAGGTGTCACAACTATGTTCAGTTTACAGTAGGGAAGGAGCTGGGTCTCCAAGTGGTGGCCAAGTCAACACAGGAGAGATCAGAGGGCTAGGCATATATTATCTGGAAGGATTGGCCCTGGACTTGCAGAGTTCCAGGCCATGACCCTGGGTGAGGCACGTCAACTCTCCGAATCTGTGAAATAGGTGTTTAGCCTGCAGGAAGCATCCTGTTGGTAGGGCTGGATCATCTTTGTCACTTGTTCTAGGATGAATGTCTGGACCAGGCACGGGCCTGCCTGTCTGCCTGTCAGCTGGTCTTTTTCCAGCCAAAGGTTTTATCCTTATATGGAAAGCACTCCTTTGCTGCCTTTCATTGTTGGTGGGCTACATATTGCTGCAACTTCCATGGAGGGCAGTTTGGTAAAACCTATTAAATTTTAAAAGCACATTTTACTTAATAAGCACTAGAAATCCTACTTCTAGGGCTTTATCTTATATATGTAGTCACACATGTACAATATGTATATACAAGATATTAATCATTTGTAATAATGAAGATCAGAGACAGCCTAATTGCCCATCAATAAGGGGCTGATTAAATAATTCTGGCACTTCCATATAATGGGATGTCAGGCAGCCACTAAAAAGATGAAGGCAGCTGCCTCCATGCAAATATGGAATGATCTCTAAGACATAAGAAGTTAAAAAGGGCAGGGGACAGCCCTGGCCAGTGTGGTCCAGTGGGTTGGGCGCTGTCCCATGTACGGAAAAGTTGACAGTTTGATTCTTGGTCAGGGCACATGCCCCAGTTGTGGGCTTGATCTCCAATAGGGGATGTGCAAGAGACAGCCAATTGATGTTTCTCTCTCCCTTCCCCTTCCTCTCTCTCTCTCAAAACAAAGGGGGAGGGGGGAGGGACAAGGGACAGAATGGCTTATGTAGCATACTACATGCGTGTGGGGGAAGAAAGAAAGCAGACTCATCTATGCTTGTCAATCCATAGATTCTCTTTGGAAGCTCATATGAAACTGGTAACAGTTACCTTCTCTCCCATCAGGAAGGGTAATGGGAGGGAAGCCTGGGGACGGGGGTAGGAGGGAGACCTCCATTTCATTGTATATCATTTTGCATCTTTAGAATTTCGTATCATGTGCATGTCGGAGGGTGTGTGGAGAGTAGCCCATGTGTTTATAAAAAGTCATATGGGAGGCCCTAGCCAATTTGGCTCAGTGGATAGAGTGTCAGCCTGCAGACTGAAGCGTCCTGGGTTTCATTCCGGTCAACGGCACATACCAGCTCTGGTCGGGCACTTGCGAGAGGCAACCAATCCATGTGTCTCTCTCACATTAATGTTTCTGTCTCTCCCCTCCTTTCTACTCTCTCTAAAAATAAATGGAAAAATATCCTCCAGTGAGGATTAACAACAACAACAAAAAAGTCATCTGGCAGGGTGTGCCCAGATGTCCGGGAAAAATCCCCATGGAATTTCAGTCCCAGTTTTAGAGCCTCTTTTTTCCCTCAGTCCAGTGAGGGATCCAGGTCCACTCAGCGGGGTTCTCTGAGGTGGGGTCACTGACCCAGTGGCTCATCGTTACTCCAGCCCCTTCATCCAACCCTTCATCCCATCAGGGAATGGGGCTTTTAGAATCACATTTGGACACTAAGCACACAGCCTTACATGCTGTAAGAAGAGTGACATTTGATCCCGGGGGAAGGAGGAATAGATCGTTATCGCCCCTGATAGCCGGTGTGGGGTAATGGAAACAGCCCAGGCTTTGGACTTGCACAAGCTTTGGTTCAAATTTCTGCTTCTGCTGTTTAAGCTGGGAAAGCTCAAGAAACTATGATCTTGCTGGACAGGTTTCCTCATTTCTAAAATGTTGACTACTGCTGGGAAGGACAGGTGAGGTCATTGTACACAATGCTTGGCACATAGCAGAGCTCAGTAAATGCTTGCAGGTGTACACATGTGTGCATTGTCACTGAAGTCAGCTTGATCTGCTGGGGCCCTTTATCGTGAATGAGGGAAGAAACAGTAGTGGCTGGAACTGGGTCCAGTTCAGCAAACACTGATGGTCCCTCCACTTCCTCTGGCACAGGGCCTGCCCTCCAGTGGTGCCTATGGATGAGGTGGTCTGGAAAAGCCTCAAGTTTGCAGCTGCCTCTCAGTAGCTATGAGATCTGAAGACAGTGCGGTCTGCCCCCAGGTGACAGGACTTGGCACTGGTGTTCACAGTGGGGCCTGCTGGGAAGAGGCTGACTTGAGAGGTAGCAGGTATTCTGGAGGCTGCTCCAGGAGGATGGGGCATTGGACCAGTGGGGAGCCTGGGAGCAGCCTACCCCAGCATCAGGGGTTCTTACATCCTGGCTCCACCGATGAACCTGCAGCCCACTGGCCTTCCCTGCCCCGTGGGAATTGTTCTGAAAACAGGTTTGCCTCCCAGCTGCATAGCTTCTTCCATGTGGAAAGCTCGGGTGCTGAGAGTAAGGCAGACCTGGGTTTGAGTTCTTGCCTGGCTGTTGATTTGCTCAGGGGCTATGTTATTTAACTTCGCTGAACCCGGGCTCCCTTGTGTGTCAAATGGGGTTAATAATATTATCTACTGGTCACTGTGAGGATTCTAAGAAGTGTATCAGGCATTGCAAAAGTGTTGTTTTAGCAGAGCTGGCTAAAGGTGAGCTGGTTGGTCTAAATGAGGCAAAAATCTTAGGGAAGGAATTATTACTCTTTAGTTTAGGGGAATATGCTTACTGGGCATGTTTGATTATAAAAGGGGAGAACCCCTACCTCATCCCACCCCTACCTGTATTGCCTGGAGAGGGCTAAACTATTCTGCATAAGAAAGAAATGGGGTGGGGAGTTGTTCATGGTCAGCGTGAGTGTGTAAGGGGTTGTGAGGGAGAAGAGGGGAGATGTGCAGCGGTCCCAGTTCCTGGGAAGAAAGTCCAGCCAGGGAGAGATTAATTTCTCCTGGCAGGGAATGGCCAGTGGGTCTTTAAGGCAGGGATCTCTATGGCTAATATCCAATTCCAAGTTCTCACCTGAGTTATTCTGTGCTAGATTCAGGACCTACCTTATGCCCAAATTTCCGATAGCTTGTGTCAGTGCTGTTTGGGGGAAGAAGGAATGAGGGCCCTGACCCATGTGGAGTGAGCAGCGTGTGAAGAAAGAGAATTCAGTGAAGCTGGGAATTGGAGGAAGAGGTGCCCCATTACAACAGGAGCCTTCAGTTCTCCTTGGGGGTGTGGCTGGGGTGAAACTCTCTACTGCTTGCAGTATCTGAGATGGGGGATGGAAAGATTTTTTGGGATATTCTGGTAAGGCTCCGGACAACCCCATATCAGAGAATGCCAAGTGGGTGGCTTAATAAGGATGGAGGGCATGCTGAGAATCAGGTGGATGAGAACTGAATGGGGCAGAGGCAGCAAGTGAGGGACCATGGGCCCTGACCACACCCAGAGAACACAGCCTGAATCCTCCCGTCCCTCCCTCTATCTCCCCTCAGGCAAGCTAATGAGCCACACCTCCATGCAACACCAACTGAAGTCAGCAGGAGGAGAACCATGTCCCCACCCCACGCAGAGCCAGAAGGCTGCATAAGTGGCCCCTGCATCCTGAAGCCACTGTGGGAGGTAAGAAACAGCCCCGACAGAGAGTCTAACCTTCACATTGGCCGTGAATGTTCACCCCAAGTGCCCCTGCTTTATTCCAGAGGAGATGGGTTCCCTGTGCTTCCTCCACCGTTAGTGGGAGGTATTTCAATGTGAGGTCAGTTACTGAAAATAAAGAGAACAACTTCTTTTGGTATATCTAAGTGGAAACATGTACTTTTTTGACACCGACACATGATTAATGATGCAGAACCACTTCCCACACAATCCTCCAGCCACAAAACCAGCCTCGAGTATTGCAGACACACGGCTGCTCTCCAGCCTCAGCGCTGCAGACACTCAGACCACCAGCACTTCTCTCTTCAAAGCTTTGTTGGTGCTTCTGAAAACAGGAGGGAATCCTGACAGCCAGGACCCTCCTTTTATGTCCTGCAGCTGCCCTCTGATGGCGCCACTCTCTTCATGAAGCGTAATTTACCCCCAAGTACCAGGCTGGAGATACTCAGAAAATAGTTTTGTTTTGCTAAAAAAAAAGAAAGAAAAAAGAAAGAAAGCCCAGCTGGTGTGGCTCAGTGGTTGGGTGTTGACCTATGAATCAGGAGGTCACAGTTAGATTCCTGGTCAGGGCACATGCCCAGGAAGCAGGCTCAGTCCCCAGTAGGGGGCGTGTAGAAACAGACGATCAATGATTATCTCTCATCATTGATGTTTCTCTCTTTCTCTCTTCCTTCCTCTCTCCGAAATCAATAAAAATTATATATATGGGCCGAAACCGGTTTGGCTCAGTGGACAGAGCGTTGGCCTGCAGACTGAGGGGTCCCGGGTTCAATTCCAGTCAAGGGCATGTACCTTGGTTGTGGGCACATCCCCAGTGGGAGGTGTGCAGGAGGCAGCTGATCGATGTTTCTCTCTCATCGATGTTTCTAGCTCTCTATCCCTCTACCTTCCTCTCTGTAAAATATCAATAAAATATATTTTTAAAAAATTATATATATGGGAAGGAAAAGAAATATAGAGGCTGGAGTCTGCCTGACAGTGAGGTGGGCCTGGACCTGGGAGGATGGGTGTCAGGTGGATGGACTTTCTCTTCACTGTTCTATAGAAGTTGTCCTTCCTGCCTTCTGTTAAATGGGGGATAATGTTAGACAATGCTTCCTTCAAGGCTTGTTGGGAAGACTGAGATGACATAAAGAATTTAATAGCTCCTGGCACAGGTAGGCACTCAGTACGTGTAGCTGTTATTATTTTGATTATTGTCTTCCACCCTCTTTACTTCTGGTTTCCCTCTCTCTCTTTTTTTCTCTGTTACCTCCACTTTCTCCATCAGTGAAAAGGCGAATGACAGTATCATTAAGAATCTCTACTGTGAGGACACGGGAATGAAGGGCTGGTCATAGGGCTTGTCATGACCGCCCCCCCACCCCCACACACACATTTTGGGCAGCCAAGCCAACGCAGTGTGGACTTTCTACTCCATCACTTCCTGCTCCTTGAAAACCAGCTCCACCACTTACTAGCTTTCTGACCCTGATCCCTTTTCCTATATACTACATCCTACATAAGTTGCTGGGATAATTACTTGGCATATTCTATGTCAGAGGCCAAGCAGAATGCTTGGCACATGGCAAATGCTCAATACATGTAGCTACTTAAGCTAAATCGATGAAGGCCAACAACCTAAGACTCATTCTTTTTTTTTTTTTAATAAATCTTTATTGTTCAGATTATTACAATTGTTCCTCTTTTTTTTCCCTCCATAGCTCCCCTCCACACGGTTCCTATCCCACCCTCTGCCCTTACCTCCCCCCCCCACCAACTGTCCTCATCCATAGGTGTACGATTTTTGTCCATTCTCTTCTCGCACCCCCTAAACCCCTTTCCCCCTGATTATCAGTCCACTCCCTTTCTATGCCCCTGATTCTATTATATTCACCAGTTTATTCTGTTCATCAGATTTTTTACTCACTTGATTTTTAGATTCACTTGTTGATAGATATGTATTTGTTGTTCATAGTTTTTATCTTTACCTTTTTCTTCTTCTTCCTCTTCTTAAAGAATACCTTTCAGCATTTCATATAATACTGGTTTGGTGGTGATGAATCCCTTTAGCTTTTTCTTATCTGTGAAGCTCTTTATCTGACCTTCAATTCTGAATGATAGCTTTGCTGGGTAGAGTAATCTTGGTTGTAGGTTCTTGCTATTCATCACTTTGAATATTTCTTGCCACTCCCGTCTGGCCTGCATAGTTTCTGTTGAGAAATCAGCTGACAATCGTATGGATGCTCCCTTGTAGGTAATTAACGGTTTTTCTCTTGCTGCTTCTAATATTCTCTCTTTGTCTTTTGCTCTTGGCATTTTAATTATGATGTATCTTGGTGTGGTCCTCTTTGGATTCCTTTTGTTTGGGGTTCTGTGCGCTTCCTGGACTTGTAAGTCTATTTCTTTCACCAGGTGGGGGAAGTTTTCGGTCATTATTTCTTCAAATAGGTTTTCAGTATTTTGCTTTCTCTCTTCTTCTGGCACACCCATAATTTGGATGTTGGTACACTTGAAGTTGTCCCAGAGGCTCCTTACACTATCTTCATATTTTTGGATTCTTTTTTCTTTTTGCTTTTCTGGTTGGGTGTTTTTTGCTTCTTTGTATTTCAAATCTTTGACTTGATTCTTGGGATCCTCTAGTCTGCTGTTGGATTTCTGTATATTATTTTTTATTTCAGTCAGTGTATGCTTAATTTCTAGTTGGTCCTTTTTCATATCCTCGAGGGTCTCACTAATTTATCAGCCTTTTCTAGAAAATTCTTGAAAGACCTTATAACCGTGGTTTTGAAGTCTATATCCAGTTGTTTGCTTTCCTCCATTTCTTTCATTTGGGACCTGTTTCTTTGTCTCTACATTTTGGCTGCTTCCCTGAGTTGATAGAGTGGCTTTGTGTGCTAGGTGTCCTATAGGGCCCAGTGGCTCAGCCTCCCCATTCACCTGAGGTAGACACTCTTGGTGCACCCCTTTGTGGACTGTGTGTACAGCCTTGTAGTTAAGTCTTGATTGTTGTTGGTATCACTGGGAGGAATTGACCTCCAGGCCAATTGGCTGTGAGAATCAGTTGTGTCTATGCTGGGAGAACTTCTGTGCTGGAGACACCCTTATGAGACAAGACTTGCAAAAGCCTCTGTGCTCAGCTTGGATGGGGCGGAGTCTCAGGGAGGAGCAAACATCGATGGCTTCCTATCAGCCCTGCCCTAAGAGGCCCCTGTGTCTCAGTGTCCCGCAGTAATCACTGCAAGCACCTCTGAGAGAAAGCCGCTCTTGAGTTTCGCCCGCTGCCAGACAGTCCAGTTTCTCCCCGAATGAGTCTGGGTCCCCAGAGTCTTGCCTGGAACTGGAGTTCAGAACAGTCGGGAGCTTTTTTCTCCCTCCCGATTGAGAAAGCCAGCTGTGTACTCAGTTGCCAGCCCTCTCGGCACACACGCACCTCTGTACCTCTGCCTTTCACAGCTCCTGTGAGTCTCAGTGTGCCTTTCTCTTTCCTTCTAGTTGTAGAATTTCCACTCAGCCAGCCTTCCTGTGGTTCTGGATGATGTCCGTTTTGTCTTTTAGTTGTAGTTTTGAAATTGTTGTGCGAGGCAGCAGTTTAGGTGTTTACCTATGCTGCCATCTTGGTTTCTCTAAGAGTCATTCTTGACTTTCCTTTCTCTCACACCTTTCTCAGATTGGGATCCCCCAGAAGAAGACCATGAGATAAAGATTTGAGTGCAAGTAGTTTACTGGGAGGTGTTCCCTGAAAGTTCCAGTAGGGAAACAGACATGAAACATAAAAGGGAAGGAAGCACTGCAGGGTTCCTTAGTGGGCAGATTACCATTGTAATGGGGAAACCCTGCTGGGACCCCTGGGAGACTGTGTAGAGCAGCCTCAGAGTAGCCGACTGTCCTCCCCTGCCCCCGCAAGGCAGGGGTGAGGGGATGGGGGTTGGGGAGTGGAGAGAAGCTGAGTGATTTGCCCACCAATGATTGCTTGTAGGATTCCAGAGCTTAGCTGGAGAGGAGAAGGCCTCCACACTCTCTCACCCACTTCCCTACCCCACTGGCAGTAAGGCAAGAACGGAAGCCAATGAGTACCCTGCCAGTCCTGTGGCCAGCAGCCACAGGCTGCTCCTCAAGCCCAGGAGGGCAGCAGCTAGAGGTCTCATTGTTACTCAACCTCAGGGTTGGGTCAAGGGAGTCTGGTCAGACCAGAGTCACAAGGAAGCCACAGTGGAAAAAGTGTTTGGTTCCATATCTGCTCTTGTGTCAGCTCCCGGTGCAGCTGCCCCTCTGTCCTTCTGGCGATGCAGAGGGCCACCATTTACTTTGCTGCTGGTCAGGACTGTGACACTTGGCCTCCTTCTCTCATGAGGATCCTGCTACTTCCACCTGGGCTTTTAAATTTTGGTTGCAAATTGCAGATATCTAATTTAAATGAGCTTGATCAAAAAGGAAACTTAATGACTCATGTAACTGGGAAAAGTAAGAAATTCCAGGCTTCAGGTCTGGCTTGATCCAGAGGCTCAAACCATGCCATCGGGGGTTTCTTACACTTAACTTTTCATCTCTGCTCCTTGTGTATATTGCCCAATTTTCTTCTGAAAATGCCGGGCTTCCTTTATTCAGACATGGGAGAAAGGGAGAAAGCTGCAGGCTGTTCAGTTCTTTCATCATTCTAGCTTAGCCACCCCAGTAAAGAGCAAGCTTCTTTCTCCAAGTGTTCACTATCAACTTTAGGGAGGCACTGGTCTGGCCCTTGGTGGAGATTTGGTGGGTTGTGTATGTACCTCTTTGACCAATCTCTGCAGTTCCATGTGGGAAGGGCCCTGGAGACAGACAACGCTTTCAAGACCACATTATGGTCAGACACAAACTGTCCATGTTCACTGTGAGGGTGAATGTGAGGTAGGCACCCTTCCCTCTACTATGCTGACTCTATTTCCCATAACACTATCAGCAAGGATACAGGGACATATCAGACTTCTCTGAAAATTTTGGGGAGATGTTGGAAGGTTTAAATCACAGCAATGCAAACAATCTAGAATGAAATGTTAGATGTCTCTGGTCTTAGATGTCTTCTGGTCTCCCTGTCGCTTATAATTTCTTTCAGCTGATCTGTTTCCTTCCAGGTTGCCTGATCCTTTTTCTTGTTCTGCAGCACCTCTCATCTTTTCTCTGCTTTCATCTCTCATCTTTCCTCTCTCTCAACTTTTTGTCCACTTTGTATGCAGAAGAGTTTAGTTTTCGCTTTTGTTTATTTTCTCCCTTAGACCCATGTCCTAAAATTCCCATCTTCTATTCACTCTTTGACTTTTCAAGGTATTTTCCTAAATAAAAGCACTTTATTTTTTTTAAAAATAGGTTTTTATTGATTTCAGAGAGAGGAAAAGAGAGGGAGAGAGGGATAAAAACATCAGTGAGGAGAGAGAATTATTGACCAGCTGCCTCCTGCACGCCCCCTACTGGCTGAGCCTGCAACCCAGGCATGTGCCCTGACCTGGAATCAAACCGTGACCTTCTGGTTCATAGGTCAATGCTCAACCACTGAGTTACAAGGGCAGCAAGCAATTCCTTTTTAAAGAACAACTCTGGTGCTAGCTGTTAGGATAACTGGTGTTTTCATCTTACTCTATCACCTTCAGAATAGGTCAGCCTTGGGCTAGAAACTGGATCAATGGGAATTCTGTGGGCAGACTTCCTGTGATTTAATGAAATTCACTGGGGAGAAGGAGCTGGCTGCATTTTAATTTATCATGCGTTTCAACTACAGCAGCTCCAGATAGGGGAGCTGGCTGAGTTTCAACTCTGATTGTATCTAAATGGAAGATCTATTTGTCAGGTAACAGACAATGTGCTAGTGATACAACTGGAGTTTAAATGATATCTATCTTGATGATGAAGGTTATTACATTTCTCAACACCTGAATGATCTGCAAATGTAATTTGGAGGTGACATCATGAAAGACTTTGTTGTATGTTTTCATTATAGACATAATCCCTGTGGAGAGTCAAAGTCACAGGCAAATAAAAGGTATGGTATGAGGGGCAATGAAAGTCACCCTGCCCTGTCCCTACTCAGCTGGATTTGCTGATTTCCACCTGCAGGCTCAGTTGCTCCTTGGTGAGCAAATCAGGGCTGACTTGAAGGCTACCTAGGGACTGGGAGGCCTTTTAAAGTTGGACCTTGGATTCAATGCCCTGTCACTGGTTCCTGGGCCCCAAGTTATTCAGCTTGCTCCCAATACCATGCTTGGCACATGAAAGGTACTCAATAAATAGCAATGATTACCACTCTCTGTGTTCTCCTTTTCCTTGCCATGGGTTCCAGTTAAAAGGACATGGTTCCTACTTTGACCTTGGCTTTGAGTTCGTGTTACTCATTCTCCAGTGTTCTGGAAGGACCAAGATCCTATCTTGCCCAGAATTCCCAGCCCAAGTCTTCCCCTGGTGTCTTCCCATTCACTGACCAAGGGCATATACCATTTTGCGGGACTGGGCTTCTGGTCTCATTTTAGTTACAAGATCCTAGTTTTTGAGTGGTTTCCAAAACTTCCTTAAAGACCAAGAACTGGCCTTGCTCTTGACACTGCTTTCCAGGAGTTTAGACCCCAGATTCTAAGTGTTCCCCAGGCAGATGTGCCTGGTATTGCTGGCCTGTCTGGCTTTGAGTATCTTTTCCAAAATTCTGTGGGCTGTGCTCAGTGGGGCCCCTGGGATTTGCTATTTGCCTGAGCAAAGACTCAGCCTTGTCAATCTCTAGACAGCATCATTTGGCAGCCCAACAGCACTCACCTCGCAGGGCAGGGGATAATAGTATGAGATGAGGACTAGTTCTGTGACTTTCCTCATAGCTTCCTGCCTGAGAATTGGCTGAAAACCATCAGCTCTCATGTGTAATTCTCATTATCCACCCCTCCCCTCTCCTCCTTTGTGGTGATGTCATTGAAGACTCTTGACGATAACAATAGCTCAAATAGTGGTTAGTAAAAACAACAGTCGAAATTTATTGAGCTTTAATTTACTATGTGGCAGGCATTATGCTAAGTGCTTTAAATGAATTATCTCAACAACAGCTGTATGGTGCGGGTACAATTTCTAGTTCCATTGTATTGGCAAGGGCACTGGGGCACAGTGAGGTTGATCAAATTGCCTGTGGTCACATAGAGCTGGAGTTCTAATATACAATGTGCCATGTATACTTGATCTTATTTAAGCCTTACATCAACTCTCCTGAGAATAGACATTGGTATTATTCTTCCTATTCTACAGATGTGGTGACTTAAAAACATGTCTGTTAGTTCTTCGATGTTTCCTCCATCAGGAGATGGAGAATATGTCCTCGGTGCTTGGACCTGGGCAGACCTCTATGACTGTCTCGACAGAGGGATGCGAAGTACATAGAGGCTAGATTAGAAAAGGTTATGCAGCTTCTTGCTGTTCTTTTAGTTGTTTATTTAATCTTCACCCAAAGATATTTTTTCCATTGATTTTCACAGTGGAAGGGAGGGAAGAAAGGGGAGAGAGACCTTGATGTGAGGCATGTGGATTGGTTACCTCCCGTATACCCCCTGGTCAGGGCCCAGGGATCAACCCAGGAACCTGCCCTTGACCAGGAATTGAACCCAGGAACTTCAGTACATGAGCCGACACTCTAACCAGTGAGTCAGCATTTTAGCCAATCCTATGGCCAGTTCAAACTGCAGACTTTCATGTCTGCAGTAGATGGTGATCAGATCTTAGTTTAGTTCTTTAAGTTTTAGCTGCAAGCTGCTTTCAGTTTTCCCCAAGTGTGTATGTTTAAGGGATGTCAGGACTAGAAACTTGGCCTAAGTTTATAGAAAGAATTTGGGATTCCCTTCTGCTGATTTTTTAATTTTTTTTTAATTTTGGAGTTTTCTCGCTCTCTCTCCAGTAGCTACTATTTCTTCAGGCTCCTTCCCCTGGTTCATCTGGCCAGAAAGGCCACAAACTTTCTTATTAGCATTTTAGTCAATCCCGTGGCATCCTTCACAGCAACTACAGTTGACCTCAGGCCACTGCCACAAAAATTAGGAACTCACTCTACCCCTGATGTTATCCCCAGTTTTCAACGCCCCTACAAAACCTGTCTGCTTTTGTAAGTCTCTCGTGCTCTCAATTATTTTTAAAATTTGTTTATAGCTCTTATTCTTGATCTTGCCATTAACATGGTTCCTTTCCTATCAGCTTCTTTTCCTCTGTTATAGTCGGCAATGTGAGAACTGAAGACTGTCATCCTGCCTTTACCAGTGAAAACCTGCTGGGCTCAAGCATCCTTTCTCTGAGAGGGCAGCCGATCCGTGCTGAATCTCCACTGTGAGCCAGGCACAGGACTGGGCACTTTACATCTGTTAGCTGGTGCGATTCTCCTAATAACCTGCAGTCCTGGGTTTTTTGGTTTCCATTTTACAGCAAAGAAAACTGAAGCTAACACACAAACATGCTCTAAGTCCTCACATCTTTAAAAATCCTCCCTTGAACCCATACCTGCTTCAGCTCTTGTCCTAAATTTTGCTTTTCTTCACAAAAATAGTTTTTAGAAGAGTTGTCTGTATAGAGTCCTAGGCCCCACTTCCACAACTCCCATTCTGTCTCCCACCCCCTTGGTTGGGTTTCTATCACTACTTCCCACTGAGATCTCTCCTCAAAGTCACAATTGACCTTTATGGGTCAAATTCAGTGGCCATTTCTGGATCAAGGAACAGGAGCTCACAGCCCAGTAGGGTCGAAAGCATGTAGCACCGGCCCCCTGTGGAGGCACAAGGGCAGGAAAAACACTGGTTGATGTGTCATTGTACAAGTTAAAGTGCTTTTGGCACAGGTAACAGAAACCAAGGTCTGCTAACATAAACAAAAAGGGGGATACCCAGATTTCCGTGGATGGATGGATAAACAAAATGGAATGTTATTAAATTTTAAAAAGGAATAAAATTCTGACTCATGCAGTGACATGGATGAACCTTAAAGACATAGGCTAAATGAAATAAGCCAATCACAAAAGGACAAATACTATACGATTCAACTTATATGAGGTAACTAGAGTAGTCGAGTTCAGAGAGAAAGAAAGCAGAATAATGGTTACTAGGGGCTCGGGGGAGGGAGGAGTGGGGCATTATTGTTTCATGAGTACAGAGTTTCAGTTTGGGAAGATGGAAAAGTTCTGGGATATGGATAGTGGTGATGGTTGCACAACACTGTGACTGTACTGAATCCTACTGAATTGTACACTTAAAACTGTATAAAGTGGTATGTATACTTTACCAGACACAAACCAGAATTAACCTAAGCCAACAAAAAGTTATCCCAGAGGTGTTAAATGCCACCATGGCCCTTCAAGGATGAAAACAACAACAACAACAACAAAAGAATGGGACGAAGGCTGGGGCATCTCATGGAACTGAGAGACTAGCTAAACCTCCAAGCCTTTGTGGGGGACAGGAAATGCACAGCTCCAGGGACTTCAGTGCAAGAGTTCTAGACTTCTTCCCTTGGGGTGCTGCTCCAACAGCAACCTTATGTGTTTCTCGGGTCCAGATTTCATCGGAGGGAGATTCTGATTGGCTAGCTGTGGTCAGGGGCTTCAGTTGCGGTGGGGTGACAGGCTCACCTATTACCACTGTAGGCCACTAGGAGGAGTTATGGGTCAATTTACTAGAATCCAAATCATTGGCTAGTTTTCAGAATGATCACTTTACCTGAATTTGTTTCTGTTAATTACATATATTTAATTGCCTGATTTTTGTTTTGTCTCCACAACAGCATTTTGGGGGAATGTTGACTTTTTTCTGAGTCAGCTTCCAGCTGTTGAGCTGGAGGCAGAAAGGCAGCAAGAAGGGGATATTGAGTATGTATGTCAGGCCTTGGTGCCATGTAAATTCTCCAGCTCCCAACCGTGACAAAATGCTCAGAATGTTTTTTTTCTCTCTCTTTATTAAGGTGTTACATATGTGTCCTTACCCCCCCCCCCCCCATTTACCCCTACCCCCCCACTCATGCCCTCACCCCCCTGGTGTCTGTGTCCATTGTCCATTGGTTAGGCTTATATGCATGCATACAAGTCCTTTGGTTGATCTCTCCTCCTTACCCCCACCCTCCCCTACCTTCCCTCTGAGGTTTGACAGTCTGATCAATGCTTCTCCGTCTCTGGATCTGGTTTTGTTCATCAGCTCATGTTGTTCATTCTATTCCACAAATGAGTGAGATCATGTGATATTTATCTTTCTCTGACTGGCTTATTTCGCTTAGCATAATGCTCTCCAGTTCCATCCATGCTGTTGCAAATGGTAAGAATTCCTTTTTTTTTTTTAAACCGCAGCATAGTATTCCATTATGTAGATGTACCACATCAGAATGTTGAGAATCTACTGAAACAACTAGATTAAGTTTCTCCCACTCTAGAAAAAGGAAGTCAGGAATGAAGTTAGGATTAAAGGAAATTTTCTTTATTGAGTGGTTGAGTTTTGGACCAAGATTTTTACCCTTAACCTAGTCTAATGCCCTTTTCCTGACCCGAAAAGCTTAGTGTAGGAGCTAGAGAGTCTCACCTCTTCTTTTGTTTCGACACTCTCTGTATCCATGCCACCTGAGGGGAGACCAAATCTTAGGGAGCTGGCAAAACCTCAGCAAAAGTGTCAGAGATCAGCCTTGGCCTGGCAGCTCAGTTGATTGGTGCATCGTCCTATGTACTAAAAGTTTGTGGGTTCAATTCCTGGTCAGAGCACATACCTAGCTTGTGGCTGGATGTCACTGTTGTTCTTTTCTCTTTCTCCCCTTTCCTAAAAATCAATAAACATATTCTCAGGTGACAATTAAAAAAAAAAAGACAGGTGACAATTAAAAAAAAAAAGACAAAGATCATTAGCATGTGATATTTCCACCCTGGCCTGCTAAGGAAAAGTTATTCCTTTTTTTTTCCTGAGAGTTTTTGTAAATGTTTATTTAAGCCAAAGCCAAATTGATGACATATTCAGGGACACAAGATCTCAAACGTTCCCAAAAATTATGTTTTAAAAGAAAAAAAAAAATAGAGGACTGTGGGGGAGGGAGGGTGGAAGAGATCTAGAAATAGGATAAGGATGGACAAGAAAAGTCAAGAGTTCTGTGGAGCTCTTAATGAGTCAGAGGCCAGCGATGGTCAGGCTGGTTGGGAGCTGGATGCAGTTATCAGAATGGCTGTTGTATTGGTGTTAGGTGAGAGATTGTGAGCAAGGAGAAAGATGTGGGAGGCGTTTTTCTGTGTATTAAGAATGTATGCCTGCTCGCCTCCCTTAACTTTGGCATTTCCTCCAGAGATTGAGAAAATATTCAAAATACGTGTGTTTATTGGATCACTGGCTCATTTCTCTGAATGTGACTGTCATTCAGACCACAGGGCTGCCCTCGTTTTTCACAGGGTCACCCCTTTCTTCCTGAACCTGGGCTCCCACCGAGGCTTGACTGTCATGAGGAGCTGAGGAGCTGGGCTAGGCCTTTCTATGATCAGATAGATTTAACCTGGGGCAACTTCCTGGGGGGTAGCAAAGGCAGGTTGGGATCCTTGATGTAATCTTGGACCCATTTGTTGTTGGGATTGGTGCAGATCTCTCGGTTCCTTTTGGTGACGAGGCTGTAGAGACAAAGTTAGACTGTCACGGGCCATAGTGTAGAGTGGGGGTCCAGTCCACAATCCCCCACTTCTAGCTTACACGGGGCTAACCTAGGCCTCCCCCATCTAGGCCCCATCAGAGGGCCTCCCTCTCTAGCCTCTAGACCTCATCAACCCTACTTGTAGCCCCTTCCCCACCCAGCCTAGACCCTCAGGCTTGGGTTTCATTATGAGCACTATTTATTGGGTCATACAGCTATAAGCAGCAAAATCAAGAATTAAACCCAGGCCTGTCCTGTGAGATTCAAAGCCCTTAACCACTACTCTCCTCCTTCTAGTATGGAGACTTATTGGTTTTGTGCATTCATTCCAGTCCTTGGTTCCCCTTCCTCTTCCACAGAAATATCTATAGAGAAGTACTTACATGATTGCTGGCAGGTAACAGTTGAAGGCCTTTCTGTATCCCACCACCAGTTTCCTTGGTAACACTTTCTCTTCATCCTGGTACTTCAGGCAGCAGATGGCGGAAAGGTTCACCGCCACAGGACTTCCTGAGGGAATCACATTGAAAGCTGAGCCGAGGAGGCAGAGAGGGAGCCCATGACCTCCATCTCCCGTCCACTGCACTTCACTCCTTTAATGGCAAAGCCATCTCTTAGCGGGGACTGAGCACAGCTGGTGGCAAGGCTTGGAACAGCTCGAGCGCACCATCTGGCTGATTCATGTTTTAGGTGAGCCATTTTCTCTTTCTCGAAGCCTGAACCCATCGCACGGGCCTGCTTGACCTCCCAGAGGGCATTGTTATCCCACCATATGCACCTCTGCATACAGTGGCAGTCATGTCGTTGGATCTCAAAACGAAGTGTGGATCAGGGCATCCTGAGAGCGTGTCGGCAGATTATGTGGTGTGCGTGACCCTTGCTCCTCCAAATATTTATACAGGCAGAGTTGGGCTCGACTGCAAGCCAAGGGCAGCTTAGGCAGGTATGTGGAAGGCCTGAGTGATTGGTCCCTTCCCTGTCACCAGGTCCTCATAAATGATGGGAGAAGCAGGGGTAAAGCAAGGCAAAACACATCTTGTTCTCCATAGTTCCCAAGCATTCTGTAGCTCCAAACCTTTTAACCCTTTTCCTCTTTCCCACAGACGTTATTTAGATCTAGGCTGGGGGATGGAGATGGGGGACATGAAACCCCAAGGGGCACACTTGGGTGGGCATCCCATTGGGACTCCTTTTGGCTGCATGACAGTCCCAGCAGTCTGTGCCAGGAAGGGGTGTCTAGGTTCAGACTCCTCATTTCTGAGCTTAGCCCCAAACATCGCTCAGCCTCCTGCCCAACACCCTTTGTCTGCTCTCCCAGAGAGCAGGCTGTTCTCATCCACTTGCCTTGTGCCTGCCTCTTCATCACATACTTTTATTGTTGTCTCTCCGTTACTTCCTTGGCTCCTCTTCCTAAAGGCTCAACCCTTGGACTTCTGACATAACCTTGACCCAGCTTCCCGGAACTGCCCAACCCCAGAAGGATCTGGACCACAGCCCAACTACTTGCAAAGGGGAGAGTTTCAAGATAGCGGCTAAGCATGCAGGAGGGGGAGAGGCCCCAGGGATGATGACAGAGGTCTGACAGCGCTCTTGGGGTCCCCTCGTTGCCAGCTGCCCGGTCCCCTTGCTCATCGCTGCCCTGCAGGGGCAGGTGGACTCACTTGGCTGGCCTTGGAAAGCAGAAGCAGTGGTGAGGCTGAGGATGAGGAGGAAGAGGGCAGCCACGAAGACCTTCATCCTCTCAGTGCGGCAGTTCAGCCTCAGGAGACAGCCGAGTGGCGATGTCCTTCTTGCTTCTGGTCGTTCCCTCTCTGACCACTTAGCGCTCTGAACTCTGACCACTTCAGAGCAGGTGGAGAGAGAGAAACAGGCCGTCCCCAGTGTTTGCTGAAAGGGAGGGCAGTGGGGCGGGGCCTGGTGCAAAGGTGAATTCAGGAAGATTTGAATTCAGGTTAAGGAAAGAACAGAGAAAGGGAATATGTGGCAAACGTGTGCTGTGTATCAGCCACCTTGCATATCCTAGTTTACTTAATCCTCACAGTTGTTCATTTTTGTTGTTTTTCCTTGTATTTCATTTTGTATAGTTTCTATTGCTATGCTTTATTATTTTTTTCAATGCTAAAATTTCAGCTTTTTAAATTTTTTTATTTAATAAATCTTTATTGTTCAGATTATTACAATTGTTCCTCTTTTTACCCCCCATAGCTCCCCTCCACCCAGTTCCCACCACACCCTCTGCCCTTACCTCCCCCCACTGTCCTCATCCATAGGTGTACGCTTTTTGTCCAGTCTCTTCCCGCACCCCCCACACCCCTTTCCCCCCAAGAATTGTCAGTCCACTCCCTTTCTATGCCCCTGATTCTATTATATTCACCAGTTTATTCTGTTCATCAGATTTTTTATTCACTTGATTTTTAGATTCACTTGTTGAGAGATATGTATTTGTTGTTCATAATTTTTATCTTTACCTTTTCCTTCTTCTTCCTCTTCTTTAAGAATACCTTTCAGCATTTCATATAATACTGGTTTGGTGGTGATGAATCCCTTTAGCTTTTTCTTATCTGTGAAGCTCTTTATCTGACCTTCAATCTTGGTTGTAGGTTCTTGCTATTCATTACTTTGAATATTTCTTGCCACTCCCGTCTGGCCTGCATAGTTTCTGTTGAGAAATCAGCTGACAATTGTATGGGTGCTCCCTTGTAGGTAATTAACTGTTTTTCTCTTGCTGCTTTTAATATTCTCTCTTTGTATTTTGCTCTTGGCATTTTAATTATGATGTGTCTTGTATGGTCCTCTTTGGATTCCTTTTGTTTGGGGTTCTGTGCACTTCCTGGACTTGTAAGTCTATTTCTTTCACCAGGTGGGGGAAGTTTTCGGTCATTATTTCTTCAAATAGGTTTTCAGTATCTTGCTTTCTCTCTTCTTCTGGCACCCCCATAATTCGGATATTGGTACGCTTGAGGTTGTCCCAGAGGCTCCTTACACTATCTTCAAATTTTTGGATTCTTTTTTCTTTTTGCTTTTCCGGTTGAGTGTTTTTTGCTTCTTTGTATTTCAAATCTTTGACTTGATTCTTGGGATCCTCTAGTCTGCTGTTGGGTCTCTGTATAATATTTTTTATTTCAGTCAGTGTATGTTTAATTTCTAGTTGGTCCTTTTTCATGTCCTCGAGGGTCTCGCTAAATTTATCGGCCTTTTCTAGAAAATTCTTGAAAAACCTTATAACCGTGGTTTTGAAGTCTATATCCAGTTGTTTGCTTTCCTCCATTTCTTTCATTTGTGACTTGTTTGTCTCCACATTTTCGCTGCTTCCCTGAGTTGGTGGAGTAGCTTTGTGTGGTAGGTGTCCTATAGAGTACAGTGGCTCAGCCTACCCATTTACCTGAGGTGGACACTCTTGGTGCACCCCTTTGTGGACTGTGTGTACAGCCTTGTTGTAGTTAAGTCTTGATTATTGTTGGTATCACTGGAAGTGACCTCCAGGCCAATTGGCTGTGAGGATCAGCTGTGTCTACACTAAGAGAACTTCTGTGCTGGAGACACCCTTATGGGATAAGACTTGCAAAATTGCAAAAGCCTCTGTGTTCAGCTTGGATGGGGTGGAGTTTCAGGGCAGAGCCAACAGTCTTGGCTTCCCGTCAGCCCTGCCCTATGAGGCCCCTGGGTCTCAGTGTCCCTTGGTAATTGCTGCAAGCACCTCTGAGAGAAAGCCACCCTCGAGTTTCGCCCACTGCCAGACAGTCCAGTTTCTCCCCAAATGAGTCTGGGTTCCCAGAAACTTGCCCGGAACTGGAGTTTAGCACAGTCGGGAGCTTCCATCTCCCTCCCGCTTTAGAAAGCCAGCAGTGCAATCAGCTGCCTGTGCATTCAGCTGTCAATCCTCTCTGTGTGCGTGCACCTCCAGACCTCTGCCTTCCGCAGCTCCCGAGTCTCAGTGTGCTTTCTCTTTTCCTGACAGTCCAGATTCCCCCCGAATGAATCTGGTTTCCCAGAGTCTCACCCGGGACTGGAGTTCAGCACAGTTGGGAGCTTCTGTCTCCCTCCTGCTTTAGAAAGCCAGCCGCACACTCAGCCGCCCATGCATTTAGCCGCCCATCCTCTCTGCGCGCACGTCTCTGTACCTCAGCCTTTTGCAGCTCCTCTGAGTCTCAATGTGCTTTCCTCTTTCCTTCTAGTTGTAGTATTTCCACTCAGCCAGCTTTCCTGTGGTTCTGGATGGTGTCCGTTCTGTCTTTTAGTTGAAGTTTTGAAATTGTTGTGCGAGGCAGCAGTTTAGGTGTTTACCTATGCCGCCATCTTGGTTTCTCTCTCTATTGCTATGCTTTAAACTCATGTATCTTTCTTCTGCAGTGTCTAATCTGCCATTAATCCTATCCAGTGTCTTTTGCATTTAGATACTATAGTTTTAAATCTCTGGCTTTTAGGAACACTGTGTGGTTCTTTTCCTGGCTTCAAGCAATTCTTCATACACATGAACTGACTAGTACTTTGTGGAACACTACAGAGATCTCTCTGCATATCCCCAGAGTTCTTGTCAGTGCACTTCTTTGCTTTCTAGTATTCTGCTTTGTAAAGTCTAGTCACCTTGGTTTTCCCTGACTCTTAGTTCCATCATGACCTGGAAACTCAGAGCCATAATCTAGGGCAATCATAGGTCTCACTTCATTTACTTCCCATGTCTTGGTCCCTGGTCTCCATTGCATGAGGTCAAATTCCTTGAAAACTGTTGTTACATATATTTTGTCTGGTTTTTAAATTGTTTTACGCAGGAGGTTAAATTGGTCCCAGTTACTCCAACTTGGCCAAAAGCCAGTAATATTCTTTCCCCCCTCCAATAATATTCTTTAAATCTGTTTTGTTTTGATCCAGGATCCACTCAAAGATCAGGCATCACATGTCATAATTTTGCTGCTGTTAATGAATCGTAATGTAAATATCTGTGTTTTCCGATGGTCTTATGCTCTACAGCAGCGGTTCTCAACCTGTGGGTTGTAACCCACAGGTTGAGAACCGCTAGCAGGGTCACCTAAGACCATCGGAAAACACAGATATTTACATTATGATTCATAACAGTAGCAAAATTACAGTTATGAAGTAGCAACAAAAATAATTTTATGGTTGGGGGTCACCACAACATGAGGAACTGTATTAAAGGGTCGCGGCATTAGAAAGGTTGAGAACCACTGTTCTACAGTTATTAGCTTGCATTATTCTATAAATAATAGCTCCCTCTTTTCTTTTTGAGTATCATTTTGAACTCATGGGCTCTTCTTTAAGTTAACTATGATATACATTATTATCATTATTCTTTTGAATGCTCAAATTGCCCAGATTTGGCCAATGCAATCTGTTATTATTTAACCACACAATGTTTTCTATGCCCAGAATAATTTCTAATATATTTACCACTCACAATTAGGAATTGTGCAAGGAACTCTGTAAGTTCAGGACTTATCCAAGTCTTCTTGGAAGTCTTCCTCTTCCAGTATACTCTCAATCCCAAAGTGAAACTCTTGGGAGAAGGAGATACTTCTGAATGAAACTACAGATCAGTGTCACCCAGTTCTAATCCCTATCACCTCTATTCTAGGCATCACATACCCACTTCCATTTTTACCCTTCTGTTGGGCACTTCTGTCCTCCTACTTGTTACAATATTCAAGAGAAGCAAAGGGCCAACTGATCTCTATGGAATTGTTCAGAGTATGTGCCCCAACAACTCTTTTTGCTCAGCCCTGTGGTAGCCTTGGCCTATCTCTTCTATCTACTCAAGTAACTCCTTTGCCACTAATTTCTCTGCGTTTCCATTGATAGGATCTCACCTAGCCATTTGGCCTGCTGCTTCTGCCAATTTAAAAGTAATATTGAGGCCTTTGGCAAGACAGTCAAACTGCACTGTGACACCGAATGTCTGACAAACACCTTGCTGTGAGTCGGCATTGCCAGATGATAAACTTTTTAATTTTTGTGTTTTAATCAATGATGAAATTTTAAACAAATAACGTAACTGCATTATTTTTTATTCATTCATTCAGGGTTCACCTCCCTAAATTTCTAAGAACTACTCCTTGCTGGAAGTCAGATTAAGGAATAAGAGCAGAATGGAAGGGGGAAGGGAGTTGACATCAATAGCCACAGAGTGTGTTGTGCTCTCTGCTTGGTGCTTTACTTCCAAATGAGAACTTGCTCATTAGTGTGTCAGTCTGTAAACTGGTTTTGTATGCATGCGATTTCAATTGCCCTTTGCCTTGTAGGACAGGTATATATTTTCATTTTGTTTGTTTTTGCAACGTTATAAAAAGGGTACAAATGATGCTGTTTTATGGAAGTTTTATTTGGAATTTGAGAGTTTCTGGATCCATCCCCAGAAGCTGCTACCCAGCCCTTCTAATGGATGGGAGGGCTCTTGTATCCTTAGACCATTCAACTCTGAACTTGCTCTGAAGCGCAAGGTTTTCTATCCACCAAACACTCAGGTGCTTTTAAGTACTTTTCTACATATTAGGCTATTGGCACCAACTCAATAACTTCCAAAATGTGCTTTCATGCCCAGATAGCACAGGTCTCTGTCAGTGATCTGGGGCACATCATAAATAATAATGCTGGGCTGCTTATATAAAGACAGTGCTGCTTATTTTTCAAAACAGTGTTTTGACCAATTATACTACCCCCTTCTGCCCCAAGGGTGGGCAGAACAGGCATTTTAATCTTCTTTTACCGGTGAGTAGAAACAAGGTCAGAGAGTGCCAAGTGCTGTCACCTAGTGCCAGGTCTCCGCCTCCCAGTTTGGGGCTCTCCCTGAGCCCATGTTCCCTCTTTCTCAGGGCCCTTGCCTCCTTCTCTGGCCCTCACCACCACCAGCAATACTTGTAATTCTTCTGGGAAAGAACCCCAGCTGTACAATGGTACACTTGACCTTCACGCAGTCAGAAGCTTTGGATGGTTCCCCAAGTGAAGCTGAAAATATAAGAAATGACATGAAATGAAAACAAAGTAGGCAGCTGACAAAAATTGCTTTTTCCCTTCTGTGTTTTAGGATCCCAAGTGTTATTCCATACTGGTACATCCCAGATGCCTGCCTAAATTTAAGCGAAGAGCAAGAGTGGACATAGTGTTTTTTTTTCTGTATAGACTAGAGCCTTCTGTTATGGGGGCTGGGTTATGCGGGAGCGGGGACCAAGCTAAGGAATCGGTGGGTAAGTGGAGAAGGGTGTGTCCAGATGAGGACCTGTTAGCAGTGGGCGTTAATCTTGGTCATCTGTGATGGTAGCGAGAACAGGAGCCTCTGGCCCCCTCTGCATCTCAGGCAAGACAGGATGGGGTACCTGAAGGTGGGGAGGCACCGTAGATCTGCAGAGTCTCATTGAGTGGGTCTTCCAGACTTGGCATTTCTTTAGTAACCCAAAATTGGCCCTTTGAGGACCAATGGAATACCCCTAAATATAGTTGCTATATTTCACACTATGGAATGTTCTCAGTAAATAACCACTTTTTAAAAAGAATACCTTTTCTCCTTTTGTTCTGTTGACAATCATGTTTCAGTTAGGGTTTATTTTTCTCCTCTCTAAATGGCACTCACACCATTTGCTGATTCCCAATTTATTTGACTGGGATGGATGGCTGTAAAGAGCTGTCCCATGAGTCTTTCAGCATCAAAAGTGGTCTCTTCTTTTTTGACAGATGAAGAGCTACTTATAGAAGGACCATTCATGAAAGTACTGCAAGGCCGGAAGAACACCAGCACTGAGCTGACTATTGAGCCAGAGGGGGCATCCTCAGACAGAAATGGAGACAGTTCATCAGTCTTCATGAGTGAGCGGCTGCACTTTTAAAGAGGAAAGTGATGTTATGCGTGCACCAAATTACATACTGCCCTATTTCTTGGAGGGAAGTCTAGACGATATAAAATCAACCTTATCATCATTCAATAAACTCCCCTTTTCAAATGATCACGATGTAAACATGCCTGAGTCACTTAAAAAACATAGAGGGAACCTTCCTCTTAAACGGAGTTTACCATTCAAGTTACAAAAATAAATTGAGGAAACTTTTCCGGAGCAGGCCTCCTGCTAAAGCTTCTGAATGAGCGGCAAGAAGTAGTTTCCAAGGCAGAGCAGGATGCACATCCACGGAAAAAGGAGAGGCTGGACGCCCAGAATGAACGGGGAGAGGAGGAGCCCACTGGGTGCGGACAGCTCCGCGAAAGCACCCGGGCAGAATGGCCAAGCTCCTGGTCCGAATTTTGTTGTGACCGGTGACTTCCCGCTGGTGGCGGTGCCTGTTGCGCCCTTTGTCCAAGGCCGCCGCCGCGCACGTGCCGCCGCCGCGGCGATTCGGAGGTGTCTCCTCTCTGCACCTGACCCTATGGGCCCCCACCACACCACCTCGGCTCTCCCTTCTTCCACCTCGGCTCTCCTCAGGGGCCATGGGGCCGCCCAGCAGTCCACTGGACCCATCAGAGGTTCTACCGGTGAAGGAGCAGCCTAGCAGATGGGCGGGCCGCCCCTCTCCGGGGTACCCCGCCCATTAGCCAGCGGTAGCCCCCCCAGGTCCTTCCACACCCAGCACGTGGAGCGCTATGGGGCCACCCGGCTGGGACCAAGGTGGGTACAATGACCAGGAGCGGGAGGTGGAGCAGGCCTCTGAGGACCGGGAGGAAGATGAGGAGGAGGACGGGACAACCGCGATCACTGCGAGGGGTGGGAGACGCCGACACCGCCAGTACCTGCAGGGAAAGCAGCTCCGGGAGCCACAGCACCTGTAACAGCGCGGGGGCACCCATCCGCCCAGTGGCTGCAGGCTCCTTCCGGCCTCCTCTACCCTCCCCCACCTCACTCCCCCACCCCACTTCCCCCAACAGAGGGGACATACTGGGCACATCGAGTGACAAAACACTGGGTTTACCGGAGGGAAGAGGCGCTTTGTTCACAATGGAGGCTGCGCTGCTGCGGTTTGTAGGCCACACGTGGCTCGCTCTTTTCTCTCCCCCGAGCCCGCAGTTCCTCTTCAAAACCCGGGCCAGTGCGGTGTCTCCGTGGGGCGGGGTCAAGCTTTGGCACAGGGAGGCGGTGCGTTCCTTCTTCTCCCCTTGTGCTGGTTTGGGTTTGGGGAATGAAAAAGCTTGTTTTGCAGACCTCTCTGCATTTCTAATGTGGTTTCTTGTAGATTTTTATTAGACATCTGTTCCTTAAAAGGGACTTGGGGGTTTTGACAGGTTGTCTTCCCCCCCCCCCCCCTCGTTCTCCCTCCCTCTCCCTCTCCCTCCCTCTCCCTCTCTCTCTCTCTCTCTCTCTCTCTTTCTCTTTCTCTCTCTCTCTCTCACACACACACACACACACACACACACAGGAGCTCCTCTTTGCGCTCAGTTTGGGTTGTCACTGTAAGGAACATGCAAACCTTTAGAGAATTTTTGTGAGTTTGAGCCAAACTGACAATTGCTGGGAAGCAAAAATCTCAATGTACTGAGAAAATTCTCCAGAGAAGGGCAGTTTTGCACCCCTTCTCCCTTCCTCTCTGAAATTAGTAAAAAATATATTTTTTAAAAAAAGACTAGAAGGACAATGAAATGGTAAAAGAATTCAGAAATAATTGGGACTGAAGGTTGGTAGAAAATAGCTTAAAGATCAATAGACAAAGTGTCCATATTGAGCATTAATGGACTTGATTTGACAGTAAATTCTAACACTATAACTTCTTGCGCAAAAGTTTGTCACCTAAAGTGAAGTGAGGCCATTTACTGTCTTTATCCCATTAGTATAAACATTTGTGTTTGCTGCAGAAATATTACTGTTTGATTAAAGTATGTTTCCCGGACTCTGCCAGGATTAGAATGTCCAGTTATTTGCAGGTACATGTTACCTTTTAAAAAATATTATTTTTTGAACATGTGGTAAAGTATATATAATACAAAAAATTTACAATTTTAACCTTTTTTTTTTTCTCTTGGAGCTCTGACCTTGTATCCTATGCACACAGTGACCTAATATAAAGGGTGGGGCAAAAGTAGGTTTACAGTTGTTTGTATGGAAAATAATTCAGTAATAATACAGGAATAAAATCTGTGTTTTGAGTACTCACAACTGTAAACCTACTTTTGCCATACCCGGCATTCCTTTGTTAGGTGAGTGAAGGGAAAATAGACTTAAACTCTACCACGAAGAGAGGTAGGGACTATCAAGGAGCTTAGACCAGAGTCATCAGGTAAAGGGAGTGTGATCAAAGCTATAAGAACAGTCACAAGGCTATTAAGTTCAGAGGAAGAATGGAAGGTGTACTTTAGACAACACTGGTCAAATTTTAACCATTGTCAGCTGTACAGTTAGGCCATTCACATATTGCACAACCGTAACCACAGCCTATCCATGGAACTCTTCATCTTGCAAAACTGAAACTCTAGAAACTCTATACTCACTCAACAATAACTCTCCATTTCTCTCTCCCCCAACCCCTGGCCACCACCATTCTACTTTGGGCTCTGAATTTGCCTACTTTAAGTACTTCATATTAATGGAATCATACAGTGCTTATCCTTTTGTTACTGGCTTATCTCATTATAATGTAGAGTATAGACCTCTCTTCATTGTTCATCCATGTTGTAGCATGTGTCTGAATTTATGACCTTTTAAAGGTCAGAATAATGAATAATATTCCATTGTATGTGTATACCCCATTTTTTAAAATCCATTTATTTGTTGATGCAAACTTGGGTTGCTTTCACCTATATAATAAAACCCTAATATGCAAATTGACCAAACCAGGGGTCCTCAAACATTTTAAAGAGGAGCCAGTTCACTGTCCCTCAGACAGTTGGAGGGCCGGACTATAGTTAAAAAAAAAAAACTATGAACAAATTCCTATGCGCACTGCAGGCCTGGGACGAGTCGGCTGCTAAGCAGGACAGGCAGCAGCACCCGGCGGGCCAGATAAATGTCCTCAGCGGGCCGCATGTGGCCCGCCGGCTGTAGTTTGAGGACCCCTGGACCAAATGGTGGAATGACTGGTCACTATGACATGCACTGACCACCAGGGGGCAGACGCTCAATGCAGGAGCTGCCCCCTGGTGGTCAGTGTGCTCCCACAGGGAAAGCACCACTCAGCCAGGAGCCGGGCTCATGGCTGGCGAGTACAATGGCGGGAGCCTCTCCAGCCTCCGCTGCAGGCGGGTGGTAAGGCGCGAGGGATCCTGGACTGCGAGAGCCTGGGACTGCAAGAGGGATGTCTAACTGCTGGCTTACATTTTTGTTTAATCCCCAGGGGTATCGGGCCTAAGCCGGCAGGTGGACATCCCCCAACGGATCCCGGACTGTGAGAGGGCGCAGGCCAGGCTGAGGGACCCTCCTCTCCATCGTCCCTGCACGAATTTTGTGCATCGGGCCTCTAGTTATGAATAATGCTGCTACTGGCACAGTTGTACATATGTCTCTTCATGTACCTGTTTTCAGTTCTTTTGGGTATATATCCAGAAATAAAATTGCTAGAACATATTGTATTACTTTTTTAAAACCTGAAAGATTCTGCATTTAAGAATATATCTAGCCCCAATGTTTTGGTTAAACCCGTGGTCGGCAAACTGCGGCTCGCGAGCCACATGTGGCTCTTTGGCCCCTTGAGTGTGGCTCTTCCACAAAATACCACGGCCTGGGCGAGTCTATTTTGAAGAAGTGGCATTAGAAGAAGTTGAAGTTTAAAAAATTTGGTTCTCAAAAGAAATTTCAATCGTTATACTGTTGATATTTGGCTCTGTTGACTAATCAGTTTGCCGACCACTGGGTTAAACGATTGTAGATTTGCATTTTGCTAATTAGGCAAACACAGCTAAACTTTTAGCTCTTTCCTTATATAGTTATTTGTGAATTATATTTAATGAGGCATGTGCATACACTTCAATATGCTTGATATGGTATGTGTGGGGCTTGCAAAATCAAATCTTAAAGGGACTTGTTTTTCTCTAAGTTTCCTAACTAGCTTATATCCTAACTCCACCTCTTTTTTTTTTTAATATTTTTATTGATTTCAGAGAGTAAGGGAGAGGAAGAGAGAGATAGAAACATCAGTGATGAGAGAGAATCATTGCTCAACTGCCCCCTGCATTACCTCCCCCTGCCACACACACAGGGGGGTGATGTTTCTATCTCTCCCTTTCCCTTCCTCTCTGAAATCTATAAAAGAAAAAGAAAATAAAAAGAAATCCTAGGAGAGGAAAGAGCATATGTAAAGGCCCTGAGGCAAAAATGAGGGTAGTGCATTTGAAGTAACAAAATAAGATCGGTGTGGCTGGAACATCAAGACGAGAGAGGGTGGGGGCAGAATAAACCTCAGGAAACAGGAAGGGCCCCAGTTATGCGGCATCTGGCAGGACATGTTAGAAGGATTTTGGAATTTATCCTAGGTATAATGGGAAGCTCTTGGAAGATTTTCAAGTGAAGAATGGAGGGGATGGGGAAGAATGGAAAAGACCAAGTGGAGCATACTGTCATCAGGGTGAGAGATGAGGAGGACTTCTACCCCATGTGAGTTTTTCCGTGTCTGCAGGAAAAGTTTGTGTGTGGGAAGAAGCTATTTGCAGTTACTTTGACTCTTAAATGAATATTAGTTCAGTAGGAAAATACATTTAAAAATTAATTTCCTATAAGCCTTTTGCTTTACCCATATTGTCCTGTTCATAAAGCTAACAAAACGTAAAAGGTCCTTGGTTAATGCTTAATCAAGTGACATAGCCTGCCCTTAAGCAGTCAGTCCCATTTACAACCTTGTTGATTAAATTTGTGTAAACCGTTTAAGCTGTGTTTTTCAGTAATTTAATATTTTGAAATTTAAAAACTATTGTGAGGTCTGATCAAATAATTGAATCCACACCCCCTTCCCCTGGGAGCTGACCTTTTGACCACATCACAACCAACATTCCCTTTCGCTAAGACTGCATTCCACTTGCTAAGACCATTATCCTTCCCCTCTGAGCCCCTCCAGAGAATTCTCCACCTGGAAAAATCCCACCTAGAGTCCTTTAAAATCTCTGACTCCCTGTCCCTGGGGGCTGATGCATACAGTATTTTGGGGCTCAGCCCATCTAGTTTTCCAGGTGACCTAATAAATTTATAATCCTTTACGCTTTTTGGCCTTGTGTGTTCCTCCTTAGGCGACCCTAACATATTCTGCATGTCCAGTTTAACACTTAGAATATTCCAAAGTACTTCACTCCTGTAAATATAATATAAATTTATAAATATGAAAAACTCAGGTGTTCACTTCGGCAGCACATATACTAAAATTGGAATGATATAGAGATTAGCATGGCCCCTGTGCAAGGATGACACATAAATTTGTGAAGTATTCCATATTTAAAAATAAAAAAACGGCCAAAACCGGTTTGGCTCAGTGGATAGAGCATCAGCCTGCGGACTGAAAGGTCCCAGGTTCGATTCCGGTCAAGGGCATGTACCTTGGTTGCGGGCACATCCCCAGTAGGGGGTGTGCAGGAGGCAGCTGATCGATGTTTCTCTCTCATCGATATTTCTAACTATCCCTCTCCCTTCCTCTCTGTAAAAAATCAATAAAATATATTTTAAAAAAATAAAAATAAAAAAATAAAAACCCGAAAAACTCAGGTAGTGTTAAACACTCCAAAATTCTGTTAACTTAGCCAAATTCTCTCATATCTTTCAACTCAAAATCACAAGTATAAAATAAATTATTTAATTACATATTTTATATTGAAATCACAAGGATAATCTGGTATGTACTCTAATGTGCCATATTAAAAGTATATTATGAATGCTGTAAATCGCAAATCATATAGATGATTACAAATTTATTCCTAATTTTTGCATGTGAGTATTAATAGTCTATGCATGACATATCTTCATATCTATGTTTAATTGTTTAATGGTTTCCTTTCTGAGGCTTCCCCACTAGGGTGCAGTGTTATTATTTAAATAAATGGAGATTGCTGGGCCAATTACTTATGGCCCCTACCAGATCACCATCCCAGCAGCAGGGGTTGCTTATTGGTCAAAGGCGACTTGAGATGTGGGCCTGTGGACTTCAAGGATGATTCCTCTCCATTGTGACTGGGTACTTGGAGCTCTAACTTGAGAGTCACCGTGACAACAGGAGGCCTGAAGTTCACTTCTTTTAAAAAGAGTTGGTGTCTTCTATGTTCTAATTATACCCTCGAATGATTATTTTTAAAAATATATTTTTATTGGTTTCAGAGAGGAAGGGAGAGGAAGAGAGAGATAGAAACATCAATGATGAGAGGGAATCACTGATTGGATGCCTCCTGCACGCCCCACACTGGGGATCAAGCCCACAACCCAGGCATGTGCCCTTAACCGGAATGGAACCTGGGACCCTTCGGTCAGCAGGCCGACACTCTGTCCACTGAGCCAAACCGGCTAGGGCTGGAATGATTCTTCTGTGTGACTTGTGTGGACAGAAGCCAGAACCTTCACTGAGAATGTAGCAAGCATGCCTCATGTCTAGACCAGATTTTTTCATTTCTTGAATTGTTTAGGACATTTACCTAAACATTACCTTCCCCCCTCCATCAGTCCTTCAGATGTTTCTATAATTCTTCTGTCTGATCTGTGTAGATGTAATTTTGCCTTTCCTACTGGGGTTATGACTAACTTCCTTCTGCAATTTCTTTCTGCATACTTTTTTAAAATTTTTATTAAATTGACTGGGGTGACATTGGTCAACATGAACATACAGGTTTCATGTGTGGGTTTCTGTGTTACAAGATCTGTATATTCTTTCTGCATACTTGAACTCTGAATTTTCGTGGTCTTCCTGACACCTGATTGGATTCTGTGTTCCTGCCAAACCCTCGTTCAGTTCTGAGACACGTTGTGAGATGATAGCTGGACTCAGGTGGTGATGGAAGAGCCGAAGTGGATGGATTTGAGAGAAATTTTGGCAGAGCTGATAGGATTTGTTGATGGGTTGGATGGGAGGTGGGGGAGGGGTGGGGAGATGAGGGAGAGAGGTCTTAAGGATGACTTCCTGTCCGCAGCTTGAGCAGCTTAGAGAATGGGGATTCTATTTCCTGAGGAGGGTGGCTCAGAGAAGGAGCACAGTCACAGCCGTCATAGTTCCTCATTCACAGGACACCCAATATCTGCTCAGCTTCTCTCAGAACCAAGAAGCACCCCCTCCCCTGCCCCCATAACTCAGGGCAGCGGTAGTGAGCTGCCACTCTACTCGATTTCTGGAACCTGGCCTGGGAAGTCTAGCAGTGGCTCACCCCCAGCTGGGAAGAATGCTCTTCAAGACTGAGATGCCTGCTTGTTCTGACTTTGGTTTTCCCAGTCCAATTAATATTGCTTTTGCTAATTTAGGTTTTAGCAAATGTTTCTGGATTCATCTCCCAGTATTCTATGACATTTACCTATTTTCTCTTAGAATTTCTTCTGTTAAATCATTTCTAAAGAGCTATAGCCTATAGCAATTACTCAAACAATGTCAGTGAATGTTATTGTTCAAATAACATACTATTCACATCTCCTAGCAAATTGAAATCACCAATTTAAGGACTGACTTTGCTTCCAAAACTTTCTTGAAACATCACTTACATGATTTGTGTTAAATGTGCTATAAACACAAACTCACATTTGTTTAGCAGCAGACAGGGCCCTGAACTCACACTTGTCCCATGGCAAGGGCTTCAAGCTGATGGGCCGTGACCACTTCTCTCCTACATGCTCCTGTCCTGATTCCCCAAAAGGCCAATCTTCACTTTGAACTTCATGTGTCAAATGTGTGCGGCTCTTGCTCTTGATGTCAGTGGATTACTTTAAATCAGTATCATCTCTATGTTGATTGCTAAGCTTCAATTCCTTCAGGAGAATTATAACACTTTTTCTCAGTTCCTCAACTGAATTTTCTTGGGATTTGGAAAAACATAATTTTCTAAGAAAGGCTGGGAAGGAATTCCCAATGGAAACACTAATGTGCCGGAGCCTGCCGGCATCAGTCGAACAGTACCTGCAAGGGGGGGAGAGGATGAGAAAAGACAGACAGAAAACAGAATGGGATCGGGAGGACTGTAGCACTTCCCGCTTACAGTCCCGAGTTTAATTTTCACCATACTTTTATACAGGGTCAGTTACATTCCACACAATACATCATTCCTGGTATGTGGTAAACATAATTATACCCCTTTGTTTTAGGTTTCCTACTGACCTTTACACAAAGTTCCTTATCTTGGCTAAGATTCCAATGGCTATACCTGTACATACACCTTTGACGCCACCTACGTTCCTTTCCATGAGATAGTCTAGCCATGCTTCTTGCTAAAGGATAATTACGCTTATACGTAAACTGTGCTTGAAGATTAACTAAGCTCTAGGGGGCAGAATGTGTGATTACTAAACTATTGTGCTTAAGGGTCTCTAAGCCTAAGGGGGGCAGGATGCGTGACTAACCTTGGGAACAGGCAGGCCACTTTGTGAAACCTGCCCTCTCAGGACTTTGTCAACTGAGGTCACTCCCAACACTAATGGATGCCCAGGTTGGGCACTGCTCCCTCACGGCTCTCCGAGGGATGCTGGGAGGTGGGGGTTGCTGTGTCCAGAAGAGCAGAGTCTGGCCTATGAAGCAGGAATGCTAGATTTGTCCTTGTTTCTGTTCATGAAAGCTGTGTGACTCCAGACAGGACACTCAGCCTTTCGGAACCTGTGTTCTTAAAATGGCAAATAGTATTGATAGGACTGGTACTGTGCATACTGACTTACATACCCACTAGTAGCCCTGTGCACAAATCCATGCGCCAGTAGCTCTCTGTGGGGCCTGGCCCCTCTGCGCCCGCTGCCCAGAAGCTCTCCGCGGCCTAACTGCAACCACCTACAGAGCTTCCTGGAATCTCAACTTGAGAATCGAGAGTCAGGAAATCACCCACCCCCTGGGACTCCCGGCTGTGTCACTTTCTCCCCCGGCGCACCAGCCCCCTGCAGAGGCAACCTCTCCTGTTTAGGATGGAAAGGCCTTGAGCCAGAGGTCAGTCCTTTCTCAGAGTTGCCTGCTGCTCCCTCGTCTTGTGTCCCACGGGTATTTATTCCTATCTGCCAGGAGCAGCTCTGAGCCATATTCACAACTGGACAGATCTTACAGGGAAAGGAGAGAGGGTGACACGGGGGCCCGAGACTCATATGCCCCCTCAGGCCAGGCCAACAGCAGCTGGGTGTGGCCTGGCAGTGGGGGCTCCTGGGACCTGGGTCGTGTACCCCATCTAAAGGGACAGCACTCACCACCTTAGTTCCAGTCAAAGGTTATCTTGTGTGGAAACTCAGGCACAGGTCTGCTTGGTCTTCCATATTTGCAAAATAAATAGACAATATAGATTTTTTAATGTCTCCAATTTTTTAAAGGTTGGTAACCAGTTCAAATACTGTAAAACCCCGTCTAAGCCATGAAGCCAGCTTGATCCTTTGCAGTTCTCTCTCCCAGCCCAGGCTTACATGCGGTTTCTGTGTAGCCCCAGGAGGTGGCTGAGCAGATAGCCTGGCCGGCTCTGGATCAGCTTCTCTCTGCTGGGTACCCAAGGGCCAGGAGGCTCTATGCAGAGGCCGGTTTTCCTTCCCCCAGAGGAGGGAGAAATGAGTCCTGCCCAGAAGGGGGGGGAGAGGCCCCCAGTAAAGGTGCTGTTTCCAAGTGCTGACACAGGCAACCATTTCTGGACCACCCACACCTCCTCTCTGCACCACCGCCTCTTGCTGTTGTGTTCTCCTTGTTCAGAAGAATGAAAGAGTGAGGAGAGTCACTCATCCTTCTGGGTTGAAGGCTCCGGAGTTCTCTGACTACTTGAGATCTAGGCTGTGAGCCTCCTTTACACTATAAGAGGTTGCTGGTCAGGAAGTCACAAGATAGAAAAATCCACGATTGCATGAGAGTTGTGTTTCTTGAGAATTGTGACTGCTGACATATCTAAAATGTTAGAACAGAGTCTGTTTATTCAAAGAAGAGTGGAAGGCGGAGAATGACCCTAGGTTCCGCATTTGGCTTGCACCTTGAGGGGGGTCGTGGGGGACAGTGGGCTTTGCGGTAGAAACTGCCCTCCACTCGTGCTCCTGCCTGGGGAGCCTGCTTAAGCCTCCTCGGTGAGCCCGTCCTCAGGTGTGGACCACGGGTTCAGAGGCCTGGGCCAGTGTCTCAGGCTCAGCAGCTCCAGGGCCCAACAGGATAGGGAGGTGGACTCAGGCCTGATGGGGGCTAGGAGTACGGAGAAGGATCCAGAGGGGATCCTGGGATGGATGGACCTCACCAGTCAGGACTGGACTGGAACCCCTCACCTAGGCTGAGCTGAAGGCCCCTGCCCCCTGCCCAGCGCGGGGAGTTTGGTCAGATCCTTAGCAACCAAGGAAGGTGCACAGGGCTCTCTGCTCAGTCAGGACTGCTTTGGGGCCTGGGGCTGCGGGATGAGTTCCGTCTGGGTCAAGCTGGGGGAGCCAGAGGCAGGGCAATGAGGCTGTGCCCTGTAATCTGGCCAGGACAGGTTGCAGGTATTTCCATCTCTTCCTTTCCCTGGAGGTGACTAAGGGGCAGCACCACTGGCAAGCTGATGGGGCATCATTCACCGTGCAGCCCCTGGAACACAATTCCGTAGAATACAGTTGTGTCTTGTCACCTTCACGTTTGGGCTGCAGAGTCCCTGCACAGTGACACATGGTTTCGTGACTGGCTCCTGGTTTTTCTGGGGTGCAGGGGGTTCCTGGAATGTGCTAACCCGGAAAGGAGTTGGTCATCCTACTGGGAGGCTGGGCAGATGTGTCTGTCTGCCACCTCTACTCCAAGTTCAGATTAAGCAATTGTGGGATTTCCCCCCAATATTTTTTCATTGTGGTAAAAGGCACATAATATAAAATTTACCATTATAATCATGTTTGAGTGTACAGTTCAGTGGTATTAAATACATTCATATATTGTGCAATCATCATCTATCCACAGAACTTTTTTCATCTTGCATACTGAAACTAGACCGATTAAACATAACTCCCCACTCCTCCCAGCCATTAGAAATCACCATTCTACTTTCTGTCTCTAAGAAATTGACTGTTTGAAGTACATCACATAAAAGTGGAATGATACATTATTTGTCTTTTAGGGACTGACTATTTCACTCAGCATAATGTCCTCAAGGCTCATCCATTTTGCAGCATATGTCATAATTTCTTTACTTTTAAAGACTGAGTAATATTCCATTGTATACCTATTTTGCTTATCCAGTCATCTGCTGATGGACACTGGGGATGCTTCCACATTTTAGTTAGCTATTGTGAATAGTGCTGCTATGAACAGGGATGTACAAATATTTATTTGAGACCATGTTTTCAGTTCTTTTGGGTATATACTGAGAAGTGGGATTGCTGGATCATATGGTAAATTTATTTTTAAGTTTTTAAGGAACTGTCACTTTTTATAGCAGCGGCACCATTTTACAGTGCACAAGAGTTCCAATTTCTCCACATTCTTGCCAACCCTTGTTATTTTCTGCTTTTGTTTTATTTTGTTTTGGTAGTAATACTATACTAATGTGTGTGAAGTGGTATCTCATCGTGGTTTTGATTTAAGCATCTGTGTTTTTATCAGTTTTATATAATGGGGTTCCAAGCAAGTTTGTTTGCAAAGAAAATGTTCTTCCACTAAAAAGAAAAATTTAAACCTCTGTTTTAATGGAAACAGCAGTTATTTGAGCTAGACAGAGGCACTGCTTTTAGTCCTGAAATTCACCACTTACGAGGTATAGTGACATTTGAGTAATATAATTAAGCTCTTAAAGTTACACATGGTTACTGAAAGGAATATGTAATATAAATGATCTAAGTGAGTGAAATCTTCCTTATGTGTCCATATTGAGACCTTCCTCAGGGCTGATGTTCATTCATTCAGTGGATGTTAATTGAGCTTTTACTGTATGCTAGGCACTTTCTAAGCCCTGGGGATACAGAGACAAGAAGGCAAGATCCCTGCTCTTCAGGTGCTCAAATTTTAGTGGGAAAGACAGACAAACAGGTTAGTAGAAGATGGAGTTAAAAGCTAGGAAGAAAATAAACAGGGGTGATGTGATAGAGAATGCCTGAGGGTTGGGGGGAAGTTGCTTAATAAGCTGGTCAGAAGAGCCCATTGGGCCAAAACCGGTTTGGCTCAGTGGATAGATCGTCGGCCTGCGGACTGAAGGGTCCCGGGTTCGATTCCGGTCAAGGGCATGTACCTTGGTTGCGGGCACATCCCCAGTGGGTGGTGTGCAGGAGGCAGCTGATCGATGTTTCTCTCTCATCGATGTTTCTAGCTCTCTACCCCTCTCCCTTCCTCTCTGTAAAATATCAATAAAATATATTAAAAAAAAAAAAAAAAAAAAAAAAGAAGAGCCCATTGGGAGAGGGTATCATTTCATCTAGAACCTGCTGGTTGAGAAGAAACCAGACTCAGATCAGGGGGAAGTGTGTCTGGGTAGAGGGAACAGCAAGGGCAGAGACCTGGAGGTGGGAATGGGCTTGGTGCATTTGAAGAACAGACAGAAGAGTGGGTGCCTGGAGAGAAGGGAGTGAGGGTCAGAGTGATCAGAGAAGAGGTCCATTGTCCAGGTTTTTTGAGTCTGGTGACAACGGTTTGCATCCCATTTCACTATCTCACTCACATGGGCACTGCAGGTAGTGACAAAAGCAGGCCAGTGTGGCTGTATTCCAGTGGGGCCCTGGATAGCTATATCCTGGACAGTAGGTGGGTGGATTTAACATGAACTCTTGTCAGTTGCTTTAAGGATAAACAAGAAAAGTCCGTGGATTCCTTTCATCTTAGACTTTCCCTCTCTAGTTGAACAGAGAGAGGCTGCACTGCCTTTCTCCCAACACATTAAGAGCATGTAGGGAGAGAAATGGACACCTAGATGGATGCCTCTGATGGCTGTCTTTCTCCTCCCCGCAGACTGTGTGTGTACAGGAGGGGCAGGGTGGCCCACACAGGCCTTTGTACCCTCGGCTAGCCGAACATCAGATGTGGGGATGCGGGAGACACACAGGGACAGGAGGATGGAACAAGCTGACTCAATCAAAGTTACTGATGACACTGAGCATCTGTCTTCCCGGCTTTGGTCTTTTGTAGGCAACAGGCACCCTCCTTCTGAGCTTCAGTCTTGCTCTACTTCCCCAATTCAAAGAGGAGGGCTGGAGTGGGGGAGGGGGACTTGGGGAAGATTAAGGCTCAGATTTTGCTTTTGTTTTTGCACACTGGCACATACAACAATGATGCTGGTTCACAACAGATTGTACAGTTTCCTGAATTTTACTCTTTTCCTGACTGATCCCAGGGTACTTTTGTTAAGAGCCAAAGATCAGATAGTTTGTTGATAGCTCTTTCCAGCCCACCCTTCCTCAGATGTTCGTGCTGCCAGAGAGGGAAGTGGGTCTCTCCAGCCTGACTTGCCCTAGCTGTACTATGCTGACTTGCAGTGGACACTTCCTTTTTAAAAAAATATTTTTTTTATTGATTTCAGAGAGGAAGGGAGAGGGGGAGAGAGAGAGAAACATCGATGATGAGAGAGAATAAGTGGTTGGCTGCCTTCTGCACATCCCCTCTGGGGATTGAGCCCCCAACCTGGGCATGTGCCCTTAACCAGAATCACACCTGGGACCCTTCAGTTCACAGGCTGAAGCTCTATCCACTGAGCCAAACCAGGTAGGCCTGGACACTTCCTTTTTAAAGTACCAACAAAGGGTTTCTTACCAAGAATTGCATAGATAGAGAATCTGACCACTCTTAAGATTATAGAATCTGTCTTCTTTCCCCCTCCTTTTTTTGGGAAGCTGGTTGCTTGTCTTCAATATTCTACAACGCAAAGCTAAAAATACACTGTTTGAGATTCAGCTATATACTAGAAGGAAAGCAAGAGTATAGTGTAAACAACATTTGGGAGAGAGATCGCTCAGAGGGAGAAGGGAAAGGGGACATATTGTAGAGGGACATGTGGGGTGCAGGGCATAGGGATGTCTGTCATGTTGTTACTCTTTATTCTCAAACCACATTTTATGTCTACTGAGTATTAAGTATAAGACTTTAAAAATCAGGTTATAGAAAAGAATATTTAGTATGATCCCATTTTTTGTCTAACTGTATCCTATATAATAAAAGGCTAATATGCAAAATCAACCGAATGGCGGAACAACCGGTTGCTATGACGCGCACTAACCACCAGGTGGCAGACGCTCAATGCAGGAGCTGCCCCCTGGTGGTCATTGTGCTCAGCCTGAAGCTGGGCTCACGGCTGTGGCTGGCGAATGCAGCAGTGGTGGTGGGAGCCCTCTCCCGTCTCTGTGGCAGTGCTAAGAATGCCTTGGGGGATATCCTACTGTTGGCTTAGGCCTGCTCCCTGAGGGGTCCCAGACTGTGAGAGAGTTCAGGCCAGGCTGAGGGTACTCCCCCCCCAACCCCCAGTGCACAAATGTCATGCACCAGGCCTCTAGTGTATAGCTGAATCTTAAACAGTGTATTTTTAGCTTTGTGTTCTTGAAAAATATATATATACTAGAGGCCTGGCCTGTGGGATTGGGCCGAAACCAGCTCTCTGACATTCCCCGGGGGGTCCCAGATTGCCAGAGGGCACAGGCCAGGCTGAGGGACCCCACCGATGCACGATTGGGGCCGGGGAGGGATGCAGGAGGTTGGCCAGCCGGGGAGGGGCCATGGGAGGGCTCCAGGGAATGTCCAGCCCATCTCGCTCAGTCCCGATTGGCCGGACCCCAGCAGCCGGACCCCACGGCCCCCTGGTGGTCAGTGCACATCATAGCAAGCAGTTGAGCGGCCTTAGCATATATTAGGCTTTGATTGGTTGAACAGCCGACTGGTCGACTGGATACTTAGCATATTAGGCTTTTATTATATAGTATATATAATTATTATTATGTGTATTCTTCCATAGCTTTTTTCTCTTTTAACAATATGCTTATGGGATTCACCTGTGTTACTGTGTGCAGCTGTAGTATGCTTGCTTTCATTCCTGCCAATATTTCAGTGTATGACTACACCACTATTTTTAGTTTGCCCTTTTTTATGCTTGCTATGAGCATTCTTATGCATGGTTCCCGGTGTACATGTGATTGGTATCTGTAGGATGTATGGAGGAGAAGGTTACCTGTGCTCACCTTTACTCTGCAGTCTTCCAAAGCAGTGGGACCGATTCATACTCCCAGCAGCAGACTGTGTGTGTGAGTTGTTCCACACCCTCTCTAATATTAACACTTCTCAAATTTAGTATTTAATTAGATGTGGAGGGAGCAATCCAGGACAGTAGGAAGGAGGTAAGTGTAGTTTGATGAATTTTGACCATCACCGCAGTGAAAATTTAGGATATTTCCATCACTCAAAAAAAAAAAAAAAAAGTACCCTTGTTCCCCCTTTTCAGTCAGCACCCTCCCTCATCCCCACTGCAACCACTGATTAGATTTCTTTCCTTATAGTTTCACCTTTTCCATAATATTATGTGAATAGAATAACTCCGGGTTCCCGATGAACTCCTGGACCCAGGCATCACTGGGGTTGGCACACACTAGCCAACCTCATTTAGTTTGGAAGCTAAATGAGGATTAAGGACCTAGTCTTCATTCTTAAGAAAGCTGAATTTATGAGAGTGCATACATATGCGTGCTAGAATAATTTGCTTTGGTGTTTATTTAAATGGTGGATTTCCATCGTGCATATAAGTTCGCACTTGTTTTTAATACTTTGCTTCTTTTTCAATGTAGGAGCATCATTTCATAGGCATAAAGCCTGGTGTTGTTGGAACAGCACTTATTCTTTCTCTTTCCTTCCCTAAGATGCCCCTAATCATCCTGTCTCTTTCCTTCCAACCAATGAAACGGGTTTATCAGGGAAAATAAAAAACAAAAGAATAACCAGAAGTCCAATATTTACTAAAGAAAACAAAAATAATCTTTATTATTCTGGCAATTTTAACAGAGCAAAGGGCTTATACAAACTCAGTAAGCATCTGTTGATAGGTTTGGTCCAATGCCTACCCAGAGACAGGAGCACAATCATTCACCATCACCCTGAACGTGAGGCAACCACTATATGATTGGGAAAGGATTTGGGGATAAGAGGGTGTTACAATGATTTCTCAGAGAAATCATTTTAAAAAAGCATCAAAGGAATAAAATGATTTACAATATTTACATACCTTACTAAATTAAAGAAAGCTTTCAGAATGTGGTTAGTGGAGGGGGGAAGGACTCAGAGGACAGGGAACTTCTGGGGCTGCAGGGACATTCCCCTAGTCAGCATCCCTGCTGTTCATTGGGAAACTGACCCAGTGGCCCGCTTGGGGAATCTCCTTCATGTTGTTGATGTATTCCTGAACCCAGGCATCGCTGGGATTGGCACAGATATGCCGGCGCCTTTTGGTGAGAAAGCTGTAGAGAAGGCAGGAGTATTATATAGAAGATGAGTAAGGACATGCTTGACCACCTGTGGACTCTTTATTTTCATCCCTGTGGCAGCTCAGGGCTAGTCCATCCTAATCAAGGACTTATCCCCCAACCCTCAGGGACTTTTGGTCTTTCTCTGAGTGATTTATGGAAATAACCTAAAGCCACCTCTTTTCTGTTGTGTCTTTCTCTCCTCTCTCCCCTCTACTTATGGGCACACCTTCCCTGGCTCCCTGAAGGCCCCTTTTCACCTCGGTAAACAGCCCCAGGGGTCTCTCCCTTTGTCTTGCGTGCACTAAAGGGCCCCAGAGGGCGGGCCTTCCTCAGGATGGCTCCTTAAAAAAGCCAAGTTATATCCAGTTTCCCTCCCCACTTGTGACCCCCTCCCCACTCAGACTCCTGTGTGTTCTGTCAGGCAAGGGGACTGACACTTACACAACACCATTTTGGGGGCACTGGCCGCTCGTCTTAAAATAGGCAACCACAAATTTGCGGGGGATCTGCCGGGACGTGTAGGTCATGCAGCAGGTGGGGGCGACGTAAGTGCGTTCTGTGGGGAAACAAGGACAACAAGGAGTTGCTCAGGAGCACCGTCAAGCCTGAGAGGGTCAGGAAGAAATAGAGAGAGACAGCTCAGCGATGAGGCTTGGGGGAAAGGGAAACTGGATATAACTTGGCTTTTTTGTTTGTTCCTCATTCATTTCCTTAGTCTTGTCTTCGGTTTGCCTCTTCTTTTTGGTCTCTAACTTACTCTATAGGGAACCACATTCTACTCTCTTTTCCTAAATCTCTTTGGGGGAAATTTCTTTTCCAATCCATCAAATCATAAAATAGCTGAGTGAACGTAGGGACAAGTCTTACAACTCTTAGGAATAGCTAAGGTGATTGTAAAACTTACCAGCACCCATAGGATCTAAATAGACGTAGATTCTACCTCATGCTAATAACCCAATAAATGAAACTTCAATGATCGCACCCAAAAAGTAATATAAAATCCTGACACCCAGATCAATAGACTCCATTTGAACCCTTTTGAAGAAAACAACAGTGTTATCTTGGAACCCCATTCGAAGTTCTGTAAGTTCACTTGGGGGTTCTCAGGCCAGAAGACTTGGAAGATGTGGTCTGACTTCTGGCCAGAGTGTGGGGAGCAACTGTTGTTAAAGAAAAGAGGACAACAAACTCACCTTCTTCATAGGAGTAGAGGACCCTGGCGCAGAGGATGACAAGGACGGTAGCTTCAAGGAACTTCATGATCCTGGGCAGGCAAAGGAGTGTAGGCAGAACTGAGACGGAGCTTCGGAAATCACTACTGCTGGCCTCCTTCTGGGATCTGCACTATCTTCCCTCCTTTTATAGGCGGCCCAGGGCAGCGGGAACATAGGAATTGGAGGTGCCTAAGCAAGAAATTTTACGTATAGTGGTATCACGTGGGTTGTACAACCGGGATTGCCTAAGGTTACTACGGAGGTTAAGGGTACACACAAGAATGGTTCAATTGCTAATGTGATTGGGATGCTTATGAGGAAGTTGTTTCTCCAGATGGGTGACCAGGAATTGGCACCACCCAGGGATCATGCTTAGCTGTTTCCTTTTCACGTGACAGATCTCTCAGAAGTGCGGGGTCACCACCTCCTTCCATAGAGCAGTGCTCTGGTGCACTTCCTCAATTGTTCTGTCCACTTAAATGTGACATGAATAATAATGCCACCGAGTCTCAGGCAGCATAAGCCAAGGGAGCCACGCTGTAGATGGAAAATACAGAATTGGGATTCTAGAGGTACAAGAATGGTGAAAGTAAGAATTAACCTTCCAGTAATTGTCTATTTATCAAACATTCACCATACACTGAGTGGCCAGATTATTATGATCTCTGAATGCATAATAATCTGGCCACTCAGTGTATTTGTATCTCAAATGGGTACCAAAAGTATTCTAGACTTTTGCTGGAGATCAACCACCTATTGGCCCTGAGCTTTCTATCAGCCAGTACAAAGGGGAAAACTGATCAGGTGCATGATTTATAGTATCTTTGATATCAAATAAATGAGGTACTTAAGAGAAGTACACTGAGTGGCCAGATTATTATGCGTTCAGAGATCATAATAATCTGGCCACTCAGTGGATACATACAATGATGTCTAGATACAATACTGGATGTGGTCAGCAGTCTTAAAAATCTCCATACTCTTTGAACTGGGAACTCTATTTCTCATAATCTATCCTATGGAAATGACCTCACAAATGTGGAGCATATTAGGGACAATGTTGTTTGGTGCAGTTTATGATCAAATAATTGACAGCAAACTACATATTTTACAGTATTGGAATGATAAAGTTAACCCACTGATGGACCATTAGTCAGCCTCTTAAACAGATAGAGTGACATGACAATACTTGATTTTTAATATTAACAATCAAGATGCAAAATTTTATATGCAATTTTATTTCAAAAATCCTGGGAAGAGAAAAAAGAAACCAGAAAGAAATAAAGCCCCCTATCTATGACTGTCTTCTCCACACCCCATGTCTCATGGGTTATCTCTCCTCCACAAGCCCTGCTTCTCTCCAGGAAGGAGGAGAAGTACTGACTTTACACAACGGTAAGCACACTGGCTGTTAGTGTCACTGCAATCAACACATTTATGACCGGTCTGGAGAGAAGAAGCGAGGCAGTGTGGTGTCTTCCCTAACTGTGAGGAAGTAGAAATCAGCCGAGAAAAGCCAACTCAACTTCTTCCACCCCCTGAGGGGACCAGCAGAAAGCTGATGTCACTGGTCAGGGCCTCAGAGTAGGGCACAAAGGGAACTAAGGAAGCTAAGCATTTCTTCTTTACCTTGAATTTTTGTTTTGAATCTCTGCCCTTGTCTTGCTCCCTCTTCAGGGAATATAGCTATTGGAACAGTTGGCCCTTGTTCCATCTCTTTGGGGGAACTTCATCTGGTCCACAGATGGTTCTGAAAATCACTCAAAGGGAGGATCTGAGGGGAATCTGCCATTTGGCTCATCGTAGGAACCAGTGGGACCTGGCATTTGCCCTCCTCTGTCTTTCATGTCCAGAGATGAGGATACATAAAAGTCATTGGGAAACAGCCCAGGATATTTTGAAACCTCCTGTGAAGTTCTTTGCTTTTACTTAGGGAACCTCAAGCCATAGGACTTAAGTGATATGGTTCAGACATCCCAGAGCGTTGGGACACAACTCTAAAAGGAAGCAAGGATGAGTGTTGAGAGAATCTTGTGATACAGATGAGACTTGTGAACTGAGGGCCGTGGTGAGGAGATGTTAACAAAAGCAGCTTTGAAACTTCAACGATATTGGCCAGGCGGAGGAGTGTGGGCAAAGCCAAGGTGGGACTGGACACTCGCTGCTGCCTACATCCATTCCGTGTCCCAAGCCATGTGCTGCCTATTTATAGGCAACTCTAGACCGTGAGGAACAGGAGGCTGGGGATGGTGTCATGTCACGAGGTGCACATGCTGATGTACCTCGGTCACATGGAGGTTCCGGGTACACAAGAATAGCTCAATTGCTCACTTGTTGGGGCAGATTGTGTGGAAATATTTTGGACAGTGAGAGGTCAGGTGATGTTAGTGTCAGCTGTAAGTTCATGGAGAGATCTACAGGTTAGTGATTCCTTCCACAGGGCAGATATGACACTTGCTACAGGTCTTCTGACCATCTAGGGTGACATCTGTGATGATGCCACAGCATCCTGGGCACACAAGTCACACTTAAACCACACTCTGGGTGAAAACGACCATAACATCACATTGGTTGGAGCTTCGAAGGAAATGACTAACCAGTGAGGGGGATGCCATTAGTTGTTATCACCAGGGTACCAAGCTTAGCTGGTTCCTTCGACCATTAACAGATCTATCTAGGAATGGTACCATTCCCCTTTCCCTTCCACAGAGCACAGACTTATGTTCTTCTCAGGTGTGACATAGGTCATGATGTCACAAATGCTGGAAACCAATCATTGTCTCACTAATAGAAAAAGGCTGGTCAACCTTAAAGCTCTGAAAGGTCAGAGCCAACCACTCCCTATCTAATTGAGACAATGGTAACTGAGGCAACTTCCCCATCTTGTAATCATGTAAATCCTTACTGATATGATAATCCGCTTATTACCTGCTTAAGGGCTATGGGTGTTTCCCAAAGCTGCTTAAGGGTAATGGGTGTATCCCATAGCCTCAATAAAAGGGATAGCAAGGCCAGAGCATAGCGGTAGTCTTCCCACTAGAGGTTGACTCCCGCCTGGCCCCCCATTTTCCCAAATTAACTCTTTTTTAGTCTCTCTCTCTTCATTTTAGTGTGCGGCCTCCTCCAGAAACCGGACCCTGAGTGGGCCCTGAACCACGCGGGTCGTGTTAAGGGATCCCACAACAAAGTCTTAAGTAGCCTGAGCCATGTTTGATCCAGACCCAGATGGGCAGAGTGGAATTGGGGAAGCTTGGGGTACAGGCATGACAGGAGTGATGGGGTCAGCTTTTTTAAAATCACTGTTTCCTTCATCTGACATTCACAAGGCCCTACAATATGCCATCACTGGGTTCAACGGTAGGGAAAGGAAATAAACATGCATTCGGTATGGAGTGTCAATATGGATTAGAAGCCTTACATGTCCTTATTTTTTGACCCAGAAAGTCTATAGCTCGGAAAATATATTAGGGAAATAACATCATTTGTGGAGAAAGTTTTATGCATATAAATGTTTGGTACAGTTTATAACAATAAAAAATTGGAACCAGTCCAAATGTGTGTGCTGCAATAATGCATGATAACATTAATGCACTAGGATGATGATTGAATAAATTAGGCAGCTCTTAAAAATACTGGAATGATTTGGAAAAGTCTTATGTCAAGTATAAATAAGAAAAATACAAAAAATTTTTCCGTATTGTGACTACAATAATACCTCCCTTTCAACTCTCAGTAAAAAGAGAGAGAAGGGAGAGAGAGAAATATCTATTGGTTGCCTCCTGTACATGCCCTAACCAGGGATTGAACCCTGCAACCTGGGTATGTGCCCTGACCAGGAATCGAACCAGCAACATTTTGGTGTACTGGATGACACTCCAACCAACTGAGCCACCTGGCCAGGGCTGGGAGAATATTCTTAATAGTCATAGCTGAGGTGAGGCTTGGAGGCTAGAATGGCTAGAGTGAGCAAATAAAAATAGAGTATGAATAATTTTTTCAGTAAAAGTATGTCCCATGCAATATTTGGGACATACTTATACAAAAATTATTCGTTGTGTATCTGAAATTCAAATTTAATTGGGAATCCTGTATTTTGTTGGAGGTGAATACCCCTTATAAAGTCGGTCTATTTCCTGTGGGAGATGGAGTTCACTTTAGAATCACTGGTAGAGTTTAAAAAATTCCCAATACCAGGACCTCACTCCAGAGTTACCACTTTAATTAGAGTTAGGTGGGGCGGGGCATCAGTGATTTAAAAACTCCCGAGGTGATGTCAATGCACAGAACCACTGTTGGGGTGCAGTCGTAGGCTGTTTGGGGCCAGCCTTAGAGTTTCAGAGGCAATACAACTCCCTTTCAGCTTTTCAGAGCTTCTGGTCTGTTTTTGGTCAATTCTACTGGATGTTTAATTAGAATCCAAAAATCTGTCAGCCAGGGTCACTCCTAGAACTGGGTTTCAGAAAGCCTCTCAAGCTCACCTCTGGGAGCTCTAGTCATCCCTTTCACTGCCACATCCCTCCCCATTTTCACTGACTTCTACCTCCACACTGCCCTCTGCTGATGAAACAGTGCCACAGCATGGAGGTCACCACAATTCACTCCCTGCCTCTGCCTGCATCCCAACTATGCCTTCACAAAGAACGTGATTGTTCATCTTGTTCACAAGATAAATATTTAAAAGAAGGGGGGGAGGATCAGGTTGTTTATGCACCCCTTCCTAGTCTCCCATCTTCCCATTTCTGCTTATACCAACATTAGCTTGGAGTGGAAAATTCTGCTTTTCCAGATTACTGATTCTCAACCAGCTGGGTTTGCAGGCAGTGAGTAGAAACGGCCTCTTACAAACTTTTTTCCTTCTCTGCTAACAGAGGAGCCAACTTCAAAGTAAGCTAATCTCTTTCTTAACAGGTTTTACGGATTTGTGCAAGAAGTAACCAGTCTCCAACATCTTGAATTTCCCTTTTTGATGCAACCGTGGCTGGCAGCTGGCCTTGGTAAGAATCTATTACAGGCCATGGGGGGTAACCAGCTGCTGTGCTAGCTAGAGGTGTCCTCACTGACTTCGACCTCACCTCCTGCCCCAGCCAAGTGCATTTTTTCAGGCTCCGTTAGGGTGGTTTGAGTTTTAGTATCAGAAAAGCTGACTCAATGTGGTGTAAACAATAAAGGGAACTCTTTGCTCACATAACGGAAACTTCAAGAAGTAGCATTAGCTTCAGGCAGAGCTTGATCGGTGAGCCTTAAGTATCACTATAAACCATGATCTTTCTGAATCTCTGATCTCCCTTCAGTTGGTCCTTCATCCTATGACATCAGCTGTGAAGCAAATCACTTGGGCTTTACAAACTACCCTCTTGAGACCCCTCAGTGGGTTTCTAGAGGAGGAGAAGTCATGACCTTCCCTCCACAAAGGAGAAACCCACTAGGCTGGCCACTCTCTTTTGTTTGTTTGTATCTACCATCTGCCTATCTATCTGGCGTGAACTTGATTTGTTTTACTCCCACCACAGGGAGTGAGGTCCCATTGGTGACCCCGTGGGAGGTAGCTGGGCTTGAGCCTTCTTCCCAATGGCACTGCACATAGATTGGGGAGTCACGTATTCCTCCTTGCCTAGGGAAAACCTAGTTTATATCAGGTGTGGCAGCATAATTACTAATAGTATCCCCCTTGCCTCTCAAAAATGGGCTCATCCTACCAATAGACCGCTGCTTGGAGGGACTCTGCCAGCAGGAGCTGGTGGGATGGTCTCAGGGCTGATGTCCACAGAGATCCCTGGCTGTGTGGGCAAAGGGTGCTGAATCCAGTTTACACTTTACGTGTAAATTCTTGCACCTGGCACAGGGCTGGGTGCTCCAAGAAGATGTCTTTTCTTAAAGTGCTCAGGCTAACAAATATATAATAACTAGAGACCCGTTGCAGGAAGATTCCTGCAAGAATAGGGCTTCCTGCGGCCGTCTCTGCCGCCCCACCTGCTTCCCTCCTCTGCCACCCCGCCTGCTTTCCTCCCTTTTCCGATGTCCCGCTTGCTTCTCCGCAGCTTCGCTCTCTTCTGCAGCGCTTGGCTTCCTTCTATGCTGTCTTCAGTCTTCGCTCTGCGCCTGGATATGCAAATTATCCGCCATCTTGGGTGGGTTAATTTGCATACTCACTCCTGATTGGCGGGGGGCGTGGCGGGGGCATAGCAGAGGTATGGTCAATTTGCATGTTTCTCTTATTAGATAAGATATAGATATTGGTATGATTGTTGATATATATATGAAATATGTTATACATATTTTATATACATAGTTTCACATGAATATTATCTATAAGTACTTCATCCTGTTCAATGGTTTCATATTTATTATGTGGCTATACTATGATGTTTAAAACTGTTCCTATTTTGATGAATTTGTTTCTCTTTCATTGCTTTTACAAGCAAGCCTACAAAGAATATCCATGTGCCTATACCTTTGTGTCTTTAGGTAAAGTTTCTTGAAATACATTCCTAGAAATAAGGTAGCTAGATTGAAGAGTATGTAAATTATAAAATTTGCTAAGAAACTGTCTTTGCCCAGCTGGTGTGGCTCAGTGGTTGACCATAAACCTAGGAACTAGGAAATCACGGTTCGATTCCCGGTCAGGGCACAAGCCTGGGTGGTGGGCTTTATCCCCAGTAGGGGGTGTGCAGGAGGCAGCTGATCAATAATTCACTCTCATCATTGATGTTTCTATCTAGCTCTCCCTCTCTCTTCCTCTCTGATAGCAATAAAAATATATTTTAAAAGAAAAAAAGAAATTGTGTCTTGCTCTTCAAGACTAGGTACATAATAGTCTGTAAAATAATCATTGTTTTGAAAAATAATGTTTTATTTTTAACTTTTGGGAATATACAGGTATTATTGTTATTTCCTTTCTGCTCACTTCCCCTTTTCAGATTTTCCTAATCTTTGCCCCCATCATTTTTTTCCCCACCAGAGATCCTGACTTTGTCACAAAACAAAGCCAATAAAATTACTATTGATGATTCTATAACATATTTTGATCAAATAAAACAATTAAGAATGGTTTATTTTTTTAAATTCCATTATTTCACACAATTGAATACAGAAGTGGCCATTAACATTCTATAAATAATTGCTGGTTGATGGTTTTGGAACAATTTCCCTGAGAAGAACAAGCTAAATGTAACCACTCACCTACACAATGAGTATGTGTCAACCACTGTGTGATCAGAGGGCCTGAGGAGGGGTGATGTTGTGAGGTCTCTCCCAGTAAGCAGGCAAGAACACATGGAAATACATTACAAAATATAAATAGTCTAAAATAAATTAAAACTTACATTAAGAATGTGGTTGCTTGGCAACCAGCCCATAGGAGAGGTAGCTTTGGGAGTTGAAGGAACATTTCTTGGGCTCAGGCCCCTGCTCCCTAATCTGCCCTCAAATGTAGCTGGTTTCTTGTTGATTCTAGGTCAATCGGGGATTCAGCTCCAAGGTCAATGGTGTACTTGACACCAGGACCCAGTGGGTTGGCACAGACCTGCTGGCCCCTTTGGTTTGGAAGCTCTGAAGAGGGATAGAATTATAAAGATGGAGGAATCAGCAGGGGAATTCTGGTCTCACATTGTCCCCCTTCCACCTAGGGAAGCACAGGGTCAGCCCACTTTCTCAGGACCATTTCTCCAAGCTCAGATACCTAGCCTTTTCCTCAACGACGTAGAAGGTCTCCTCAGCAGCCTCCCCCTATTATCATTTCCTCCCCCATTTCTTCTGTCTAGGGCAGCTCCCCCTGGCTCCCAGGCCCCAGGCCAGGGTACAGAACACCTCCATGGCCTCTCCCTGTCTCCTGCCATCAGGTCAGACCTTCAAAGCTCTGGGTTTGCCAGGATGGCCCCCATTCACCTGCTCATACCTTAGCAGGCTGCTCCCTGCTCCAAGTCCGGCTGGCTCCATCCTGTATGTCCTGCCTCTCCCCAGAGATCGGCAAGAGGACCAGCCCTTACCTGGCTCTGGCTGCTGGTCTCATAATACCCATCTGTCATTTTGCTAGAGATCTGCTGGGGAGACTGGGAAAAAGCAGTAGATGCTCAGGGGCCTGTGCCCATGTTGGGGGAAGGGGCAGCTTTTTTTCAAGTGAGCCAGCGCCTTCTGCCCAGTGATGAAGTCAGAAGAAAGATGGAGATGGCATTTTAGGTAGTAAGGATTGAGGGATGAGGAGAGCTGGAAGGAAGTTGGGGATTTATTTTCACCAATTGTTTCCTTTTTCTTTTCTTTTTTTTTTTTTTTTTACCAGAAGTTTTATCTTGTTCTTTCCTTTGGAACACATTCCTTTGCTTTCTCATTTTGTCTGTGTTGGTTTCTATGTATTAGGTAAAACAGCCACCTCTCCCAGTCTTGGGATAGCTTGGGATCGCAAGCTATTGGGTAGGAGATAAACCTTGTCCTTTAATCTGCCCTGGCTCTTGGTTGCCTCTTGAACCTTTGTGATTGTGTAAGCAGCCTCGTTTATTTTTAAAAATTTATCTTTATTGTTGAAAGCATTACAGATGCCCCTTTTTTTTTGCCTCCCACTAACCCTTTCCACCCCACTCCTGCCCTCATTTATCTTTCAAAAATACATATTTTTATTGATTTCAGAGAGGAAGGGAAAGGGAGAGAGAGATAGAAACATCAATGATGAGAGAGAATCATTGATTGGCTGCCTCCTGCACACCCCAACTGGGGATCGAGTCCACAACCCGGGCATGTGCCCTTACCGGAAATTGAGCTGTGACCTCCTGGTTCGTAGGTTGATGCTCAACCACTGAGCCACACCGGCCGGGCTCATTTATTTTTAATAGCTCCCAGTTGTTCAGGAGGAGCTAATACCTGTCAGGGTGCCAAAAGGTGGTGGGGGCGGTGTCTCAGTCAGCACCTAGATTCAGGCTGATTGGAAATCAGACCCTCAGGCAGCAGTTTTTAAAGAATATAAATATACACATTCCAATGGGCCCAAAAGTGTAAGCCCTGCTGGCCACCAGGCCAGGCGATCTGAAGGTGTGCCCTGGGTAATGGCCAATGTAGCGAGGCAGAGGGAGAGGGCAAAGATAGTGTGCCCTGGCTTATGTTCCTTGTGAGCACCTGTGGCCCCCAGGTGTGTGCCAAGCCTGAAGCCTGCCCCTCAGGCCAAAGCACCAGGGCAGGCGAACAGGCCCCTTTCACAGAGAGATGCGGTGTGTTTCTGTCTGCTGCTTGTACAGTGCGGGAGCCCCTTGTTGCCATCCCTCTGATGGTTATGGTTCCCTGAGACTCAGGAACTCAAGTCCCCACCCTCCCCCAGCCACCGGAGCCAGGTAATCAGGGGGCACCCCTGGGTGGCAGCTTCAAAGACCAGCGCACCAGACCTGGTAAAGTGCCCCTCTGGGAGATGCTGTGGAGCGTGGCAGAGGGAGAGTGCAAAGACGGTGCTTGCCAGTGGAGGGTAAAAATGGCACCTGCTGAGAGAGAGAAGAAAAATGTCTAGAGTAAAAAAAGGAAGGGAAAAAAAACACAGAAAGAAAGAAAAAACGGCGCCTGCCAGCTGCAGTAAGGCAGAGGGAGAGCGTGACCATGGCTCCCCAGTGCCTCTGTCCCCGGAGTTTCCCTGCAGGCCTGTCCCCTAGGGCCAAGGCCAAGGCTCCGAGATCAGCAGGTGAATCTCTCTGATGGAAAACCTGGGCGCTTTCAGAGGCTGCTTCTGCGCTGGGCCCGGACACAGCCCGTTGGTGGTCTAAGCCGGATGTTTGGGGAGCTTGTCTCTCAGGTGCCTGATGTGGGGCACCCACCCTTCTCTCCCCAGGGAGAAGCTCTGGGTTTGCGATTCCCTCGTGATTATGGATTATGGAACTGTGTCTCAGCCTCTCCTAACCACCTCCGTGTGGCTTTTTTCTCGTTTGCAGATGCAAAGCACCTGCTCCGCTAGTTTCCAGGGTTTTGTGGGGGTTTTTGGTGGGGGTGTTTTTTTTCTGAGGAAATTGTTCCACATGCAGCTGTAGATCCGGTGTGTCTGTGGGAGGAGGTAAATTCCGGCTCTTTTTACTAGTATGTGGCCATCGTGGACTGCCTCCTCCTCTCTCTCATTTTTGCTCTGACCTTAGCTTTGGTTTCCATCTTTCCTTGCAGGGAGCGCTGATAAATGAATAGTTGCCTCTTGTTCCAGTTCTGTTTGGGAAACCTAATCTAGCCTGGGAAGAGGTTTTTCCTGCAAGAGACTGTGTAAATCGCCTACAGAGTGGCAATGAGGTGAGTTTATTACTGAGCTGATCCCTGCGAAGCAGGTGAAGCTGAATTGTACCTCTTGTTGAAAACCCACGAATGTAACCATTCCCCAGGAAAGACATGCCCCACCCTGCCTCCCAGGTGTTTAGAACAGAAAGCTAAAACTCCTTGGGAAAGAAAAGCTCGCTGAATGATAGCACAGGGAATTCTGAAAACCTTTCAAGAAGTTCTTGATTTCACTTGGGTGCCGCTATCTATAGGACTTTGGTGATATGGTCTGACCCGAGCCAGAAAGTGGGGGACAGCAGCAAATGGCAGCAGGGGGACACTAGTCAGAGGAGGCCTGGGAACAGAGGGCCATGGTGAGGAGGACAGTGCGGGCCCACAACTCGCTGATGCCAGCCTCCTTCTGGGGTCCACGCTATGTCCCCGGAACCCCAGGGAGATGGAAACGGGGGGTGTTGAGAAAGGAAGTTTTTAAGTGTAGTGGTGCCTGTTGACTTGTACATGCAAGAGGGGTCTTGGGTAACCACAGGCCTCAGGGTATTTGCAATAATAGTTCCAAGTACTCACTTGTCTGGGGCTGTTTAATGGGGAAGTGGTTTCCACAGCAAGAGGAGGTGAGAAGTTGATGTCACCCTGGGACGACACTTAGCTGGTTTCTTCTCACTAGAGCTCTCTAGTCATAGTTTCCCTCAGCAGAGCAGAAACTTCTCTGTTATTCCACAGCTGTTCGAACCGCATACATGTGACATGTGCAAGGATGCCATGAGTCCTGAGCAGCACAACCCAACTGAAACCACGTCCAGGGACAGAGCTGTGTTAGCAGAGCCTGGGCTTCAGGAGTCAGGAGTGCAGGCAGCCTTTCAGACACCTGCTCATTCAAGAGATATCCAACCAGGGCTCCGATATACACACAGGGCACGAAGACGTGTTAGATAATATGGGTGCTCATGTGCATAAGGAACTTAAGATACTCGTAGCCTTGACCAAGATAATCCCTGTTTAGGACTCTATTTCCTAATTAAGTAACTTCAAATATGGGAGAAAGGTTTATGCATAAGAATATTTGGTCCACAGCACATTGATAGCAATTTAAAATTAGACCCAGTTTAAATCATCTACAACATGGAAGTGGTGAAGAAAATGATGGCATCTTGACTGGGTTGACTGTTAAGGGAGCCTTTACAAACAATGCAATGACATGGGAAGGGCTTATGTTATAAGTTTAAAAAAATCCAAGATGCAAATTGGCTTATTTTATTTTTGTTTATTTATTTATTTGCGTATTTTTAGGTGTTGCTGATACAGTATTTTTAAATTATTTATTTTTAATTGAATTTACTGGGGTGACATTGGTTAATAAAATTATATAGGTTTCAGGTGTATAATTCTATAATACATCATTTATATATTGTGTTGTATGTCACCACCCAAAGTCATATCTCCTTCCATCACCATTTATCCCCCGCTTACTCTCTTCTACGTCCCCCACCCACCCTTTCCCTCTGGTAACCACCATACTTTTTTCTGTATCTATGAATTAATTTTTGCTTAATCCCTTCACCTTTTTTACCTGTCCCTCCACCCCTCCCCTCTAACAGCTGTTAATCTGTTCTCTGTGTCAATGAGTGTGTTCCTAATAAAAATTAGCTGCTTCTTTTTTTTTTTTTTTTTTTTTTTTACTATTCCCTTTTTTTTTTCTCTTTCATCATTCAGGTTTGTTCACATTTTAATAATAGGCATGAAGGGAAAAAATAATCACGTTTTTCAAAACTCAACCTGTCCACAGTATCATACATGAAATCATGCCATCATCTTTTAGGGGGAAAAGCATTAAAAAATGACTGTGATCTTAAGGTTAAAATTAAGACCAATTCCCAGTAAGCCATATGTAAGGTTTAAGTGCACATAGTGTTTTCATGGCGATGATTTTTACAGAAGTGCAGGCGTGATGTATATGATTTAAATATTCAAATCCTTGAAGGTTTCTGCATGAGCACTTAAATAAAAACTGCCACTTTGGCATTGTTTCAGTGGCTTTCAATTTCCTGTTTGATCTCAGAAATGTATGGGTGATCTTTGCCGTGAGCCACTTCCATGATCGCCATGGCACCTTCCACAGGGCTTTCTCTCCGGCAGCTCTGTTCTCCAGGCCCATGTACAGCCTCCCAGCTTCAGCCACCTGGAGGCCACGTTGAGGGAGCACAGTGAGTAAAGCTTGCTGGAGGAGGAGAAAAGACCACCTTGTCAGAGGTCGGTGGGGGTGGGGGGCAGCCCACAGGCCGAGCACAGGCAACGTGGCTGCTGAGCTGGCGATGCCACACCCCACGGAAGCCACACCCCTGCCACCCCCAAAATTAGCTTCTTTTAATCAGGGCCCACCCAGTGTCTGGGGATGTGGTCAAGTCCATATAATATTTTTTTGTGGATGCTCGTCCCAGGAAAGAAGGAGAATAGAAATAGCAAGGGGGAGGTGTCCTCTCTCACCTACCCCTTTGGCCACCAATGTTAAAGGACTTCCCATTCTTCCTCAATAATGATGGAACTCAGTAATGATGACTCATTATTTCGAGAGTTCTTCCATTTCCCCCGTCCCCGGCCTTCTGCTTGTATGAAGTGGTTAGGTGGTGCTGTGGCGGTGCCAGTCCTGCCCTCATTGGTATGTCCGGACCAGCATCTATTCTACATCCTTCCTGATGCCACAAACCCATAGTTCTTTGAGAAGCCACTCTTCCCCATAATCCTCAGACTTTAAGTTTGTATGAAATTCATCCAACCCACAATCCAGGAAAATGTGCCTTGATTCGCTTAAGCAAATCAGTGAAACCCATCCCCACAGCCGCAGTGATGGGTTAGGAATTGGGATTCTGACCTTAAGTCAGTCAAATCCAAGAGAACCTAGTGATATTTTTCCATGGGGCACAGCCTCCCTGTTCCCTGAAGAAAATGAACAAGGACTCATGGAGCCCTGGTAGGTACGGGAAGCCCCTGGATTCTCATGTGGAAGGGGGGTGGGTCACAAAGAGAAGAAAACAGGGCCTGTGGGCCTTGCCTGTACCCTTCAGTCTTGGAGCCACAGAATGGGTTCATATATTCAAGCCTCTTTGAGTTAGGTTTGTTTTCCTCCTTGAAACTTCAGCATCCTGAGAAATAGAGTCCTGTATCTGTGTGGAGATACAGGGTCTGTTAAAAGTAATAGCTCAGCCCTAGCTGGTTTGGCTCAGTGGATAGAGCATCAGCCTGCAGACTGAAGGGCCCGGGTTCCATACTGGCCAAGGGCACATGCCTGGGTTGCGGGCTTGATCCCCAGTGGGGGGCATGCAGGAGGCAGCCGATCAATGATTCTCTCTCATCATTGAGGTTTCTATCTCTCCCTCCTTCTCTCTTCCTCTCTGAAATCAATAAAAAAAATAAAATAAAAAAGTAACAGCCCAGACTGAAGTGTGGGAGTGGCTGATCAGAAAAAGTAGGAGGGAATTTGGTGAGCACCTTGTTAAATGGAAGTGGGTTTTAAACTTTGTTGTGCATGGGAATTACCTGGAGATGTGTTAAAACCCAGATTGCTGTGCTCCCCTTCCAGAGGAGGGCTGGGAATTTGCATTTCTAACGAGTTCTCAGGCGCCGCTTGCTGCTCATGCTGTGGTCTGGGCACCACCTTGGTGAATCGCTCTCACGTGATATCGTGATATCGCTGCTGCTGGTTGAACTGTGGTCTGTCATGTGGTGGGTGCTAAGGCCCTGTGCCAAACACTAAGGCTGCAACATTAAAGAATTTGATAGGTAAGATTCTGTATATTGGAATATAATAGCTACTTCTTGCATCCACCAGGAAGGTGGAGGCTACATTGAAATGGGCTCATCTGAAATCGGGAAAGGAAAAACAGCTTTGCCAAGAAAGGCCTTCCCAACCTGTTGACCGTCGCCAGTCATCTGGAGTCTAGAAGGGCTACATATGCAGAAATTTCTACTGCAAGCTAAAGGTAGGGCAAGCAGAGTGGGAGGTGAGATATGTAAAGTGGGGGTGGGGGTGGGGGAAACAACAACAGTCCAACTGTGGCCCTAACTCCCCCTCCCGCCCTCTCAAAGGAAATATTTGTCTTCCCTTCTTGTGAAGGTACATAAATATTTGTGCTGGGCCCTAGCCGGTTTGGCTCAGACATTAGCGCATTGGCTGAAGGGTCCCAGGTTCTATTCCAGTCAAGGGCACATACCTTAGTTGCAGGCTTGATCCCAGGCCCTAGTTGGGCCTGTGCGGGAGGCAACCAGATGATGTGTCTCTCTCACATTGATGTTTCTCTCTCTGTCTCTCCCCCCCCCACCAACCCCTTCCACTCTCACTCTAAAATCAATGGGAAAAATATCCTCGGGTGAGGATGATCACTTCTGCACATTGCCCCACCTGTGCAGGGGCCAAGATGGAAGCGGAGGTCTCTCACCAGAGGCCTTGGAGGTAGGGGTGTAGGGGTGACTGTAGTATTGAGGCCTATGCTAGGAAGCACACATTCCCAACCCCAGTTAAAATACAAGATGTATAATGGGACAAGCTCTTTGTTTCTGGTTGTTTAGCCCATAGAATTGACAGAAACAAAACCCAGAAACCTGCTATTATTAGAAGGGTGTTGCATTGCCAAAGAAACCGCAAGACCAGCCCCAAATGGCCACTGATTGCTCAACACTGCGGGCAAACCCCGGGCTCCTACCTCACGTGGACAGGAGGTGGGCAGCCCCCAGAGAAGGGCTCTTCCCCAGCACATGCGTGTGTCCATGGTGGGCATTCCCCAGGGAGGTCAACCAGGAGGCTGACCAAGGATCTCAGTCACATCTCGGACTCCGAAAGCCTCTCGACACTGCCTAACGATGCAGTCCCCATTCTCCCTTTTCCTCCCAGGGCTCTTTGTTCTGTTCCTCTGTTCACAACACTTGTACTTAGGAATGTTGAGCTGGTGACGCTTCTCGTTTGGCTTTGGGTTGCTGGACCTTGAGAAACAGTTTAGTGTAAATGAGCAGGTTTTGTCCGTCCCACGGTGCTGGAAGTCAACAAAAAATGGGGACACCTTCACTGTTTCTTTGGAGACCAAGGTTGTGTGGATGGTGATGGTGTTAGGGGAACGGGGCCCTCGTAACGGGAGGGGGTTGTAAAATGGTGCCTGGAGGGCCCTCTGTGAGTATGTGTATGATGTGGAAGTCTTGGCCAAAAGGACTCCTCCGTTGCATTGTCTCTATTATATAAAAGCCATTATGGCATACACACTGTTAGGACTGGCCAAGCTCTGTCTTCTCTGTGTCCGCGCAGACTCCCAACCAGAAAGTGGTTCCGATGGATAGAACATCACCCATCAAAGCGTGGGGTAAGATGAGACCAGAGGAGTAAGCAATACATGCTCACTGAAAAATAAATAAAACTAAAGAAAAGTGCAGAAAATAAAAAGGAAAAATACCCGTTCCTAAAAATATGTGTTAATCCCATTTCCTCTAAGAAATCGGTTAGCTAATGGAAATGTATCTTTCCAAATATTTGCCTTTGCAAATATATATGTAGATATGGCTTTAAAAATACAATAATAGCATTTTATACATACACTCTTGTAGCATATATGTAGAGTGTGTACGCATATATTAGACGTAAACATATATACCTTTTGTACATACTATTATGGACACCTGCCATAGGTATAAATGTGTGTGATCCTTCTTACTGACTGCAAGTATTCCATTGGTGGGCATCTCAATCCTCTGCTGCCTTAACCCTTCACTGATGGATGTTTCCATTTGCTTGCTGTTTATGAAGCATGCTGCAAAGAATATCCTTGTGCCTATATATTCCTATCCTTTGATAACATTGCTACAAAATAGATTCTTAGAGATGGATTCAGGGCCAATGATATCTATGTCAGATAGTATGTGCATTTTAATGTTTGCTTAATAGGAGTGTTTAATTGTACTCTAAAGAGTTTGACCACTAAAATTCTAAACTAATTTGGGGTATTAAAATTAGATTATTTTAAACAAAATGAAATAATCATGGCTCATAAAAATTAATACGTGTTTGTTTTCCCACAAGTCTTTTGGATTTCTCCTTCTTTGGCAAAAAGGACCCTAGCTCAGTGTATATTTCTTATAGTTATAACTCGGGCAATCCATCTGTTAAATAACTCAGCTTTCTCAGTAAACATAGAAGCAGAATTCTGCTCCACATGTAGACTGGCTAGCTTTCCCTTTAACATTAGCCATTCATTTTGTGGAGCATGAATTGAAATAAAATAAGGTACGCTATACCTGTTACCATATGCAGATATGCACCACATTTGGAAGAGTGGTAAATCCTATTTGACTATTTCAGTGATTCTCAGCTGTTAACATGCATGAGGAAAGCCTGATAAGCTTGGTAGAAATACACATTTTCAGGTCCATCTAAAAATTCTGATATGAGTGGTTTAAACAGTCATTGTTCATGGAACAGAGTGTGGGATCTTGGAGGGAAGGTGGGAGGGTAGATGCGTGGGAGGTAATCAACCAAAGACCTTGTATGCAAATATGCACAACCCTTGGACACAGACAATAGGGTGGAGAAGGCCTGGGGCAGGTGGCAGGGGTGGGCTGGAGGGGGTCAATGGGGGGAAAAAGGGAACATATGTACTACCTTGAACAATAAAGATTAAAAAAACACAATCATTGCTTATGATGTGAATATAGGTGGATTGCATTTGGGAAATAACTTGGCTACTGGTTAAGAACATAGTTTGTAGTTACAGCAAAGTCAATTGGGAACTCAATTGTACCATTTGCTGTGTGATCTTGGCCAAGTTGCTTGACTTCTCTGAGCCCTAGCCCCAGTTTACTCTTCTGTCAGTAAGCTATGTTATCTCATTGTGAAGATTGAATTGACACTGCAATGAAAGTACTAAGCCTAGAGTAAGTCTCAAATATGTTAGTAATTATTAAGAAAGTTTGATTTATCATAAGTACATACTATTAATACCCTTCCTAATGGTATCCATTCGAGTGTGAATTCTCCTAGAGCAAGTACAGTATGAATTTATTTATAAGATACTCATAATTTCAATGTTCCGGAAACGTGGCTTCAGTGTCAAGCAGTGACTGTGGTAGCCCCCTTCCACATCTTCCTATTCTTTGCCTATTATTCCTTTCACCTAGTGGTTCTGATTTGCCAGATAAACAAAACCAAACTCAGTGCCAGTTTACTTTTTTAAAAGAGCATCTTTATTATTCCTCCAGGCTGAACACAGCACCGAGCAGAAACATTTAATACACATAATATGTCAGTCTGGTGGCTTTGGCACCACCTCCGCCCAGAACAACCTGATGACAGTCACTCAGTTGTTACCAATCACAGGGCAAGTGAAGGGGGCGGGGAGGGTGGTGAAGACGGCATCCTGAGATACCTTGGAGCAAATAGTCCCAAACACAACATGACGTTCAAAATAAATTACAAAAATTAAATAGTATAAATAAGCTGAAATTTAAGTTAGGAAGAGTCCCAGCGTGTGGGTGTTGGCAACAACCAGCCCACAGGAGAGGTAGCTGTGGAGGTGACGGGGTGTTTCCAAGGCTCAGGCCCCTGCCTCCTGTTGGTCCACTGAGGTCACTGGGTTCCTCGAAGCTGCCAGGCCACTCAGGCGTTCAGCTCCAGGTCGGCGATGTATTCCTGGACCCAGTCCTCACTGGGGTCCGCACAGACCTGCCGGCCTCTTTTGGTTTGGAAGCTGTGGAGAGAAATGGAAGGGTTACACATTGGGGAGTCCAGCAGGGGCACCCTGGGCCCGCCGTGGCCCTCCACCCCACTCTGTGCTGGGCAGCTGAGGGCCTCCTCGCTCTCTCAGGGACCCTCCACCTATCTCAATCCAGAGAGCGGTTCTCACTGACTCAGGGAGCCCCTCAGATGATCCTGCTGCAGCCTCCTCCTTCCCCTCCCTTCCCTCTGGGCTGGGCCAGCCCCTGCCCTGACCCTGCAAGCCCCTGGCCAGGTCAGGCCACGCCTCAGAGACCTGGGTCCTGCACAGTTGATAGGACCTCCTGGAGGACAGGGCCCTTCTGTGCCCCTGGGCACGGACCCTACTCCACATCCTCTCTATCGCCCCAGGGATGGGCAGGGAAACTGGCACTTACATGACACCAGGCTTGGAACACTGGCTGCTGGTCTCAAAATAGTCGACGATGAATTTACGTGGAATCTGCCGAGGCGCATAGGTGAAGCAGCAGGCGGTCGGGGTGTCAGCACCAACTGTAGAGGAAGGGACAGAATGAGCCTGAGTCACAGTTCAGGTGAAAAGGCAAGATCTGAGAGCTAATCCCTGAGAGGGTGAGGAAGACAGCCTTGCTCAGGCGTGGGCCTGGGAGACAAGGGCACTAGAAAGCTCTGGGCATTTTTGTTTAGAAAAATCCCTGTCTCTGTCCTTGCTTCTGATTGTACCCTCTTTCTCTTTGATCTTCATCGTGGGTACTGTCTTTCTTTTTGTGATCCAGACATCCAAGCAGACTGTTCTATAATCTCATTTCCCTTCAGGCAATTTTGTCTGATTCAAGAAGCCATACCCCAGCAAGAGAAAAACCTTGGACACAGCTCCTATGACATCCAAGGAAAGAGCTCTTGGGGTACCTAGAATGAGTTAGTTGCAGGATAACACCACCGGGCAGTAACAAGACTTGGATTCTGTCTCTGGTGAACTCACTTGCTTAGGTCTCTACTTTGCCATCTGTAAGATGGGACTATTGTTTCTCTACCCCACCCTGGCTCTCAGATATAGGGACTAGGCTAGTTAACACCCCTTTCATGAAAATACAAGTCTTACAGAAAAAAAAACAAAGATGCTTTATGGCCCTTTAAGAAGTTTTCTATTTTCTCTCAGAGGCTCTCAAGACCACAAAAAAAAGATGGTTGTGGTCTGACCGTGGCCAGAGAGCAGGGATACCCACTGCAACAGCACAGACTCACCCGGTGCAGAGAAGACCTGGCTGCAGAGGGCCATGGTGCAGAGGAGGACGGCCAGGGCAGCCCCAGAGACCTTCATGATGCTGAGCAGATGGACTGTGGGCTCGCTTGTCAGGAGAGCAGAGACGGGAGCAGGCACTCGCTGCTGGCTGCGTCCTTCCGCTTTGCGAAGCCATCTCCCCTGCTCTTTTATAGGCAGCCCTGTGAATGGGGAAATGGAATCCGGGGTGAGGTGGGAAATTTTTAAGCATAGGCTGAGTGTTGCACAACTCAGGGTCCTGGGTGACCACAGGGGTTCAGGATATCCAAGAATAGCTTCTCTGAGCTGTAAGTCGGAGCCCGCAACTCATGACTTGTTCTGGTTTCTTGTGAGGAAATGTTTTTCCCCGAGAGCAGGAGGAGAGAAGAGTGTCTTCACTCCGCGCTATTCTTAGCTGGTCCCTTTCCATAGAAGCTATACATGAACTCTCCAGCCCCGTCCAACCCACAGGGCTGAAACGTCTGTGCTTCCTCAGCTGCTCAGCCACTCAGATGGGGTAGATGTGATGATGTTGTGGAGGGTGGCACAGCCTCGCTTGGATGCAAGAAACTGAAATAAGGAGTCCCTGCTAGAGGACTAGGAAGGATGAGGTCATGGTTCTGTCATTTGTCCAGTCATCTAAGAGTCATTGAATGACTAGGGTCAGAGGGTTAAATACTAGTTGAGGATCATAAAGAAACATTAGATGTGGGTGTTAATATGTCAGGAGCCTAAAAATATTTATACCTGGTAACTTGAAGAACACATTTCTAGGAAACAGTTCTAAAGAAACCAACCCAAATATGGAAGCATCTTCAAACATGAACATATATCTGACCCAGCATCATTTATAGCTTCAAAATAAGGAGACCCAAATGTTCCTCTATCAGAAATGATAAAGTAAAATATGGTATATCCACTGGCTTGTTTATTATTAAGCTCTTAATCTGAATGGAGTGTAGTAGAATAATATCAATTACAAAAATGTAAGCTGAGCCCTGGCTGGTTTAGCTCAGTGGAAAGAGCATAGGCCTGTGGACTAAAGGGTCCTGGGTTCAATTCCAATCAAAGACACATACCTGGGTTGCAGGCTCGATCCCCAGTGTGGAGCGTGCAAGAGGCAGCTGATCAATGATTTTCTCTCATCATTGATGTTTCTATCTCTCTCTCCCTCTTCTTTCCTCTCTGAAATAAATAAAAATATATTTAAAAGTGTAAGATGGGGGAGGGGAGAAATGTAAGATGAAAAATTATACAAATTGTACAAGATGAAGAATTATACAAATATATACACACATATGACAAATATTATAACCATATACATGCATATGCTAGGCATAGAAAAAATAAAAAGCATTGGATTTAAATGTCCCAATGCTGCAATAGTACTTATATATATGTATCAAGGATCTATTGATGAGTATTTTTCTTATTTTTCTGCAGTTTCCTCATTTTTTAAAAAAAATATTTTTATTGATTTCAGAGAAGAAGGGAGAGGGAGAGAGAGATAAAAACATCAATGATGAAAGAGAGTCATTGATCAGCTGCCTCCTGCAGGCCCCACACTGGGAACTGAGCCCACAACCCAGGCATGTGCCCTGACTGGGAATTGAACCGTGATCTCCTGGCTCATAGATCGACACTCAACCACTGAGCCACACCAGCTGGGCATTTTCTCAGTTTTTTAACAAGAACATGTTTTACCTTCCTAGTTGGCTCACAAATTTACAAACACATTTTGTTTTAAAGCATTTATAGCAACACTGGTTGGAAAGTAGGTTGTTGTCAATGGTTTAATTTTAATTTGAGAGAAATATACCAAGTTTCTGTCCAATGGCCTTTGCTAAAACGAAGTCTTTTTTTAAAAAAATTCTTTATTGATTAAGATATCACATATTTGTCCTCATTCCCCATTCCCATCCCAAACCCCTCCCCACACATGCCCCCACCCCCCTGTTGTCTGTGACCACTGGTTAGGCCCATATGCATGCATACAAGTCCTTTGGTTGATCTCTCTCCCTTACCGCCCCCCCCCCCCCCACCTTCCCTCTGAGGTTTGACAGTCTGATCGATGCTTCCCTGTCTCCAGGTCTGTTTTTGTTCATCAGTTTATGTTGTTCATTATTTCCCCTAGATGAGTGAGATCATGTGATACTAGAATAAAATGAAGTCTTGATTTCCATGTCTCCGTACTATGTTAAGGAACATGTACAATATTTACATAAATAATGCCAGATTCAAAGCAGTTTTCTTTTCTTACTCTTTTTGATTCATAATGTCAGTGGTGTGAAAGGGCCTACTTTGTCAGTCAGGTCTGTACGGTTTTTCCTTCTCCATTCTTTATTATTTTACTGTTACATAATGAAAAGGCATAAATGACATTTTATAGTGAGAAACAGATTTAGTTCTTCTTAATGGTCTTTGTTCTGTAGATGCCCTTGGTCTACTGGGAAGTGGGTAGCATATATATAAACAGGTAACCACAGCACTTAGAAGAAAGTGCTAAGATTCCTGGGGGAAATAAATGAAAGGAGGAAGAAGCAATGACCTCCCTTGGGAGGGCTGAGGAAGGCTTCTTGAAAGGGATGGAATTTTGGTTGGGTCTTGAAAGCTACACAGGATTTGAACATACATGGATGGGGTAGGCAGGGGTCCAGCTCATGCAGTCACAGGTGTAAAATCGCTGGCTCAGAAGGAGAGAGCCGTCAGTGTCGCTGCACACTGGTGGAGCAAATATGGATGATGGAGCTAAATTGGGGCCATGTCAGAGGGCTTAGAATTCCCCCCAAAGGGGCTAGAACAATGGAGGAAACAGACATAAGCAAAGTGAGACCACACCTTAGGAATTCTGTCCCTCCTGTGTCTGTAGAGTTCCTTCTCTGAAAACATGTGGGCTGTGTTTCTCTCCCATCCCGGTGATGGCTAATGCTGGTCTTGAGGGAGGTGAAGCAAAGACAAGATCAGGACAACGGCCGGCTTCACTGAGGCTTGAGCATCAGGTGTCATCCCTTGTTACTGTCAGTTCCGGAAAATTGAGTCTGTCCCTTGTTTCATAGGAAACTCTAGATCACAGACAGTGCCTCCTCCTCACCCCACCTCCTCTGCCCAGTTGATACCCTCAGTTGATATTCTGAATTGTGTTCCCTCCTTTACTTCTTGGGGGAAACCCCCTTCATACTCGTGATTCAGTGAGTGAGAGCTGGCTTCTATGAGTTGGGCAGGGCAAGAAAAAGGAAATGGAAAGTGCTGAATCAGCCACTTTCTGATAATGGACTCTATTACCTACTCCATGATTACAGCACTTACCACGTTGCATTATATGCATTATTTATGTAATTTTCTCTTCAAAAAATTTAGACCATGTCCTGTTGACTTCAAACCAAATTCATACCATGTCTCATTAGTGGATTTAAACCAAATCCTAGCACATGATAATTATAACATGATGAATTTTCTGACATAGTATCTATTTCTTATAATTTTATTTTAATAAAGGTGATTTTTGAATATAAAATTCTGTCTTAGTAATTATATGTGTAAGATTTTTCCCTATCAGTCCTAAAACCAGGAAATAGCCCTTTGTCCTATTTTTTTTTTACTCAAATTGGAAAATAACATACTTGTATGCAAAGTGTGTACTTACTCTGCATGTGTTGAATGAATAATGTGAGGGAGCCTTAGGATGGTTGAATTGGTTGTGAAGGGTCTTAGAAATTTCCTAGGTGGAAAATTGATTTTCCCGGGTGAAATGATTAGCCCGAGATCACACAGATAGAATTGGCCAGTTTTATATTTCACTGTCTGCATCATTTAGCAATGTATCTCCAGTGATAACCACAACGCCTGGCACATAATGGAGCTTAATAAAAATTTGGTGAACGAATGAACAAGTCGCTGATTTAATTAACAGTATGTGTTATGTCCTAGTCCCACTATGGAGTTGAAATACTAACAAGAAGGAAAGGTCAGAAAAGCCATGGAGTCAAGGTCTTGATCTTTGGGGATCAACCAAGGTCTCTTAGGCAGTGGTGGCAGAAAGCAGCCAGCCGCCAACACGGTGGATCCTCAGCACAGAGGGGCTTGATTTGCGCCCTAGATTCCTGGCTCATTCCAGCTCTGTGAGGCCCCCTCTCAGTCCAGCGGAGCACCCCAGCCTTGAGTACAGGGAATTCTGGCTGAGCAATTCGTGTTCTGCAACATCACTGCCTTGTCCTCATTGCTTCCCAAGCCCTGGCCCTGCAGTTGCACTTCCCCGGGTGTCAATCCCAGCTCTCTCCCTTTGACACTGGGGGCTCCATGGATGGGTTCACTAATACTGATGCTCCTGTTTGGCCCAGCCTCAGCCTCCTCTTCTCAGGTGTGGCCCGGAGTCAGGTGGCAGCAGGCGTGGCTCCACCTTTCCTGTAGGTAGAAACAGTGCCCTGGGCCCCTTTCTAGCATCCCAGAGGGACGATGTCTCTATGTAGCCCCCTCCCTCTGCTTTTCTGTCTCGAGTCCTTGTCACGCTCCTCTGGCCATTGTTTTGTATGTGTGCAATAGATCAAGGCATACATCTGGGCATTGGATTAGATCCTTCTCCCTGTCCCTACTTCTCCTCTGCATTCTCTACTCAGTAAAAGGCATTCCCTCCTACCCAGCTCCCAAGCCAGAAACCTGGGAGTCACTTTTGGCTAGTCTCCCACCTTTATCTCCTTCACCTACAATGGTCCCTCCCCACAGCTCCTTATCTGTGGTTTCACTTTCCTTGGTTTCAGTTAATCATGGTCAATCATGTTCCAAAATATTAAATGAAAAATGCAATGACAAAAAATTCATGAGTTTGCAACTGTACACTGTCCTGCTCCATCCCACTGGGGATTTGAATCCACACTGTATACACTGCCTGCCATTAGTCACTTGGTAGCCATCTCAGTTATCAGAGTGATTGTTGGTATCAGTGTGCTTGTGTTCAACTAACACTTATTTTGCTTAATGTTGGCTCCAAAGTGCAAGAGTAATGACGCTGGCAATTGGGTTATGCCAAAGAGAAGCTGTAAAGTGCTTCCTTTAAGTGAAAAAGTATTCATGTAGTGTAGGCAAAATCACACAGGGGCTGGCAAAAGGAGGTTTACAGTTGTGAGGACACGAAACACAGTTTATTCTTATATTATGTACTAGAGGCCCGGTGCATGGATTCGTGCGCTGGTGAGGTCCCTCGGCCTGGCCTGTGGGGATCGGGCTGAAACCATCTCTCTGACATCCCCCAAGGGGTCCCCGATTGTGAGAGGGCGCAGACCAGGCTGAGGGACCCCACTGGTGCCCAGTCGGGGCCGGGGAGGAACCGTGGGAGGGCTCCAGGGCATGTCCAGCTCGTCTTGCCCAGTCCTGATTGGCGGGACCCCAGCAGCAAGCTAACCTACCAGTTGGAGCATCTGCCCCCTGGTGGTCAGTGCATGTCATAGCGACTGGTCCAACAGTTGAACAAACCATCAGACACTTAGCATATTAGACTTTTATTATATAGGATTTATCCATATGAACAACTAGACTAAGTATATGTAGGGTAGTATTGCCTGAGGCTTTAGGCATCCATTGTGGGACTTGGAATATGTCCCGTGAGATAAGGGGGGCTACTGTATTCATTCACTGACTCTATTGGATTTTGAAATTAAGTGTATCTGCTTCTCACCATCCCCACGGCCACTGTCTTAGGTCAGGCCCTCCTCATTTCTCCCCGGGACAGCTGTAAGAGTGTCCTGTCAACTGGGTGTTCTTCCAGTTTGCCTCTCAAAGCTGTCCCATCATCACACAGCATCCAAAGTGACTTTGCTAAAGTGCAAATCAGCCTCTGTCTCTCTCTGTTGAAAATCCTTCAAATACTCTTGAGTTGTTTCCAGCATGAAACGGAAGCTTCTTCATGACCTGACCTCTGCCTCCCTCTTTGGCCACATTGCTTGCCACCTTCAAACTTCCTGGAAATGAAGACTCAGCCCTCCGAATGCCATGCAATTCCTTAAAAGTGCAGGTCTCCTTTCTGCTTTTTAGGAATGAGGTGTCAACTTGGCACAGCATAATTTCCCCTTCTTGTAAATCACAGGACAGAATGAGTAATGTAAATATGGGTGCATCCTGCGACAGCTGCAGAGATTAATATTTAGAACAAATAAGGAAAACCACTATTTAATTCCCTTAACTTTCTAAGGAAAAGAGAAAAAGCCATGGATTCCACTGTTTAAAAGACATGTAACATGTAAAACTGAAAGACATTTTACATCATAATTACAAAACTTTAGCTATTAAGCTTTTTAAAAAATAAGTATTTTTATTGATTTCAGAGAGGAAGGGAGAGAGAGATAGAAACATCAATGATGAGAAAGAATCGTTGATCAGCTGCCCCCCCGCATGCCCCTCACTGGGGATCGAGCCCGAAACTCAGGCATGGGCCCAGACTGGGAATCAAACCATGACCTCCTGGTTCATAGGTCAACACTCAACCACTGAACCACTGTGGCCAGGCAGGTGTTCAGCTTTTAACATAAATTTGTAATAAGCACATTTTCCTTTTCTGATTTACTTATGCTCTTGAGCCAGACCTCTTCTGGGTCATTTCCAAATCTATCATGATTAGCTGTGTGTTCTTTCGTAGATCACTTACCTGTCTGTGCTTCAGTTTCCTAAAGTGTGACAGCAGATAATTCTAATAGGACCAAATGCATCAGCATCTGTAAGAGAATTAGAGAATAAGTAGTATGTATTAGTTGCTAGTATCATTACTTCTGAATATTTCAGTTAATCTATTTTATACATTTTAAAAAGTGCAGGCCTCTTGTTCTTTGCCTGAATAATCCCTCCCCCCTCTTTTCCTGGCTAATTATCCTTCAAGTTTCAGCCCAATATATAATAGAGAAAAGTTAGAACAATCTGAATGGACTGACCTAAGTAACATAACGGTTAAAGATAAATTTTGGCATAAAATTTTGGTATATCATGCAATGAAATCTCATGCATGCTAATTTGGAATCACTCCATGTTGACACCTCATTCTTAAAAAGCAGAAAAGAGACCTGCACTTTTTTTTTTTTAAATATATTTTATTGATTTTTTACAGAGAGGAAGGGAGAGGAATAGAGAGTTAGAAACATCAATGGGAGAGAAACATCGATCAGCTGCCTCCTGTACACCTCCCACCGGGGACGTGCCCGCAACCAAGGCACATGCCCCTGACTGGAATCGAACCTGGGACCCTTCAGTTTGCAGGCCGATGCTCTATCCACTGAGCCAAACCGGTCAGGGCGAGACCTGCACTTTTAAGGAATTACATGGCATTCAGAGGGCTGAGTCTTGATTTCCAGGAATTTAAGTTTTTAATGACAGGGAAGAATATAAAGTAACAATATTAAAATATATTAACTCAAGAAAGACTATTAAGTATCATTCATAAAATGCAAAACTACATACAGAATGCTGGGTAATTTTTGCTTTGTTATGATTTTCTATATTTTCTAAATTTTGTACAGTTTTGTATATTTGCTATTGAAAACAAAGCAAACGAATACAGATTTTTACATGACATTTTGGGGAAGCCTTTTTTAACACTTCACCACTTTCCAAATGGGAAGGGATGTAAAGTGCTTGCTTGTGCCTGACGTAGGGCCTGTCACATAGCAGGTACTCAATAAAACGCTACTAATTTACTTTCCTCTCTTGCTGGATGTTCCAGCCTGGAAAGAGATAGAAACAGGCATAAAAAGCATTGTTTGAGGGAAGTAAGATTCTTCATAAAGAATACTGAAGGTTTTTTTGAACCTGTCACTCTTGACTGCACAAGAGCAGGCTGTGGTGGGTGTCGAAGGCCCTTTCCACTTTAAGAAGAGTGGGGCTGGCTGGCTGGCTGAGGGGTGGAGTGTGGCCGCCCTGATGAATTGCTTCATCTAGTTTACTCTCCTCCAGACCCCATCTTGAGCCCTGCACTTTGGATAATGGTGTCCTTGTTTCTACAATCCCATTTCCCCCAAGTGACTTGGCAACCGTATTGGCAAAACCAAAGAATTTACTTCTCCTTTGTTTATTATGTTGGCAAAATGACCATGTATTCCATCTTGCTATGGATTTCCAGTCTCATGAGTTGCTTGCAGGGGATTCTCTAGTTCTAGGCATTCCACCTCCTGTGACTAGTGCTGTTGGCCCCAACACTCAATGGTCTCCCCAACACTCATGCATCTCAGCACTCTCTTTCTAGGAGAACACAGATCGTCAAGATTGTCACCTCTGTTTCCTGCTCCTCAGCAGCTTTGCAGTCTCTTCTGAGAAGCTGATACCTTCAGAGGTTCCCTACCTGTGCCATCTCAGAGGGTCACACCTGTACAGGAAGTTGGTCCTCTATGGACCTGTGGTCCTACCACACATCCTGTGTGACCTTGATCCAGTCTTTTAACTGCTTTAGGTTTTGTTATCTAGATTGGTATCTGATAAGACCATGGACATGGATATGCTGGGGGAAATGCAAAGTACCAGGGCCTTTGAAAGGTCATATTTCTGTTGGGGTTGCCAGTCCTGCCTGCAGCTAACAGAGACTGGGAGGGCAAATGACAGAACTGATGTGAAAGTGCCCAGAATGGAGCTATGAGCACAGTGCCAGTTAAGTTTACAGAAGGAGAAAGCTCTATGTTCCCATAAGTGAGGGGAAGTGAAAGGTTTCCCTGCAACAAGAGAGTGGGTGACCCCCTGAATGCATTTGGAGCTCCCTAGAGCCATGATTGACTCCTGCTATCATTTCTCACACCCCTGAGCTGTGGAAAGAGTGAGTTCTAAAATAGTATCCCTTAAATAGCACCACTGGGTATGTGGGTTGAGGGCAGGCAGGGGAAGAAGGGAAATTACCACCCCATCAAGGCTGGGGAATCACATTTTGAGTAGAATGCCCACTTCATTCTTACTTCATTTAGATAAATGGAGTTCACATCCTGAGTCCATGTTACCTATCACACCCCCTCCCATTAAAACTGGTAGTTTGGGCTGCCTCTGGACATTTATTAAACAAGTATTTATTGAACACCTATTGAGTACACAGAGATAGGCATAACACATATTCTGCACCAAGGAGCTCACTCTCCAGTGGGGGAGGCGATCAAAGAGATGTTTCAGGTGATATGATGGTGGTACCTCAGGAGCTGTAGGAGCACAGAGGGAGGTGCAGAATTCATTTGGAGGAGAGGTCAGGGAAGGCTCTCTAGAGAAGATGAGCCCTTTCCTGTTGTGTATCGGAGAGGCATTTGCTATCATTCTCAATCACCTATTGCTTAGAAATGGCCTCAATGGATAAATCTTGGTGGCCATATTGATTTAGCTAAACATATTAATACAAAACCTTCGTGCTCTTGGTGTTGAATTTCTCTAGTGTGAACACAACATTATTGTTGGGACCTTCATGAACAAAACATTTTTCCTCCATGAGCCAAAGGTCAAATCAAGGCTAAGAAGCAAAGGTCAACAAACTCATTGTGTGGCTCCATGCAGACTCATCACCCATTCTTGTCTATCATCATTCTCCTAGTGCCGCAGAGCAGGTATCTTCAAGGTCCCTCCACAGCTTGAAGATCAGCACACCCCACTCATTTAGACAGAGGTCTCCACAGCAAGGGCTCCTCCTCAGCACACAGTGGGATTTGGACTTGGTTTGGAACTATGCGTCTATAACCAAGGGAAGCTCTGACATTTTGTTTCTACCTCTGATGTGACACTTACTTTATTCCATCTCATGGGATAGTTATTTCTGTCACTGTCAACACCATCACTAGACTAAGAGCTCTTTGCGGGGAGGGATGGGACTTCATTCTGCTCTGCCTTCCCTGACAAAAAGCAGATGACTTCTAAACTGGGTTGGATGGAAATGGAATAGATAATAAAGTCTGTGTAGATCCCAGGGAACATAAGACACACCCTCTTTCCCTTAAAGTAATGTCCTTGATACATGAAGATGAAACCCCACCAATCAGGAGAGACCATGAGAGATACTGGCATAGGTGATATGAGGGATTACAGAACATTAGAGCTGGGGGTAGGGGTCTTGGTAAAGATCAGAACATTTGAAGCAAGACTTGCACAAAGAAAAGGGTGAGGACAAAAAGTGGAGGAAAGAGGTACAGTTTGTATGTGTGTGCGTTGTGGTGTGTGTAGGTGATGGTGGAGGCAGTGATGCCAGGTCGATGACATTGTGCTTTATTTAGTGACCCTGAAGTACCCCAAGATGCTGCTCTGCCCTCCGCCTATCCCATACCTCTACAGCACCCAGGGGCCTGGTTTCCTGTTTTCACTCTTCATTCTTCTTTCTCGGAGCAGAGGCAGGTAGCAATGTGGAGCTGGGGTGAGCAGGTGGGTCAGAGTGCTTGGAAGGTAAATAGAGATATTGATCCAGTCGTCCTAACTGCCCTCACTTGCCCTCTGCATGTACTACTGTATTCCTGGCCTTTGTGAACTTCACCTAATCACCTTCAGGTCAGCTTCAGGCCTCAGGACTGCAGCCCTCCCAGAAAGCACCTGGAGGACCAGGCAGGGCCTTATATGAACATAAGGAATTCCCTATGGATGGCTGGAAAATACCACATGCTTAGATTACATGTTTTATCCATAACATAGATAAATTCATTGCTGGGTACATCCAATCCCATTTATATATTAGAGGAACATTATTTTTTCTTTTTCAGTTTCAGTTGACATTCAATATTATCTCATATTAATTTCAGATGTACAGCATAGTGGTTAGACATATATATATGTGTCTAATTATATATACTTATATATATATAATTTACAAAAGTAAAAAAAAGATGAAGGGATTAAAAAGTACAAATTGGCAGTTACAAAATAGTCACGGGGATATAAAGTATAGCATGGAGAATTAGTCAATAATATTGTAATAACTATACATGTCTCAAGTGGGTGCTAGACTTATTGGGGTGATCACTTCATAAATTATGGAGGAACATTCTTTATCTGGGTTTTCCAAACTTGATTCTTATTTATTTCTTTCCTTTCCTATATGGGTCCAAGTGAACATACTGGAACCTTTGCTTCTTTTTCCTTCTGTCCCCTCTTTGTTCTAGGACAGACTGACCCAAACTCTTGTCCTGAACTCAGCCCTAATAAGATGAATTCAGCCCTAATAAGATGGTTCTTTGTGTGTACCATAGTCCCTGGTGGGCAATAACTTCTCCCTTTGTGTTCACATTCAATATTTGGGACAACAGGGTGAAAAGTAAAATGGATTTTAGAGTCAGAAGAATCTCATTTCAATCTTGGCACTGCCACTTAAGATTGTGGCCTTGAAATTATCAGTGAACTTTCCTCTGTTCTTCGATCTTTATTGCCTCTGGGAATAATCACACCCCTGCTCAAGGTCAAGGTAGGTTTTGATGTTATGTGTATAAGGCAGCTTGTCCAGTGTCTGGCACGTAGTGCCTGTTCAATAAATAGGTCAGTGTCTTGCTAGGCCCTTTGCACATTCAGTGCTGGACTCTTTATGCCCAAAGAAGCATATACGGTCACTCAGCCCTGCAGGAGGTCCAAGAATCTGACATGGAGTTCTAGTTCCCCTTTCCCTTTTGGGGCCAGGCTTATGGCAACTCTGGAAAGACTGACATGAAGCTTCTGGGGGTGACAACCACCAAGAACAGCATGGTTGTCTTGTCTACAAGTCCCTTCTCGCAGGTGTGAATGCTGCACCCTTCCTCTCGGGTTTACCATTCTCTTCTTGGTCTTGGTCACTGCTGTTGGTGTACCACTTCCCTCGAGGGTGCAGCCCACTTTTCCCCTCCCCCTCCCCCTTCTTTCCACCATGATGACATCGCCCGGGGAAGAGAAGCTGTGCAGAGCTCCTCACTCTCAGCTAGCTTCAGTTTCCTTATCAGCACCATGACATCATCTCTACCCTGGAAATTCCACTTGCCCTCCTGTGCTCCCACCTCTGAATCAGTCCTCAGAGTTCCTATAAAGAGGGGATCCCAGCTCAGCATCAGCACAGAACACAGTCGGGTTCTGAAGGTTCTGGGCTCTTCAGTCTCACCTCCAGGAAAGCCTCTTCTCTGCCAAGACCATGAAGCTCTGTGTGACTGTCCTCTCTCTCCTCGTGCTAGCGGCTGCCTTCTGCTCTCCAGCGCTCTCAGCACCAAGTAAGTCTGTTATTCCAGCTACTGCTTCTAGAGCCCACTTTTCTAGTTGGGGCTGGTCCAACAGTGGCATCTGGGGATGGGACAAAGGGGAGATTTTTAAGTAGTCTGCTGTTAAATGTAGTGTCTACTAGACATTCGGTAATATTCAAGTTTCTGTTTTCTTAAGAAACAGTAACCAGTAGACTTGTTCAAGAAAGTCCCCGTCTCTCTCTCTGTGTCTTGGTTTCTCATCTGTTAAATGGAGTTAGATGTGTGCTCTGAGACCCAATCCAGCTCCATTATCTTCTCTGAGGATACTATGTTCAGAAAGAGACTCCTACTCAGGGTGGATGGGATTAGACAAGGTACCATATTTGGGCTCGAATAGCTCCACAGAAATGCCCTTTGAATATCCATAACTAAAAGCCAAAGGAGCAGCATCTTGTAGAGCTCTGATCTCACCTCGGCCTTCCTTTCCAGTGGGTTCCGACCCTCCCACGGCCTGCTGCTTCTCCTACATCCTGCGGAAACTTCCTCGGAACTTTGTGATGGATTACTATGAGACCAGCAGCCTTTGCTCCCAGCCCGCTGTGGTGTGAGTATCAACTTCTGGGCTTCTCTGGAAAGCAAGGGTAGGGCAGGGAGAGGATCAAACAGGAGGGAGACAGGCCTGAGGGCTGAAGCCCTCCCAGAAAGGAATAAGGAACAAGGTCATGAAGTTACCTGTTGAGTCTGGAGGGGGCTGGGAGGGAATCAAGGGACAAGATTCAGGGGGAGGACATTTCTGGGGAGGAAATTAGCCCGATGCTAGAAAACTAGGGAAAGTAAAAAATACCCCAGGAATGTAGGCTGATTCTTAAGCCATGCTTAGAAACACACATAGAAAAGTTATTGCTAGGGGCACTAGGGAATGAATGGGGAGATATAGTCATGTTGATTATAAAACTCATTGGTTCCTAATCTGGGAACCAAATTAGCTGAGGCCACAGCTAAATCCAGGGTGGAAGTTACAAGGAGTCTATTTCCAGAGCCACCCCAGAAGGGTCTTTCTACCCACTAGAGCTGTCCAACATGAACTGTGGTCACGCAGAGGGAGATACCTACCACAGACAAGATCCCATTCGGTTCTAATCTATCCATTCCTCCTTCCGCAGATTTCAAACCAAAAAGGGGAGACAGATCTGCGCCAACCCCAGTGAGCCCTGGGTCCAGGAGTACATAAATGACCTGGAACTGAACTGAGCCGCTCCAGGCACAGGGGCAAGTCTCTAGGGAAGGTCACCTGAGCCTGATGCTTCTCCGTGAGACCCACCTTCTCCACCTTCACTACTTCTCTCAGTAGTCCCTGTCCCATCTCTCAATTTAATCTTTATTATGTGCTGTTCTTGTATTTTGTGTTATTTTCATAATTTATGTTGGTTTTGCCAAAGGACACTTGTCCCCCATGGGGATGGTCCACCATCATTTTCTCTGCTATTGCGGATACATGGGTAATGCAGTTGATTCCATGTGTTTTCATAATAAAACTTAAAAAATATATACCGATAGTTTCTTTGTGTTTTAATTTGGTCTGGTGCAAAGGGAATTGCCTGGTGTTATTAATAGGGACAAACTACCATTTCCAAACATTATAAGAATGAGCAGTTACTGAGGATTTCATATGGGCTAAATGCTCTAAAGACATGATCTCACTTAATACTTTCACCAAGGATTTTAACACCCTTATGAATTTGGGACTCTTATCTCCAACTTCACAGACGAGAAAACAGAGGCACAGAGGTGATGTGACTTGGACAGCTGTGATGCTAAGGGTTATCATCTCAACATCTGGTAGAGAAGTTGTAAATAGCAGCACTACAATATAGAGGCAAGATGAGGTAGTTCAGAGTTATAATAATGGGCCCCCATCATTTATTATCAGCATATCACTAAGAAAGTCATCTTGCCTTACTGGGCCTCAATTTTTACATCTGTAAAGTGGGGGCAATATTATACACTTGGAAGGACTATTGTGAGGTTATTAGAGGCCCAATGCTCTACAGCAGCGGTTTTCAACCTGTGGGTCGACCCACAGGTTGAGAACCGCTAGCAGGGTCACCTAAGACCATCAGAAAACACAGATATTTACATTACGATTCATAACAGTAGCAAAATTACAGTTGTGAAGTAGCAACGAAAATAATTTTATGGTTGGGGGTCACCACAACATGAGGAACTGTATTAAAGGGTCGCGGGATTAGGAAGGTTGAGAACCACTGCCCTAAGGGTCCCGGATTGTGAGAGGGCAGTTCTCGGGTGATGACCCTGGAATTGGGCTCCCTCCGCTCTGGTTCCGGGTGTGTCACTGGAGAACCGCAGTTGCCAAGTCACTTCAGCACGGCAGCTCCTGCGTGGAGCATCTGCCCCCTGGTGGTCAGTGGGCGTCATAGCTACTAGTTGGAGCGTCTGCCCCCTGGTGGTCATTGTGCATCATTGCTACCAGTTGGATTTTGGTCAGTCGACCGGTAAGATGGTTGCTTAGGCTTTTATATAAGTAGATTGTAAAGCACCCATCACAGGGTCTGACATCAGGAAGATTCTCTCTTTCCCTCTCCGAGCCTAGCTTTTTCACTTACAATGGGCATTGTGTCTGTCTTCCTAGTGCCATGATGTGGATTAGATTAGTTAGTGGATCAGCTCTCTCAACCCAAAGCCAAGGTGGAGTGTTATCATGAGGACAGAAGAAGTCAGATTTGGTTCTGGAGCATGGTGGGAGTAACCTTCAATAACCCTTCAATCAGAACGATTACATGAGTCAGAACAGGGCTCTGAGATTGAATTACGTGCACAATCAAGCTTTGATCTACAAAACACAGAATTGTAGTCTATTAAAGCTGGGAGGAACCTCTCAGACGGTCTCATCCAACCCTCTCATATTATGAAAACTGAGGGCCAAGGACTGAGAAGAGAGTTGCTAAAGGCCACCCAGCAAATGGGTGACAGAGCAGAACTCCAGCCAGGACCACGTCCCAGGTTAGTGCCCTTTTCTGTGCTCCCTGTGACATGCCTCTGTGGTGCCAAAAAGGACAACTCACTGTGAAAGGAGGGTAAAGAGGGCAACCTTGTAAAACATTTGAGAGTGTTTAGTCCAATGCAAAAGCAGAATTGGGACTCTGCCTCTCTGGGGCCAAGCAGACACAGTTCCCTTCTTTGCCCTGCCCTCAGCCATCCACATCCCAGAGCCCTACTAGAAACCTCCTTTAGATTCCACAGGGACTGAGAGAAGGAGGTTGGGGGCGGAGCTGATCCGAAATGGTGTGAGAAGAGGCTTGCAAACAAAGAGCCTGACTGGTCTTGGCTTCTGCTTTCCATCTGCCTAGATCTGAGCTATTCCATATATTAACCACTCGCCATAAGTGGCTATTTACATGTCAATTAAGTTTATAATTCAGTTGCACTAGTCATATTTCAAGTACTTCCTGGCCACATGTGGCTAGTGGCTGGATCCCTGCTGGACAGCAAAAATATAGAACATTTCCATCATGGCAGAAAATCCCATTGAATGGCACTGTCCTAGGGCCTAAAGGGAATGAATGGAGGAAGGTGGGGTGGCTTGAAAGGTTATGGTATATGTAGTCTTTGGCTAAAGATACTCAACTCTATTTTGAGGGAAGTGGTTGAGTGGGTGACCCCCAAGCCTGAGACAAGGTATAGATCACTAGGCAGGCCACCCAAATGTCCACATCCTAATCCCCAGAACCTGTGAATAGTACCTTATACTAGTACTAGGGGCCCAGTGCACGAATTCGTACACCTTGAAAGGAACTGTGGGCCGCGAGGCTGCGGTGGGCACTGGAGCGGGTCTCGACCCATCTTCCACACTTCCACCTGGCCCCTCCCGCCTGGCCTCTGGTGCCCTATCTGCCAGCAGCCCTGCTCCTGCCACCGCTGCTCCCACATTCTGATGGTGCCGGCCCTGCTCGTACCCACGGACAGCACAGAGTGATTGGGTCTGGTGCCAGCAACAGGTGCATGTGGCAGCTGCTGCCCCAGTTGCCCCTCAGGAGCAGGGGGAGATGGAGAAGCCCTCAGAGGCGATCGGGGCTGACAGCCTCCACTCGCACCCGCTGATGGCGCCAAGTGATCGAGGCTGGCAGCCGGTGCAAGTGGGACCAGTGCTGGCAGCGGGTGCAAGCGCCGGGCAGGACCGTGGCACGCAAGAGCAAAGAATTTTCAGTAACCACCAGGGGATCTCCTTGATGACAGTGACCAGCGCCCTGCTTTGGTCTGGCGCCTCAGCTCACCTGCTCCACCATCCCGCTGCGGCCGATGCCCGCCATTGTTCCGCATGTGCCCCTGGTGGTCGGTGCACATCATAGTTCTATTTGCATATTAGGGTTTTATATATATAGATATGACAAAAAGGACTTTGCAGATGTGATCAAGTTAAGTATTTTGAGAGATTATCCTAGATTATCTGTTTGGACCCTAAATGTAGTCATAAGTGTCCTTAAGTGAGGGGGCCGAGAAAGATTTGATGACAGAAGGCAAGAAGGCAGTGTGACAATTGAAGCAAGATGCTACGCTGCTGGCTTGGAAGATGGAGGAAGAGGCCAGGAGCCAAGAAATGCAAGAATGCAGTGGGAAAAATGGTCTCTTCCCCAAAGCCCCAGAGGGAAGGCAGTCCTGTTGACACCTTGATTTCAGCTCAGTGAAACATTTTGGATTTCTGACCTCCAGAACTTAAAGAGAATCAAATGTGTGCTGTTTTAGGACATCAAGTTTGTAGAATTTTTTTTTTTTTACAGCAGCAATAGGAAGTTAATACAATCACCAACTAAAGAGTCACTTCCAGTGGCTCCCTCCGGCTCAGTGTGGAAGGTTATGGAACATTCTAGAAAGTGAGACAAAATACCCTGAAAGAGAAACCCAGGATGAAGTGGACACATTCCAAGATGATGTACTATAATGGGATGAGATCTCTCAAGAGGAGGGTCTGCATCAGCAGCTGGAAATGAAGACTGAGGCTTTATGAAGGTCACAAAACCCATCAGCCAAGTTAAGAGGAGGCCTGCCTCTTCTTGAGACTCCTGTGACGCTCTGAGGATGGGGGTGGGGAGACCTTGAATTCCTGCCTGGAAGATTGTACCCTCTCGTTTGTCATAGGAAGTCTAGATCAGAGCTGTGGCCTGTCTCTGGCTTTATTATTAGAGAGGGGGCAGGGTTAGGGCACCCTCTGGGTCTCTCCCTCACAGTGGAATCTTTTTCCTCGACACCGCCCTGCTCCTGAGCAAATTATAAGGGGGGAACTCAATCCCCCAGAAGCTGCAGGAGACCTGGTTACTCTCTTAAAGAAACGCTTCATCCGGGAATTATAAATATATATTTTTTTATTGATATTTTACAGAGAGAGGAAGGGAGGAGGATAGAGAGCTAGAAACATCGATGAGAGAGAAACATCGATCAGCTGCCTCCTGCACACCTCCCACTGGGGATGTGCCCGCAACCAAGGTACATGCCCTTGACCGGAATCGAACCCAGGACCCTTCAGTCCGCAGGCCGACGCTCTATCCACTGAGCCAAACCGGTTTCGGCAAATCATCCGGGAATTATAAACAAAAGCGTGGAGTCCTCTGGGTAGGGCAATGTGGGACTTCACCTGTTGCACAATATGAGACTTTGTTTTTTCCCTTTGTCTTCTTTTCATTAAACTTCCTTTTCTTACCCTGAGGCCGGGGAGCTAGTATCTCCTTACTTGACGTTTCAGTTGAGGTTTCTCTGGGTTTCTGGGAGGAGGCCAGAGCCAGAACAGGGGCAGAGGCTACTGTTGGTGGAGCAGCTGCTGGAAGTCAGGCCTGTGTTTTTCTCTTCTCTTGCGGTGTCTGCCTCCCCAAGTCCTCTTTCCCTATAGGAGGGAGTCTGTTTCCTCATGTTCTGGTTTATGCAAACTCTTGTCCTCTCCCTAGCTCACCCCCATCCAGAATCTTCAGGAACAATCCCATGCCAGGCATCTTCCTCCCAGGAGGCCAGGAGCTGAGCAAGCAGAAGCAGGGACCAAGGATGCAGGTTGAGCTGGGGATGATGAAAGGAACCACAGTTCTTCTTGATGGCTGAGCTCAGCGGCCACATGGCTGTCCTGAGCTCCTTTCCATACTCACCCTTCCCAGACCCAAGGGACTTGTCCTCTCTCTCTCTCTTTTCTAGTTGTCTCCACCTGTGCTCCCTTCTTAACACCTATTCTATTGGGTTCCACGGCGTCTAAGCAGACTGAAAATGGGAAAAGGTAGAGAAATTGAGAAAAAATGGTGACTGCGTTTTTCTACTTTTTAAATAGTGTGGACAAAAAGGGGCCCACATATTAAAGCTGACAAGTGCAAGGGAGGCCTGCATGACAGGACTTACAAACCCAGAGACTGAACGTAACCACATAGGATGGTCTGAACATTAAAATTCCTAACTCAAAGTGGGTCATGGCTGGTGGTCACATCCTAGGCCTGTAGCTTCCCTGGCAAAGATTAATCTTCACCTTTAAGTGAGCCTGTCTATTGTCTTAGTACAACGAAGACAATAGACCTTGGAAATGGCAGAGTAATTCTCTTTTCCAGACTCCGCTAAGGTACAGTCGCACAACCAGAGCAGGAGAGCACGTTGTTGGCTTATGGCCCAAATACAGTCTCTCTGTGCTATAAGTGGGAACTATCCTGTACCCACCGTTTTGCTTTTTATCTAACCTCAGAGATTTCCCCACTTTGCTCTCTCCTGCCCCCTTATCCTACTGCCAGTGAATCTCATGTAATACTCCTTACAGCTCCTCCTTTCATTCCAATGTATAAAATAAGCTGCAAAAGTGCCATTCTCAGGAGCATTTTCTCAATCTGTTGAGATTCTGCTTCCCGACAATTGGCATCAGTTTGGCTCAAATGGAGTCACAAAAATTATCTACAGGAGGCTGGCCACATGGCTCAGTGGTTGAGTGTCGACCTATGGACCAGGAGGTCATGGTTCAATTCCCAGTCAGGCCATACACTCGGGTTACGGGTTTGATCCCCAGTGTAGGGCAAGCAGGAGGCAGCTGATCAATGATTCTCTCATCAGTGATGTTTCTATTTCTCTCCCTCTCCTTTCCTCTCTGAAATCAATAAAAATATTTTTTTTAATTATCTACAGATGTACACGTTTCTTACGTTGACAGTAGTTTCATTTTAGATATTTGATAATTGTGTAACATACATTATTTAAAGAAAAGAGGCAGTTACTATTTTTTTTTCCCTTAGGGAAAGACAGGCTTGATACTAACAGGAGGTGGAGAACTCCTCCCCACCCCCAATAGTTTTGTTATCATGCACTCAATGATCTTTAAATTAATAATTTTTGAATAGGTAACAGTAGATATTGTGTAAAATTTCAAAACATATCCAACAAAAGATAAATCTCCCTCCTAGCTCTACACTCAAGTATCTAGTTCTCTTCTCTGGAAGCAATGAAGGCTGCTACCATTCTTTTATGAGTTCATTCAGAGATTCAATAACCTTTTAAAAGTGTCAGGAAATGGAACAACAAAAGCCAAAACAAGGAATGCCCAAACCATCAGGGCCTTAGGGTCCCAGGCTTTACCCTAAGGGTGCTTTAAACCTCTCCTTCTGAATGTCTACATTTACAAAGTTCTTGCTAATTGTACTCGGGGACAAATTTAATTCTGACATTAGGTTCCTGAAGCATTGCAAAATACTACCTTCTCTTCCCTTTACTCAACTTCTCATGGCTTCTCCATCTACCACCCAGTGTCTAAGAAGGTCTAGCCCTAGCAGAGAGGCTTGGACCTGACAGTTGGAGTAGTAAGGCAGGATCAGGACCTGTACTGCCAGCAGTTAGTACAGTGAGCAGGGTTCGAGGAGGAACTTGCTCTAATACTTGGTGCTGTGAGCAGGATTCAGAAGTAGGTCCGGTTTTGAGGGGCGAGTGCTCCCACACATACCAAACACATGAAAAAAATGCAAAAAAAAAATCACCTTTTGAAGATGATGCTAATTAAGTGATAGTGGTCATGTCACTTGTAGAGAGGGATTAGGGAGTCCTCCCCTTGCCCACAGTGCTCTGGAAGGTTCTCCTGCAAGTTCTTTGGGGCTGTCCACCTTGGCCCCACTCACTCACCAAGGCCATGCGACTCAGCAGTCTGGCATCTGGCTAGACACCTCGGATTTGCATTTGGGCTCTGTGCTCCTTGGGCACAGATTGATCTCTACCTTGGACTGCAGCGGTTCTCAACCTGTGGGTCGTGACCCCTTTGGGGGTCGAATGACCCTTTCACAGGGGTCGCCTAAGACCATTGGAAAACACAAATATTTACATTACGATTCATAACAGTAGCAAAATTACAGTTATGAAGTAGCAACGAAAATCATTTTATGGTTGGGGTCACCACAACATGAGGAACTGTATTAAAGGGTCGCGGCATTAGGAAGGTTGAGAACCACTGCTGGACTGGGCTGCCATGTCTTATTCAGGTACTCTGGTCCCTCCTTCAGACTGAGGGGTCTTGGGTGCTGTACCCTTTGAACATCCAAAGAGTCTGAAATGCTGGGTGTGAGCTAACTACCTGGGATGGTCGGTCTGAGTCCTCCTCTCTTAGCTCGCTTAGTGTTCCTGTGCTCTTAGAGTGCCTTCTCCAGGCCTCCCCATAGGTGCTCATGAGGTGCTTGTCCCAGATCTGACCACCAAGGACAAAGCAGGCTTTCTTCATTCCTATAGTCCTTGGAGTTTTACCTCTATACCCCCTTCTCTGAAATTCTGTAATTGGGATAAGAAAGAGGGCGGGCTTCTTACTCAGGCCCCTGTGCAACTGTTAACATTCCTTTACAGTAGTTCAGCTCATTGTAGCTCACCCACACAGGCCTCTCTCTAGGGACCTCTCAGTATGGAGCAGGGTAGGCTCAGAGACCACCAGCCATCAAGAGTGGACCCTGTCTCTCAATCCCCAAGGGCCCTGCCAGCTTGTGATCTTTGAACATCCATCTCCTCAGATGAGCGACCTTACTACCCACCTTTGTGATTAAGGGTGGTCCTCATTCCACCCCTACTTAGGGATCTCAGCCCTGGGATGGCTCCAAAGCACAACCCATTCACCATCTCTCCCAGAAGCACATTGAATCTTCCTGGAACAGCACCTCCAGGAGGCACCAGATGGAATAACACCTAGCTGCATAGTTTAAGCTCTTACTCTGCAATTCTAAGTTATACACAGAAAATTCTTTTCTTTGGCCACTTTTTCTAATGACACCAGGGAAACCAGTGCCAAGTTGTGAAGTAGCAATAAACAATCCTGTTTGGATTTGCATCTACAAGAAAACTTAACCTAGTTAGAGAGACATCAGTTATGAAATAGAGCAAAGTAACTAGGTCATGTTACACATTTACTGTTCTGTTGTCCCATCCCACACGCCTCTCTGGTGACACTGAGGGTATAAGTTGGGGCTGGGCTCAGTGTGTACATTCACATCAAAGGCCAGCATGAAGACAGGCACAGTCTTTGTCCTAGTGGCTTTCATCATCCTGGGGATGGAGATGGCCTGCGCTCAGAGACGTCCTCATGGAGGCAAGGGTGCTGAGGCAGTCCTACCTGAGAGCAGAGGAGGCTCAGAGCCCAGCTTCTTACCTGGGATGGTGTGGCACAGAAACAGGCTGCGGAGTGGAGAGTTGGCATTGATCAGACCCACTTTCTTTAACCTTCAGGAGTGATCACCCTGCGTTTCCCATTCTTCTTTTTCTTTTTTTTTAATCTGCACCCGAGGATATGCTTATTGATTTGAGAGAGAGAGAGACAGAGAGAGAGAGAGAGACAGAGAGAGAGAGAGAGAGAGACAGAGACAGAGAGAGAGATGAGAGAGAACATCGATTGGGTGCCTACCATATGTGCCCCGAGTGGGGATTGGACCTGCAAACTTTCAGTATATGGGGCGATGCTCCAACCAACTCATCCATACCAGCCAGGGCCCCATTCTTCTTATCCCATCAGGTTGGGCCTTATTAAAAGTTGGGGCTCTCTCTAGATGTGCCTTGGATGTAGGACTCTAACAGGAAGTAGCCCCAGGATGAACATGGGGTATGTGCGAGGTGGGAAGACGGATGTCTGGGATCAGAGATTTTTCTAATATCTTCTAAGGTGGAAAGAGGAGGCTTATGACAGAGCAGGTTTCTTGCCTGTGGGACCGGGCAGCCTTTGCAGCAGGGAGAACATTCTCCTAAGGGCCCGACTGTGAAAATGTGGGCTTCAGTGTGAGGGTGGAGCTGCCGAGGCTGAGGGAGGGGTCCAGGAGTACAAAGGAAGAATGGAAGAGGTAGGAGTCCTGCCAGCAGTGAGCCCGTCGACCTCTCAGAGCAGTTTTCATACCTGTTTAGTGACTATCCCAGACTCCACAAACACCATTGTATGTTTCAGGGCGCTGCCCCAAGGTGGAATATGGAGCCTTTGGGTTTTGTGGTATAATGTGCTCAGGAGATTACTCATGTCCCAGGGAAATGAGATGCTGCTTCAATGGATGTGGCCGTGAATGCCTACCTGCTGACTAAGTGGTGAGTCTAAATCAGTCAAGAGAGCTCTTTGCCCCATCTACTGCAAGGATGAAGACCATTCTCAGCCATCAGACTGTGGACATCCCAGAAAATGTGGACATCGCTCTGAAGGGACGCACAGTTATTGTGAAGGGCCCCAGAGGCACCTTGCGGAGGGACTTCAACCACATCAATGTAGAGCTCAGTCTCCTCGGAAAGAAAAAGAAGAGGCTCCGGGTTGACAAATGGTGGGGAAATAGAAAGGAACTGGCCACAGTTCGCACTATCTGCAGTCATGTACAGAACATGATCAAGGGTGTTACACTGGGCTTCCATTACAAGATGAGATCTGTGTATGCTCACGTCCCCATCAACGTTGTTATTCAGGAGAATGGTTCTCTTGTTGAAATTAGAAATTTCTTGGGCGAAAAACACATCCACAGTGTTCAGATGAGGTCAGGCGTTGCTTGTTCAGTATCTCAAGCCCAGAAAGATGAGTTAATTCTTGAAGGAAATGACATTGAACTTGTATCAAATTCAACTGATTTGATTCAGCAAGCCACAACAGTTAAAAACAAGGATATTAGAAAATTTTTGGATGGTATCTATGTTTCTGAAAACGGAACAGTTCAACAGGCTGATGAATAAGATCTAAGTTGTCCAGCTATAGAAACACTGAGATGCCGAATGATTTGTCACACTTGTTTGTGAAACTATAAAGATGTACAATAAAAGCCTTGTATGAAAATAAATAAATAAATCAGTCAAGAGCAGACAAGTGTGTTAACTACTCCCCAGTGGACTTTCCTGGGGCCGATGGATGTTCACATGTCCACTGCACACAGAAGTCTGGGTAACTCCAAGAGAAAGAGGTTGGAAGTGAATGGCAGAAGGACACCTGGCTGCATTATCTAAGACCCTCTCCTCGAAGAGAAGCCCTATCCCTGTCTCTGTCCCTGAGGGGGCTCTCAGTTGAGACAAGTAACCACAATCCTAGATTCACAGGTCATTATTGACCCAGGGTTTGTCACCCTCCTTCCCCTTTCCCACCAAGAGGGCTTAACTCTTCCTGGAAAATAGGTGATCTTGGGAGGCAGAGGGAAAGGAAAGACAACCCCAATTCTGGAGTATCTCCTGTGTCAGTCAGGCATTGTGCTGAAGTTGAGATAAAAAGATAAACGCAGCTAGCTCAGGGACAGAACTATGTAAATAATTACAACGCAGGGTGACCACAGCTTTGTACACATTTCTACTAAGGTCTGTGGAAGCACAGGGAAGAGTTATGGTTTTGCCTGGGTGGGTGGATCAGTGGGGGTTGGGAAGGTTGTCAGAGAGTAGAGAACATTTAAGGGAGAGCTTAAAGGAGGCATAAAGTTTGTCACAGTAAGGAAGGGCAGTACAGATGATGGGAAATGTGGGCCCTACGCTGGAGCTGGGAAAGTGATTGAGATTGTGCTCAGTAGAAGTTCATCTCAGTAGAGGATCATCCAAGCCAGGGTCCAGAAAGGAATGGGCTGCCTGCCAAAGAGTTTGGTAGACTGCTGGGGGTTTCTGAGCAGAGGAAATGTCATGACCAAATTTATATTTTAAAAGGATGATGTTGATCACCATGTTGATGACCATGCGGAAGAAGAATGGGGGGTGTAATCGAGCCTGGAGACCAGCCCCAGAAGATTTCTCATGAATCCAATGCTTGGCATAACAACACTCTTTAACAAACCATTCCTGGCAGGTGTTTATTTTTTGATGTGCAGTCCCAGAAGATGAAGATCTAAAGTGATGGAGTAGCCGACTCTAAAGAGCTTGTGTCCAAAATAAAACTTATCTGTGGCATTATTGAGACTGTGTCATTCTTCCCATTTAGACATTCTTTCTAGTGGACCCTCTGTGGATTAACAGAACGGACTCTGTGCCCTGTACTGAGTCCATGAATACAAGGCACTCAGGAGAGATGAGAGGCAAGGTGTGCCAGCTAGTTTCTTTCCTCCTTCCATGTCCATGTCTCTAAAGAAGACAAAGGGCATGACAATATTTTCTCAAGCATTCTGTGAATATGATTTTGGTCAAGGAAAAAATGACCTTCTAGCACATAGCAGGCCTATAGTAGCAGCCTTCATTAGGGCAAGACTCAGAAGGAGAAGGAGCAGAAACACCTGTGAAGATACCCTATTCTAAGGCAACACACCGACATGTAGCAGGACTGGATGCCTACCACTAGGAGAGCAAACCTGGCCCTTGGGATGTGGGGCTTTGAGTGGCGTGTGCTGGGATGTACCGGCTGCTGCCCTGGAGTGACTAGGAGTTAGGATAAGTTGGGACATAGGCTCTGTGGGTGGAGTCTTTGATTCAGAGTTTTCCTGAGGGGGAGGATGAGCCTCGGTCTCTCAAAGAAGCCCTGAGAAAAATGATGGTCTGGGCTGACCCTACAAGCTCCATCACCCAGCGCTCTCTGTTCACTTTTACACCTGGATCGCCCCACTTAGCCTTCTGCCATGGTCTGCCATGCCTGCTTGTCCTTGCCACCTAGCACATCTTATAACCCCAGTGGCCCATGGCCTCACCAGCCTGTGCATTGGAATGAGGGCATGTTAGCTTTGATACCTTCTTTTACTGGCTGGTCATCCACATCCCAAATCCCACCATGCTTATGTCTCTCTTGGTCATTTATGGGGGTTCATGAGCACACCCATAACATGTTCTCAAACAATTTCACCTACTATCTGCCATTCTGAATGCCAAGGTAGGACCTTCCCCTGCAAAGATACTTGAGGATGGCATCCTACAACGTCCACTTACGTTTCTGCCCTTAAGTTAGTCCTGAAGTCTATAGAGGTTCTGTAGGCATACAGACTTGTCAGACTCTGTGGACACCCAGATTTTGGAGACATATGTTAGGGGAGGATAATTAACACTCACCATGCACAGGCCCTTGCACACGTAGTAGCTCACTTTACACTCACCACAACTCTATAATATCATCTCAGTAGCAGAATTTTTTATAAATTTTACCGATGAAGAGACAGAGGGTCCAAGTAGCTAAATGACTTGCCCAATGTTACACTCTTTTTAAAAATATATAGTTTTATTTATTTCAGAGCTAGGAGGGGCAAGGGAGAGAGAGATAGAAACATCAATGATGAGTGAGAACCATTGATGGGTTGCCTCCCGCATGCCCTCCACGGGGACTGAGCCCACAACCTGGGCAAGTGCCCCTATAGGAATCAAGCCATGACTTCCTGGTTCATAGGTTGATGCTCAATATCTCAGCCATGCTGATCAGGCCAAAGTTTATTTCTTAATCCCAAATGAGCCCTTGACTTTGAGGAAAAAAATCACAGATCCCACAAAGGGCCTTTCGGTGAAAAGAACCAAAAGCCTCATTCTCTTGGAACTCATATGCACTCCTTGCAAAATGATTGAGAAAACAAAAAATGATACCCATAGCACTAATAAGCCAATAAAAACCAGTCCACTCTTGCACTTAACAACTCTCCCAGCCCAGTTTACACAGAAGGTTAGCTTATTTCCACCTTCTTCCTCCAAATAATCATTTAACCAAATCTCAGTGTGTGAGGCATAGGTGCAGCACGAGCTGTTTGGACAGGCTGTGTGGAAATTGTGAGTAGATCAGAATGGGAATGTTGGCTAAGGAGTTGGGAAAGGTACTATTTTATTTCACGAGGACTTTCTCACTGAGGTACACACTCTGGGGCACAGTCCCATCTGGACCTGGGAGAAATTTTTTTTTTAAAAAATATTTTTTTGATTTTTTACAGAGAGGAAGGGGGAGGGATAGAAAGTTAGAAACATCGATGAGAGAGAAACATCGATCAGCTGCCTCCTGCACACCCCCTACTGGGGATGTGCCCGCAACCAAGGTACATGCCCTTGACCGGAATCGAACCTGGGACCTTTCAGTCCGCAGGCCGACACTCTATCCACTGAGCCAAACCGGTAAGGGACGGACCTGGGAGAAATTTGACACGTTCTATTTTAATCCAAGATTAATTAATAGAGCTTTGTTTGTAAGGACAAATGGTTTATTTTTAAACTTTTTATTATGGGAAAATGTAAACACATACAAAGCAGACAGAATAGTATAATGATACACCACATGCCCATCACCCAGCTTCAGCCACTGTTAATGTGTAGTCATTCTTCTTTCATAATCCCATTCATTTCCCCTCATCTCATGCTATTTTGAAGAAAATTGCAGACATTATTGTATTACATACTAGAGGCCTGATGCACAAAATTCGTGCAAGAGTAGGCCTTCCTTCCCTGGCTGCCAGCACCAGCTTCCCTCTGGCACCGGGGACACGGGCTTCCATCGCAGCTCTGGCTTCATCCGGAAGGTCGTCCGGAAGGACATCCGGTCTAATTAGCATATTACGCTTTTATTATTATAGATTATTTCTGTATGTATCTTCAAAAGATAAGAACTGCTTTTAATTGTGATTTATCATATTATTTCCTCTTTATTAGCTAGATGATTTTTCACTGTGTAACCTCTTTTATTGGTGTAATCTGTCTCCCTTTGTCTCTCTCCTTACTATATGTTTTGTATTTAGAAATGTTTATATTTTTGTTGTAATAGTTATCTTATACTAAGACCTTTAAGTATTACCTTTGCTCCCTTCTTTTTTTGTGGATAATTATCTATAAGTGAATACTATGAGTAATCCTACATAAACCTCCCCACTGGGGACCACTTCTTCCTGCTCAGACCCATCTTTTCCTGTTCTCTGAGAGGCCCAATGGGAGCAAGTAAGCTCTATCCTAATGAAGTTTCCTCCCAAACCTCCTTCCTTTCCCCTAGTCAGGACTCACAGAGCCCCATCCTGAGGCCCTGAGACTGGAGGCCACGGGGCTTCTGACTGGGGACAGCTATTCCTGGGGCTCTCATCATTGCCCTGGTTCATGGGTGGACATGGCTGCTAGTTCCACAGAGACTGGGCAGCAGAATGAGTTCTTTGGTTTTGTTTTTCAGTATATTTTACTAGAGGGCCAGTGCATGAAATTTGTGCATGGGGGGGTGTGTCCCTCAGCCCAGCCTGCACCCTCTCCAATCTGATACCCCTCGAGGGATGTCCGACTGCCCGTTTAGGCCTGATCCCAGTTGGACATCGCTCTCACAATCCAGGACTGCTGGCTCCCAACTGCTCGCCTGCCTGCCTTCCTGATTGCCCCTAACTGCTTCTGCCTGCCAGCCTGATCACCCCTTAACCACTCCCCTGCCAGCCTGATTGATTCCTAACTGCTCTCCTGCCAGCCTGATTGCCCCTAACTGCTCTCCCCTGTAGGCCTGGTCACCCCTAACTGCCCTCCCCTGCAGGCCTGGGTCCCCCCCAACTTCCTTTCCCTGAAGGCCCAGTCACCCCCAACTTCCCTCCTCTGCCAGCCTGGTCACCCCTAACTGCCCTCCCCTGCAAAATTGATCACCCCCAACTGCCCTCCCTTGCAGGCCTGGTCCCTCCCAACTGTCCTCCCCTGCTGGCCATCTTGTGGCAGCCATCTTGTGTCCCCATGGGGGCAGCCATCTTGTGTGTTGGAGTGACGGTCAATTTGCATATTACTCTTTTATTATATAGGTTTGATTTCAGAGAGAGAGAGAGAAATATCAATGATGAGAAAGAATCATCAATTTGCTGCCTACTGCATGCACCACACTGGAGATCAAACCCACAACCCAGGCATATGCCCTGACCTGGAATTGAACTGTGACCTCCTGGTTCATAGGTAGACCACTGAACCACAGCTGGGCCAGAATGAAGTTTAAAGTCACAAAGACCCGATTGAAACCCTGGCCCCTCCTTTTCCTAGATCTGTGGTTTTGTGCCAACTCCAACAACCTCAGAGTCTCATTCAAAAATGGGAATAGTAAAAAGCGGGGGGTGATAGTTCCTGCCTCACAGTGTTTTCTAAGGATTAAGTGAGATTGTGTTAAGCACTCAACCCAGTGCCTGGCACATAACAAGTGCTCAGTAAATGGTAGCCAAGAAATAGGTGAGGTGTTGGTGCTAGATATGCATCTTCCCTGAGTTCCCTGGGTCAGTAGGGAGCACTGGCATCTGTGGAGGTGGAGATCTTAAGGCCTGGGGGCAAGCAAACATCCTTTTGGCTTTAAGCTTTGCCACTTCTTGGCTGTGGGCCATTTGGTGACCTTGTGTGTTCTCTCTGTAAGGCCTGTAGTCTTTTGTAAGCCTATTTCTAAGGCTTTAGATTCATATTTCCTACTGGCTCATAAGGACGCTTTTAAAATGTCATAAACATTAAGACACTCCTCAGTTAGCATAAGTGCTCAGAAAACCAATTATTGTCATTGCCTGCGCTGCTCTGCGGCTGAACTCATGGGACAGGGGATGAGCAACTCCTCCTCTCCCGTATTCCCCCACTAAATGAAGCTGATTTCATTCATGTCGCCCTGAAGAAGAAAGAAACAAAAACTGGAAAGGAGCAGATCAGACACTCAGATCAGATACTGTTTGCTGTGGATCAGCCTCTACGCCCAAATTACTTTAAGAAACTCCCCCTTTCAAACAAGGAAACTCCACTGGAGCAGAAACAGACGCTTCAGGAAGTCAGTGTTTGTGCAAAGCTGTAGCAGAGAGTATCAGTTCCTCTCCTCCCGAAAGCTAAGAAAAGCTTTGGAATCACATAGGAGATGAGCCCATTGACTTCGCAGTCTCTCCAGATCAGAGAATAAGTGCATTCAGGGTTATAGCATCCTCTATCCAAGAGTTGGGAGCAGGAAAGCTGGAGTCTGATCTTGTCCCATCAGTCCTGGGAGCCTCATACCAGAACCTAACCCCAGGTCTCACAGCCTGGCTCACTGGGGGTGAGCTGGTGCCCACATTGGCCCAGTTTCCCAAAGCCACAGGGATGCCAGGCTCACTACTGATCACCAGAATGGGTTTGATCTCCAGCCCCAGTGAGGGCGTGTGCCAGAGGCAACAAATCAATGTGTCTCTCTCACGTCAATGTTTCTCTCCCTCTCTCGGGAAAAAATTGTTTTAATTAATTAAGTTACATTAAATACAACAGCATCAACATTTAACTTAAAAATAACCCATTTGTGTTCATAATCTATTATTTGTCCCATCCACCCACAATCCTTGGGATAGTCTTTGCCTTGCTGGCTCCTTGCAAGTGCTTACTGATTACCAGAACTGGAAATCAGTAAAAATGGATAAGCAACATGTAGTATATAAGTGCATTCCAGTCCCCAAAACAGCAGGTCTAATGTATAAGTTTTTGTCCATTTCTCAGATGAAGACTTATCTTAAGGGTCATCCTTCTCTGATAATTGCTCACCCCTTCCTGGAGTTCCTATCTTCAAAATATGTTGTCTGGGACTGGTGAACTGAGCAGCCAGTTAGGTGTTTGAATGACTTGGCAAGGATAGAAAATGACTCTTTGGAATATGAAATTCCAGGAAAAAATGGAATTCTAGCACACTTAGGAGTCCAAACACAGAAGCTGCTGCACCCTCAAGGTCGCACAGGCTAGCCTGATTAAAAAGGAAAAGAAGCTCAATGGCTGCATGTGTGAAGGGTAGGTTTTGTAGGCTGAGGTCATGTAGGGATTTCCAATGTCTAGACTCAGTCGTCTTCCTTAATTTAATAAATCTTAATTGTTCAGATTATTACAATTGTTTCTCCTTTCCCCCCCCCCCCCCCATAGCTCCCCTCCACCCGGTTCCCACCCCACCCTCTGCCCTTACCTACCCCACACTGTCCTCATCCATAGGTGTACGATTTTTGTCCAGTCTCTTCCTGCACCCCCCATACCCTTTCCCCCTGAGAATTATCAGTCCATTCCCTTTCTATGCCCCTAATTCTATTATATTCACCAGTTTATTTTGTTCCTCAGATTTTTGATTCACTTGATTTTTAGGTTCACTTGTTGATAGATATGTATTTGTTGTTCATAATTTTTATCTTTACTTTTTTCTTCTTCCTCTTCTTCAAGAATACATTTCAGCATTTCATATAATACTGGTTTGGTGGTGATGAACTCCTTTAGCTTTTTCTTATCTGTTAAGCTCTTTATCTGACCTTCCATTCTGAATGATAACTTTGCTGGGTAGAGTAATCTTGGTTGTAGGTTCTTGCTTTTCATCACTTGGAATATTTCTTGCCACTCCTGTCTGGCCTGCATAGTTTCTGTTGAGAAATCAGCTGACAATCGTATGGGTGCTCCCTTGTAGGTAATTAACTGTTATTCTCTTGCTGTTTCTAATATTCTCTCTTTGTCTTTTACCCTTGGCATTTTAATTATGATGTGTCTTGGTGTGGTCCTCTTTGGATTCCTCTTGTTTGGGGTTCTGTGCACTTCCTGAACTTGTAAGTCTATTTCTTTCACCAGGTAGGGGAAGTTTTCAGTCATTATTTCTTCAAATAGGTTTTCGGTATCTTGCTCTCTGTCTTCTTCTGGCACTCCCATAATTGGGATGTTGGTACGCTTGAAGTTGTCCCAGAGGCTTCTTACACTGTCATCAACTTTTTGGATTCTTTTTTCTTTTTGCTTTTCTGGTTGAGTGTTTTTTGCTTCTTTGTTTTTCAAATCTTTGACTTGATTCTTGCGTTCCTCTAGTCTGCTGTTGGGTCTCTGTATAATACTTTTTATTTCAGTCAGTGTATGTTTAATTTCTAGTTGGTTCTTTTTCATATCCTCGAGGGTCTTGCTAAATTTATCGGCCTTTTCTAGGATATTCTTGAAAAGCCTTATAACCATGGTTTTGAACTCTATATCCAGTCGTTTGTTTTCCTCCATTTCTTTCGTTTGTGATCTGTTTCTTTGCCTCCACATTTTTGCTTCTTCCCTGAGTTGGTAGGGTAGCTTTGTGTGCTACGTTTCCTATATGGCCCAGTGGGTCGGCCTCCCCAGTTAACCTGAGGTGGACACTCTTGGTGCACCCCTTTGTGGACTGTGTGTACAGCCTTGTTGTAGTTAAGTCTTGATTGTTGTTGGTATCACTGGGAGGAATAGACCTCCAGGCCAGTTGGCTGTGAGGATCAGCTGTGTCCACGCTGGGAGAAGTTCGGTGCTGGAGACAACCTTATAGGATTAGACTTGCAAAATTGCAAAAGCCTTTGTGCTCAGCTTGGATGGGGCGGAGTCTCAGGGTGGAGCAGACAGTCTTGGCTTCCCGTCAGCCCTGCCCTTGTGTGCGCGCCCCCAGACCTCTGCCTTCCGCGACTCCCCTGAGTTTCCGCCTGACAGTCCAGATTCCCCCTGTAAGAGTGTGGGTCCCCAGGGGCTCGCCCGGAACTGGGGTTCAGTGCAGTTGTAACTAGGGTTCAGTGCAGTCAGGAGCTTCCGACTCCCTTCCGCTAGGGAATGCCTGTGGCAACCTCCGCATTCAGCTTTCTCTGCGAGCACTCACGTGTGCGCGCGCACGCAAGCCTCCAGACCCCCGGGTCTCCAAGTCTCCGTGTGCCTTTCTTTCCACCTGACAGTCCAGACTCCCCCTGTATGAGCCTGGGTCCACGGGGTTTTGCCCGGAACTGGGTTTCAGTGCAGTCAGAACTGGGGTTCAGTGCAGTTGGGGGCTTCCTTCCCCCTCTCGCCAGAGAAAGTCAGCCAGGCACTCAGCCGCCCTTCCTCTCTGCACGCGTCTCCGTACCTCAGCCCTCCTTTGCTGCTCCTCTGATTCTCCGTGAGCTTTCCTCTTTCCTTCTAGTTGTAGAATTTCTACTCAGCCAGCCTTCCTGTGGTTCTGGATGATGTCCATTCTGTCTTTTAGTTGTAGTTTTGAAATTGTTGTGCGAGGCAGCAGTTTAGGTGCTTACCTATGCCGCCATCTTGGTTTCTCGAGCTAATGTGTTTTTTATTCTGTTAAAATACACATAACAAAATTTACTATCATAACCATTCTTATTTATTTATTTTTTTAAATATATATTTTTCTTGATTTGAGAGAGGAAGGGAGAAGGAGAGAGAGATAGAAACATCAATGATGAGAGAGAATCATTGATTGGCTGCTTCCTGCACACCCCCTACTGGGAATCATGCCTGCAACCTGGGCCCATCATATTCATTTTTAAGCCTATAGTTCAGTGGTATTAAATTCATTCATGTTGTTGTATAGCCATCACCACCACCCATCCCCATGACCCTTTTCATCTTATAAATCTGAAACTCTATACCTATTAAACAACAACTCCCCATTCTCTCCTCCCCTCCAGCTCCCAGCAACCACCTTTATACTTTCTGTCTCTATGATTTAACCTCTCTAAGTACCTCGTATAAGTGGAACCACACAGTATTTGTCTTTTTTGTGACTGGCTGATTTCACTTAACATGATGTCCTTAAGGTTCACCCATGTTGTGGCATATTGGAGAATGTCCTTCCTTTTTGAGGCTAAATAATATTCCCTTATATTTATATACTACATGTTGCTTATGCATTTATTGGTCAATGGACACTTGGGTTGTTTCCAGGTTTAGCTTATGAATAATGCTGCTATAAACATGAGTGTACAAATAGGTCTTTGAGATCCTGCTTCCAAATCTTTGGGGTATATACCCAGAAGTGGAATTGCTGGATTATGTGGTAATTCTATATTTAATTTTTTGAGGAACCTCTCTATTGTTCCTCACTTAATTTTTTTATATATGTCTGATGGTTGCTGCAGACACCTGGATATTATCAAGTAATAATATGTCATGAGAACTTGCCAGACTTCCAATGTTGTGAATGTCACTAGAAATCAACTATTTAAGGAGACATTTTGTTTAGCGCTTCACAGAAATAAAGGTTTTATCAGGTAGGTGAAGTGTTCCTCACTTCCATGTACGTGAAAACATTTGAGGAGCTTTTCTGAACTTCACCATTAGCAGTTCCCCATTGGTGGGTCTGAGATGGGGTCGAAGAGTTTGCAAAACATGGACTTCCTTCATGTCTCAGTCCCTTCATCTGTGACATGTGGTTGCCAATGGAAGCGACCCCACAGCTTATGAGGCTTGGGTGAGATGACAGGTGTGAAGTACAGACCCAGGTGCTGATGTATAATCGCATGCTTAATGAAAGTCAAGTATCATTGTTATGGAAGGGAGGCCTCCTTTGCAACCTTGCAGCTCCCATTCTTGAAATGCAGACTTCAGCGAAACCATTATGGGCCATAACTACCCTTGCTTCATACTGGAAACTCCAAGTGCTAGAGTGGCAAATCCCAGACTATATTTTCATATGTAATTTCCACTCATTAGATTTTTTTCATAACTGTCATGGGAGTTCTTTTCCCTGCATTCCCAACTGGGTTACATCCCAAGGGGAATATGGGAATATACACCTTGAAATATTGCATCAAAAATTTAACTTGGGAAAGCAAGATTGCAAATGCATCAGGTCAATGTGTGGGAAATCACTGAAGGAGGAAGTGTAAATGGGTGCAGCCTTTTTGGAGGACAATTTGGCAATTATCATCCAACTCTACAGTAAACATATCCTTTGTGTTTCCATGTTTAGGCATCTACTCAGGGAGAAATACTGGCATATATAAACAAAGAAGCATATACAAAGTGTATTATGCATATAACAGCAAATTGCTAATGATACAGAAACCACCTAAATGTTCAGCAATTGAAATATGTTTAAATAAATTATGAATCATTTATATAATAGAATATTAGATAGCGGTTGTTTTAAAAGGGGCGATACTAACATGGAAATCTCTCCAAGACATAATGTTGAGCCCAGCCAGGGTGGCTCAGTGGTTGAGCATCGACCTATGAACCAAGAGGTCCTGGTTCAATTCCCAGTCAGGGCACATGCCCAGTTTGCCAGCTCAATCCCAGTAGGGAGCGTGCAGGAGGCAGCTGATCCATGATTCTCTCTCATCATTGATGTATCTGTCTATCACTCCCTCTCCCTTCCTCAGTCAATAAAAAATATATTTAAAAAAGACACAATGTTAAGTGAATAAAGCAAAACAATACTGTACAATATAACTTCATTTCCGCAGCAAAGATACACATTTGCATATACATATGTGTGTATGTAAAGTATAGGAAAGGACTTAGAAAAATACATACCAAACACATGAGAAAAAAATTTTAAAGTTTTTGTTAATTAAGTGATAGTAGTCCTGTCTAAGTCACTTTTAGAGATGGATTAGGGAGTCCTCCCCTTGCCCACAGGGCTCTGGAAGGTTCTCCTGCAAGTTCTTTGGGGCTGTCCACCTTGGCCCCACTCACCAAGGCCATGCTACTCAGCAGTCTGGCACTTGGCCAGACACCTCAGATCTGCATTTGGGCTTGCTCTTTGTTGTGCTCTGTGCTCCTTGGGCAATTGATCTCCACCCTGGACTGGGCTGCCATGTACTCTGGTCCCTCCTTCAGACTGAGGGGTCTTGGGTGCTGTACCCTTTGAACATCCAAAGAGTCTGAAATGCTGGGTGTGAGCTAACTACCTGGGATGGCTGGTCTGAGTCCTCCTCTCTTAGCTCGCTTAGTGTTCCTGTGCTCTTAGAGTGCCTTCTCCAGGCCTCCCCATAGGCGCTCATGAGGTGCTTGTCCCAGATCTGACCACCAAGGACAAAGCAGGCTTTCTTCATTCCTATAGTCATTGGAGTTTTACCTCTATACCCCCTTCTCTGAAATTCTCTAATTGGGATAAGAAAGAGGGCGGGCTTCTTACTCAGGTCTCTGTGCAACTGTTAACGTTCCTTTCCAGTAGTTCAGATCATTGTAGCTCACCCACACAGGCCTCTCTCTAGGGACCTCTTAGTATGGAGCAGGGTAGACTTAGAGACCACCAGCCATCAAGAGTGGACCCTGGCCCTAACCGGTTTGGCTTAGTGGATAGAGCATCGGCCTGGGGACTGAAGGGTCCCAGGTTTGATTCCGGTCAAGGGCATGTACCTTGGTTGTGAGCACATCCCCAGTGGGGAGTGTGCAGGAGGCAGCTGATCGATGTTTATCTCTCATTGATGTTTCTAACTCTCTATCCCGCTCCCTTCCTCTCTGTAAAAAATCAATAAAATGTATTTAAAAAAAAAAAAAAAAAAGAGTGACCCTGTCTCTCAATCCCCAAGGGCCCTGCCTGCTTGTGATCTTTGAACATCCATCTCCTCAGATGAGCGACCTTACTACCCACCTTTGTGATTAAGGGTGGTCCTCATTCCACCCCTACTTAGGGATCTCAGCCCTGGGATGGCTCCAAAGCACAACCCGTTCACCATCTCTCCCAGAAGCACATTGAGTCCTCCTGGAACAGCACCTCCAGGAGGCACCAGATGGGATAACACCTAGCCTTGTAGTTTAAGCTCTTACTCTGCAATTCTAAGTTATACACAGAAAATTCTTTCCTTTGGTCACTTTTTCTAATGACACCAGGGAAACCAGTGCCAAGTTGTGAAGTAGCAATGAACAATCCTGTTTGGATTTGCATCTACAAGAAAACTTAACCTAGTTAGAGAGACATCAGTTATGAAATAGATCATGTTGTACATTTCCTGTTCTACTGCCTCACCCCACACTCCTCTCTGGTCACACTGAGGGTATAAATTGGAGCTGTGCTCAGTGTTGGCATTCACATCAAAGGCCAACATGAAGACAAGTACAGTCTTTGTCCTAGTGGCTTTCATCATCTTGGGGATGGAGATGGCCTTCGCTCAGAGACATCATCATGGAGGTAAGGGTGCTGAGGCAGTCCTACCTGAGAGCAGAGGAGGCTCAGAGCCCAGCTTCTTACCTGGGATGTGTGGCACAAAAACAGGCTGCAGAGTGGAGATTTGGCATTGATCAGACCCACTTTCTTTAACCTTCAGGAGTGATCAACCTGCATTATTCCTTTCTCCTTCTCCTTCTCCTTCTCCTTCTCCTTCTCCTTCTCCTTCTCCTTCTCCTTCTCCTTCTCCTTCTCCTTCTCCTATTCCTTCTCCTATTCCTTCTCCTTCTCCTTCTCCTTCTCCTTCTCCTTCTCCTTCTCCTTCTCCTTCTCCTTCTCCTTCTCCTTCTCCTTCTCCTTCTCCTTCTCCTTCTCCTTCTCCTTCTCCTTCTCCTTCTCCTTCTCCTTCTCCTTCTCCTTCTCCTTCTCCTTCTTCTTCTTCTTCTTCTTCTTCTTCTTCTTCTTCTTCTTCTTCTTCTTCTTCACCTTCATCTTCCACGCCTTCTTCTTCTTCTTCATTTCTTCTTCTTCTTCTTCTTCTTCTTCTTCTTCTTCTTCTTCTTCTTCTTCTTCTTCTTCTTCTTCTTCTCCTTCTTCTTCTCCTTCATCTTCTACTTCTTCTTCTTCTTCATTCCTCCTTCTTCTTCTTCTTCTTCTTCTTCTTCTTCTTCTTCTTCTTCTTCTTCTTCTTCTTCTTCTTCTTCTTCTTCTTCTTCTTGTTCTTCGCCTCCTCCTCCTCCTCCTCCTACTCATTTTCTTTCTCCTTCTCCTTCTCCTTCTCCTTCTCCTTCTCCTTCTCCTTCTCCTTCTCCTTCTCCTTCTTTCCTCACCTGAGGATATGCTTATTGATTAGAGAGAGAGACAAAGCGAGAGGTGAAAGAGAACATCGATTGGGTACCTACCTACGTGCCCTGAGAGGGGATTGAACCTGCAAACTTTCAGTATATGGGGCGATGCTCTAACCAACAGATCCACACCAGCCAGGGCCCCATTCTTCTTATCAGATCAGGTTGGGCCTTATGAAAAGTTGGGGCTCTCTCTAGGTGTGCCTTGGATGTAGGGCTCTAACAGGGAGTAGCCCCGGGATGAACATGGGGTATGTGCGAGGTTGGAAGACGGATGTCTGGGATCAGAGATTTTTCTAATATCTTCTAATGTGGAAAGAAGAGGATTATGACAGTGCAGGTTTCTTGCCTGCGGGACAGGGCAGCCTTTGCAGCAGGGAGAACATTCTCCTAAGGGCCTGACTGTGAAAATGTGGGCTTCAGTGTGAGGGTGTAGCTGCCAAGGCTGAGGGAGGCGTCCAGGAGTACAAAGGAAGAATGGAAGAGGTGGGAGTCCTGCCAGCAGTGAGCCCGTCGACCTCTAACAGCAGTTTTTACACCTGTTTAGTGACTATTCCAGACTCCACAAACACCATTGTATCTTTCAGGGGGCAACAGACCTGGACACTGCCCCAGGGTGCCCAAACATACCTCTGGGATTTGTTCTGAAATGTGCTCAGGAGATAACTCATGTCCCAAGGGAATGAAATGCTGCAGCAATGGATGTGGCCATGAATGCCTACGTGCTATCCATGTGGTGAGTCTAAATCAGTCAAGAGCTGACAAGGGTGTTAACAACTCCCCAGTGGACTTTCCTGGGGCCGATGGATGTTCACATGTCCACTGCACACAGAAGTCTGGGTAACTCCAAGAGAAAGAGGCTGGAAGTGAATAGCAGAAGGACACCTGGCTGCATTATCTAAGACCCTCTCCTCAAAGAGAAGCCCTATCCCTGTCTCTGTTCCTGAGGGGGCTCTCAGTTGAGACAAGTAACCACGATCCTAGATTCACAGGTCATTATTGACCCAGGGTTTGTCACACTCCTTCCCCTTCCCCACCAAGAGGGCTTAACTCTTCCTGGAAAATGGGTGATCTTGGGAGGCAGAGGGAAAGGAAAGACAACCCCAATTCTGGAGTATCTCCTGTGTCAGTCAGGCATTGTGCTGAAGTTGAGATAAAAAGATAAACGCAGCTAGCTCAGGGACAGAACTATGTAAATAATTACAACGCAGGGTGACCACAGCTTTGTACACATTTCTACTAAGGTCTGTGGAAGCACAGGAGAGAGTTGTTGGTTTTGCCTGGGTGGGTGGATCAGTGGGGGTTGGGAAGGTTGTCAGAGAGTAGAGAACATTTAAGGGAGAGCTTAAAGGAGGCATAAAGTTTGCCACAGTAAGGAAGGGCAGTACAGATGATGGGAAATGTGGGCCCTACGCTGGAGCTAGGAAAGCGATTGAGATTGTGCTCAGTAGAAGTTCATCTCAGTAGAGGATCATCCAAGCCAGGGTCCAGAAAGGAATGGGCTGCCTGCCAAAGAGTTTGGTAGACTGCTGGGGGTTTCTGAGCAGAGGAAATGTCATGACCAAATTTCTATTTTAAAAGGATGATGTTGATCACCATGTTGATGACCATGCGGAAGAAGAATGGGGGGTGTAATCGAGCCTGGAGACTAGCCCCAGAAGATTTCTCATGAATCCAATGCTTGGCATAACAACACTCTTTAACAAACCATTCCTGGCAGGTGTTTATTTTTTGATGTGCAGTCCCAGAAGATGAAGATCTAAAGTGATGGAGTGGCCGATTCTAAAGAGCTTGTGTCCAAAATAAAACTTATCTGTGGCATTATTGAGACTGTGTCATTCTTCCCATTTAGACATTCTTTCTAGTGGACCCTCTGTGGATGAACAGAACGGACTCTGTGCCCTGTACCGAGTCCATGAATACAAGGCACTCAGGAGAGATGAGAGGCAAGGTGTGCCAGCTAGTTTCTTTCCTCCTTCCATGTCCATGTCTCTAAACAGGGCAAAGGGCATGACAATATTTTCTCAAGCATTCTGTGAATATGATTTTGGTCAAGGAAAAAATGACCTTCTAGCACATAGCAGGCCTATAGTAGCAGCCTTCATTAGGGCAAGACTCAGAAGGAGAAGGAGCAGAAACACCTGTGAAGATACCCTATTCTAAGGCAACACACCGACATGTAGCAGGACTGGATGCCTACCACTAGGAGAGCAAACCTGGCCCTTGGGATGTGGGGCTTTGAGTGGCGTGTGCTGGGATGTACCGGCTGCTGCCCTGGAGTGACTAGGAGTTAGGATAAGTTGGGACATAGGCTCTGTGGGTGGAGTCTTTGATTCAGAGTTTTCCTGAGGGGGAGGATAAGCCTCGGTCTTTCAAAGAAGCCCTGAGAAAAATGGTGGTCTGGGCTGACCCTACAAGCTCCATCACCCAGCGCTCTCTGTCACTTTTCCACCTGGATCACCCCACTTAGCCTTCTAACCCCAGTGGCCCATGGCCTCACCAGCCTGTGCATTGGAATGAGGGCATGTTAGCTTTGATACCTTCTTTTACTGGCTGGTCATCCATATCCCAAATCCCACCATGCTTATGTCTCTCTTGGTCATTTATGGGGGTTCATGAGCACACCCATAACATGTTCTCAAACAATTTCACCTACTATCTGCCATTCTGAATGCCAAGGTAGGACCTTCCCCTGCAAAGATACTTGAGGATGGCATCCCACAACGTCCACTTACGTTTCTGCCCTTTAGTTAGTCCTGAAGTCTATAGAGGTTCTGTAGGCATACAGACTTGTCAGACTCTGTGGACACCCAGATTTTGGAGACATATGTTAGGGGAGGATAATTAACACTCACCATGCACAGGCCCTTGCACACGTAGTAGCTCACTTTACACTCACCACAACTCTATAATATCATCTCAGTAGCAGAATTTTTTATAAATTTTACAGATTAAGAGACAGAGGGTCCAAGTAGCTAAATGACTTGCCCAATGTTACACTCTTTTTAAAAATATATAGTTTTATTTATTTCAGAGCTAGGAGGGGCAAGGGAGAGAGAGATAGAAACATCAATGATGAGTGAGAACCATTGATGGGTTGCCTCCCGCATGCCCTCCACGGGGACTGAGCCCACAACCTGGGCAAGTGCCCCTATAGGAATCAAGCCATGACTTCCTGGTTCATAGGTTGATGCTCAATATCTGAGCCATGCTGATCAGGCCAAAGTTTATTTCTTAATCCCAAATGAGCCCTTGACTTTGAGGGAAAAAATCACAGATCCCACAAAGGGCCTTTCGGTGAAAAGAACCAAAAGCCTCATTCTCTTGGAACTCATATGCACTCCTTGCAAAATGATTGAGAAAACAAAAAATGATACCCATAGCACTAATAAGCCAATAAAAACCAGTCCACTCTTGCACTTAACAACTCTCCCAGCCCAGTTTACACAGAAGGTTAGCTTATTTCCACCTTCTTCCTCCAAATAATCATTTAACCAAATCTCAGTGTGTGAGGCATAGGTGCAGCACGAGCTGTTTGGACAGGCTGTGTGGAAATTGTGAGTAGATCAGAATGGGAATGTTGGCTAAGGAGTTGGGAAATGTACTATTTTATTTCACGAGGACTTTCTCACTGAGGTACACACTCTGGGGCACAGTCCCTTCCGGACCTGGGAGAATTTTTTTTTTTAAAATATATTTTATTGATTTTTTACAGAGAGGAAGGGAGAGGGATAGAGAGTTAGAAACATCGATGAGAGAGAAACATCGATCAGCTGCCTCCTGCACACCCCCTACTGGGGATGTGCCCACAACCAAGGTACATGCCCTTGACCGGAATCGAACCTGGGACCTTTCAGTCCGCAGGCCGACACTCTATCCACTGAGCCAAACCTGTCAGGGCGGGACCTGGGAGAAATTTGACACGTTCTATTTTAATCCAAGATTAATTAATAGAGCTTTGTTTGTAAGGACAAATGGTTTATTTTTAAACTTTTTATTATGGGAAAATGTAAACACATACAAAGCAGACAGAATAGTATAATGATACACCACATGCCCATCACCGAGCTTCAACCACTGTTAATGTGTAATCATTCTTCTTTCATAGTCCCATTCATTTCCCCTCATCTCATGCTATTTTGAAGAAAATTGCAGACATTATTGTATTACATACTAGAGGCCTGATGCACAAAATTCGTGCAAGAGTAGGCCTTCCTTCCCTGGCTGCCAGCACCAGCTTCCCTCTGGCACCGGGGACACGGGCTTCCATCGCAGCTCTGGCTTCATCCGGAAGGTCGTCCGGAAGGACATCCGGTCTAATTAGCATATTACACTTTTATTATTATAGATTATTTCTGTATGTATCTTCAAAAGATAAGAACTGCTTTTAATTGTGATTTATCATATTATTTCCTCTTTATTAGCTAGATGATTTTTCACTGTGTAACCTATTTTATTGGTGTAATCTGTCTGCCTTTGTCTCTCTCTTACTATATGTTTTGTATTTAGAAATGTTTATATTTTTGTTGTAATAGTTATCTTATACTAAGACCTTTAAGTATTACCTTTGCTCCCTTCTTTTTTTGTGGATAATTATCTATAAGTGAATACTATGAGTAATCCTACATAAACCTCCCCACTTGGGACCACTTCTTCCTGCTCAGACCCATCTTTTCCTGTTCTCTGAGAGGCCCAATGGGAGCAAGTAAGCTCTATCCTAATGAAGTTTCCTCCCAAACCTCCTTCCTTTCCCCTAGTCAGGACTCACAGAGCCCCATCCTGAGGCCCCGAGACTGGAGGCCACGGGGCTTCTGACTGGGGACAGCTATTCCTGGGGCTGTCATCATTGCCCTGGTTCATGGGTGGACATGGCTGCTAGTTCCACAGAGACTGGGCAGCAGAATGAGTTCTTTGGTTTTGTTTTTCAATATATTTTACTAGAGGCCCAGTGCACGAAATTTGTGCATGGGGGTGTGTGTCCCTCAGCCCAGCCTGCACCCTCTCCAATCTGATACCCCTCGAGGGATGTCCGACTGCCCGTGTAGGCCTGATCCCAGTCGGACATCGCTCTCACAATCTAGGACTGCTGGCTCCCAACTACTCGCCTGCCTGCCTTCCTGATTGCCCCTAACTGCTTCTGCCTGCCAGCCTGATCACCCCTTAACCACTCCCCTGCCAGCCTGATTGATTCCTAACTGCTCTCCTGCCAGCCTGATTGCCCCTAACTGCCCTCCCCTGTAGGCCTGGTCACCCCTAACTGCCCTCCCCTGCTAAATTGATCACCCCCAACTGCCCTCCCTTGCAGGCCTGGTCCCTCCCAACTGTCCTCCCCTGCTGGCCATCTTGTGGCAGCCATCTTGTGTCCCCATGGGGGCAGCCATCTTGTGTGTTGGAGTGACGGTCAATTTGCATATTACTCTTTTATTATATAGGATTGATTTCAGAGAGAGAGAGAGAGAAATATGAATGATGAGAAAGAATCATCAATTTGCTGCCTACTGCATGCACCACACTGGAGATCAAACCCACAACCCAGGCATATGCCCTGACCTGGAATTGAACTGTGACCTCCTGGTTCATAGGTAGACCACTGAACCACAGCTGGGCCAGAATGAAGTTTAAAGTCACAAAGACCCGATTGAAACCCTGGCCCCTCCTTTTCCTAGATCTGTGGTTTTGTGCCAACTCCAACAACCTCAGAATCTCATTCAAAAATGGGAATAGGGAATAGTAAAACGCGGGGGGTGATAGTTCCTGCCTCACAGTGTTTTCTAAGGATTAAGTGAGATTGTGTTAAGCACTCAACCCAGTGCCTGGCACATAACAAGTGCTCAGTAAACGGTAGCCAAGAAATAGGTGAGGTGTTGGTGCTAGATATGCATCTTCCCTGAGTTCCCTGGGTCAGTAGGGAGCACTGGCATCTGTGGAGGTGGAGATCTTGAGGCCTGGGGACAGGCAAACATCCTTTTGGCTTTAAGCTTTGCCACTTCTTGGCTGTGGGCCATTTGGTGACCTTGTGTGTTCTCTCTGTAAGGCCTGTAGTCTTTTGTAAGCCCATTTGTAAGGCTTTAGATTCATATTTCCTACTGGCTCATAAGGACGCTTTTAAAATGTCATAAACATTAAGACACACCTCAGTTAGCGTAAGTGCTCAGAAAACCAATTATTGTCATTGCCTGCGCTGCTCTGCGGCTGAACTCATGGGACGGGGGATGAGCAACTCCTCCTCTCCCGTGTTCCTCCACTAAATGAAGCTGATTTCATTCATGTCGCCCTGAAGAAGGAAAGAAACAAAAACTGGAAAGGAGCAGATCAGACTCTCAGATCAGATACTGTTTGCTGTGGATCAGCCTCTAGGCCCAAATTACTTTAAGAAACTCCCCCTTTCAAACAAGGAAACTCCACTGGAGCAGAAACAGATGCTTCAGGAAGTCAGTGTTTGTGCAAAGCTGTAGCAGAGAGTATCAGTTCCTCTCCTCCCGTAAGCTAAGAAAAGCTTTGGAATCACATAGGAGATGAGCCCATTGACTTCGCAGTCTCTCCAGATCAGAGAATAAGTGCATTCAGGGTTATAGCATCCTCTATCCAAGAGTTGGGAGCAGGAAAGCTGGAGTCTGATCTCGTCCCATCAGTCCTGGGAGCCTCATACCAGAACCTAACCCCAGGTCTCACAGCCTGGCTCACTGGGGGTGAGCTGGTGCCCACATTGGCCCAGTTTCCCAAAGCCACAGGGATGCCAGGCTCACTACTGATCACCAGAATGGGTTTGATCTCCAGCCCCAGTGAGGGCGTGTGCCAGAGGCAACAAATCAATGTGTCTCTGTCACGTCAATGTTTCTCTCCCTCTCTCGGGAAAAAATTGTTTTAATTAATTAAGTTACATTAAATACAACAGCATCAACATTTAACTTAAAAATAACCCATTTGTGTTCATAATCTATTATTTGTCCCATCCACCCACAATCCTTGGGATAGTCTTTGCCTTGCTGGCTCCTTGCAAGTGCTTACTGATTACCAGAACTGGAAATCAGTAAAAATGGATAAGCAACATGTAGTATATAAGTGCATTCCAGTCCCCAAAACAGCAGGTCTAATGTATAAGTTTTTGTCCATTTCTCAGATGAAGACTTATCTTAAGGGTCATCCTTCTCTGATAATTGCTCACCCCTTCCTGGAGTTCCTATCTTCAAAATATGTTGTCTGGGACTGGTGAACTGAGCAGCCAGTTAGGTGTTTGAATGACTTGGCAAGGATAGAAAATGACTCTTTGGAATATGAAATTCCAGGAAAAAATGGAATTCTAGCACACTTAGGAGTCCAAACACAGAAGCTGCTGTACCCTCAAGGTCGCACAGGCTAGCCTGATTAAAAAGGAAAAGAAGCTCAATGGCTGCATGTGTGAAGGGTAGGTTTTGTAGGCTGAGGTCATGTAGGGATTTCCAATGTCTAGACTCAGTCGTCTTCCTTAATTTAATAAATCTTTATTGTTCAGATTATTACAATTGTTTCTCCTTTCCCCCCACCCCCATAGCTCCCCTCCACCCGGTTCCCACCCCACCCTCTGCCCTTACCTACCCCCCACTGTCCTCATCCATAGGTGTACGATTTTTGTGCAGTCTCTTCCTGCACCCCCCATACCCTTTCCCCCTGAGAATTATCAGTCCATTCCCTTTCTATGCCCCTAATTCTATTATATTCACCAGTTTATTTTGTTCCTCAGATTTTTGATTCACTTGATTTTTAGGTTCACTTGTTGATAGATATGTATTTGTTGTTCATAATTTTTATCTTTACTTTTTTCTTCTTCCTCTTCTTAAAGAATACATTTCAGCATTTCATATAATACTGGTTTGGTGGTGATGAACTCCTTTAGCTTTTTCTTATCTGTTAAGCTCTTTATCTGACCTTACATTCTGAATGATAACTTTGCTGGGTAGAGTAATCTTGGTTGTAGGTTCTTGCTTTTCATCACTTTGAATATTTCTTGCCACTCCTGTCTGGCCTGCATAGTTTCTGTTGAGAAATCAGCTGACAATCGTATGGGTGCTCCCTTGTAGGTAATTAACTGTTATTCTCTTGCTGTTTCTAATATTCTCTCTTTGTCTTTTACCCTTGGCATTTTAATTATGATGTGTCTTGGTGTGGTCCTCTTTGGATTCCTCTTGTTTGGGGTTCTGTGCACTTCCTGGACTTCTAAGTCTATTTCTTTCACCAGGTAGGGGAAGTTTTCAGTCATTATTTCTTCAAATAGGTTTTCAGTATCTTGCTCTCTGTCTTCTTCTGGCACTCCCATAATTGGGATGTTGGTACGCTTGAAGTTGTCCCAGAGGCTTCTTACACTGTCATCAACTTTTTGGATTCTTTTTTCTTTTTGCTTTTCCGGTTGAGTGTTTTTTGCTTCTTTGTTTTTCAAATCTTTGACTTGATTCTTGCGTTCCTCTAGTCTGCTGTTGGGTCTCTGTATAATACTTTTTATTTCAGTCAGTGTATGTTTAATTTCTAGTTGGTTCTTTTTCATATCCTCGAGGGTCTTGCTAAATTTATTGGCCTTTTCTAGGATATTCTTGAAAAGCCTTATAACCATGGTTTTGAACTCTATATCCAGTCGTTTGTTTTCCTCCATTTCTTTCGTTTGTGATCTGTTTCTTTGCCTCCACATTTTTGCTTCTTCCCTGAGTTGGTAGGGTAGCTTTGTGTGCTACGTTTCCTATATGGCCCAGTGGGTCGGCCTCCCCAGTTAACCTGAGGTGGACACTCTTGGTGCACCCCTTTGTGGACTGTGTGTACAGCCTTGTTGTAGTTAAGTCTTGATTGTTGTTGGTATCACTGGGAGGAATAGACCTCCAGGCCAGTTGGCTGTGAGGATCAGCTGTGTCCACGCTGGGAGAAGTTCGGTGCTGGAGACAACCTTATAGGATTAGACTTGCAAAATTGCAAAAGCCTTTGTGCTCAGCTTGGATGGGGCGGAGTCTCAGGGTGGAGCAGACAGTCTTGGCTTCCCGTCAGGCCTGCCCTAGTGTGGGCGCCCCCAGACCTCTGCCTTCCGCGACTCCCCTGAGTTTCCGCCTGACAGTCCAGATTCCCCCTGTAAGAGTGTGGGTCCCCAGGGGCTCGCCCGGAACTGGGGTTCAGTGCAGTTGTAACTAGGGTTCAGTGCAGTCAGGAGCTTCCGACTCCCTTCCGCTAGGGAATGCCTGTGGCAACCTCCGCATTCAGCTTTCTCTGCGAGCACTCACGTGTGCGCGCGCACGCAAGCCTCCAGACCCCCGGGTCTCCAAGTCTCCGTGTGCCTTTCTTTCCACCTGACAGTCCAGACTCCCCCTGTATGAGCCTGGGTCCACGGGGTTTTGCCCGGAACTGGGTTTCAGTGCAGTCAGAACTGGGGTTCAGTGCAGTTGGGGGCTTCCTTCCCCCTCTCGCCAGAGAAAGTCAGCCAGGCACTCAGCCGCCCTTCCTCTCTGCACGCGTCTCCGTACCTCAGCCCTCCTTTGCTGCTCCTCTGATTCTCCGTGAGCTTTCCTCTTTCCTTCTAGTTGTAGAATTTCTACTCAGCCAGCCTTCCTGTGGTTCTGGATGATGTCCATTCTGTCTTTTAGTTGTAGTTTTGAAATTGTTGTGCGAGGCAGCAGTTTAGGTGCTTACCTATGCCGCCATCTTGGTTTCTCGAGCTAATGTGTTTTTTATTGTGTTAAAATACACATAACAAAATTTACCATCATAACCATTCTTATTTATTTATTTTTTTAAATATATATTTTTCTTGATTTGAGAGAGGAAGGGAGAAGGAGAGAGAGATAGAAACATCAATGATGAGAGAGAATCATTGATTGGCTGCTTCCTGCACACCCCCTACTGGGAATCATGCCTGCAACCTGGGCCCATCATATTCATTTTTAAGCCTATAGTTCAGTGGTATTAAATTCATTCATGTTGTTGTATAGCCATCACCACCACCCATCCCCATGACCCTTTTCATCTTATAAATCTGAAACTCTATACCTATTAAACAACAACTCCCCATTCTCTCCTCCCCTCCAGCTCCCAGCAACCACCTTTATACTTTCTGTCTCTATGATTTAACCTCTCTAAGTACCTCGTATAAGTGGAACCACACAGTATTTGTCTTTTTTGTGACTGGCTGATTTCACTTAACATGATGTCCTTAAGGTTCACCCATGTTGTGGCATATTGGAGAATGTCCTTCCTTTTTGAGGCTAAATAATATTCCCTTATATTTATATACTACATGTTGCTTATGCATTTATTGGTCAATGGACACTTGGGTTGTTTCCATGTTTAGCTTATGAATAATGCTGCTATAAACATGAGTGTACAAATAGGTCTTTGAGATCCTGCTTCCAAATCTTTGGGGTATATACCCAGAAGTGGAATTGCTGGATTATGTGGTAATTCTATATTTAATTTTTTGAGGAACCTCTCTATTGTTCCTCACTTAATTTTTTTATATATGTCTGATGGTTGCTGCAGACACCTGGATATTATCAAGTAATAATATGTCATGAGAACTTGCCAGACTTCCAATGTTGTGAATGTCACTAGAAATCAACTATTTATGGAGACATTTTGTTTAGCGCTTCACAGAAATACTGGTTTTATCAGGTAGGTGAAGTGTTCCACACTTCCATGTACGTGAAAACATTTGAGGAGCTTTTCTGAACTTCACCATTAGCAGTTCCCCATTGGTGGGTCTGAGATGGGGTCGAAGAGTTTGCAAAACATGGACTTCCTTCATGTCTCAGTCCCTTCATCTGTGACATGTGGTTGCCAATGGAAGCGACCCCACAGCTTATGAGGCTTGGGTGAGATGACAGGTGTGAAGTACAGACCCAGGTGCTGATGTATAATCGCATGCTTAATGAAAGTCAAGTATCATTGTTATGGAAGGGAGGCCTCCTTTGCAACCTTGCAGCTCCCATTCTTGAAATGCAGACGTCAGCGAAACCATTATGGGCCATAACTACCCTTGCTTCATACTGGAAACTCCAAGTGCTAGAGTGGCAAATCCCAGACTATATTTTCATATGTAATTTCCACTCATTAGATTTTTTTCATAACTGTCATGGGAGTTCTTTTCCCTGCATTCCCAACTGGGTTACATCCCAAGGAGAATATGGGAATATACACCTTGAAATATTGCATCAAAAATTTAACTTGGGAAAGCAAGATTGCAAATGCATCAGGTCAGTGTGTGGGAAATCACTGAAGGAGGAAGTGTAAATGGGTGCAGCCTTTTTGGAGGACAATTTGGCAATTATCATCCAACTCTACAGTAAACATATCCTTTGTGTTTCCATGTTTAGGCATCTACTCAGGGAGAAATACTGGCATATATAAACAAAGAAGCATATACAAAGTGTATTATGCATATAACAGCAAATTGCTAATGATACAGAAACCGCCTAAATGTTCAGCAATTGAAATATGTTTAAATAAATTATGAATCATTTATATAATAGAATATTAGATAGCGGTTGTTTTAAAAGGGGCGATACTAACATGGAAATCTCTCCAAGACATAATGTTGAGCCCAGCCAGGGTGGCTCAGTGGTTGAGCATCGACCTATGAACCAAGAGGTCCTGGTTCAATTCCCAGTCAGGGCACATGCCCAGGTTGCCAGCTCAATCCCCAGTAGGGAGCGTGCAGGAGGCAGCTGATCCATGATTCTCTCTCATCATTGATGTATCTGTCTATCACTCCCTCTCCCTTCCTCAGTCAATAAAAAATATATTTAAAAAAGACACAATGTTAAGTGAATAAAGCAAAACAATACTGTACAATATAACTTCATTTCCGCAGCAAAGATACACATTTGCATATACATATGTGTGTATGTAAAGTATAGGAAAGGACTTAGAAAAATACATACCAAACACATGAGAAAAAAATTTTAAAGTTTTTGTTAATTAAGTGATAGTAGTCCTGTCTAAGTCACTTTTAGAGATGGATTAGGGAGTCCTCCCCTTGCCCACAGGGCTCTGGAAGGTTCTCCTGCAAGTTCTTTGGGGCTGTCCACCTTGGCCCCACTCACCAAGGCCATGCTACTCAGCAGTCTGGCACTTGGCCAGACACCTCAGATCTGCATTTGGGCTTGCTCTTTGTTGTGCTCTGTGCTCCTTGGGCAATTGATCTCCACCCTGGACTGGGCTGCCATGTACTCTGGTCCCTCCTTCAGACTGAGGGGTCTTGGGTGCTGTACCCTTTGAACATCCAAAGAGTCTGAAATGCTGGGTGTGAGCTAACTACCTGGGATGGCCGGTCTGAGTCCTCCTCTCTTAGCTCGCTTAGTGTTCCTGTGCTCTTAGAGTGCCTTCTCCAGGCCTCCCCATAGGTGCTCATGAGGTGCTTGTCCCAGATCTGACCACCAAGGACAAAGCAGGCTTTCTTCATTCCTATAGTCATTGGAGTTTTACCTCTATACCCCCTTCTCTGAAATTCTCTAATTGGGATAAGAAAGAGGGCGGGCTTCTTACTCAGGTCTCTGTGCAACTGTTAACGTTCCTTTCCAGTAGTTCAGATCATTGTAGCTCACCCACACAGGCCTCTCTCTAGGGACCTCTTAGTATGGAGCAGGGTAGACTTAGAGACCACCAGCCATCAAGAGTGGACCCTGGCCCTAACCGGTTTGGCTTAGTGGATAGAGCATCGGCCTGGGGACTGAAGGGTCCCAGGTTTGATTCCGGTCAAGGGCATGTACCTTGGTTGTGAGCACATCCCCAGTGGGGAGTGTGCAGGAGGCAGCTGATCGATGTTTATCTCTCATTGATGTTTCTAACTCTCTATCCCGCTCCCTTCCTCTCTGTAAAAAATCAATAAAATGTATTTAAAAAAAAAAAAAAAAAAGAGTGACCCTGTCTCTCAATCCCCAAGGGCCCTGCCTGCTTGTGATCTTTGAACATCCATCTCCTCAGATGAGCGACCTTACTACCCACCTTTGTGATTAAGGGTGGTCCTCATTCCACCCCTACTTAGGGATCTCAGCCCTGGGATGGCTCCAAAGCACAACCCGTTCACCATCTCTCCCAGAAGCACATTGAGTCCTCCTGGAACAGCACCTCCAGGAGGCACCAGATGGGATAACACCTAGCCTTGTAGTTTAAGCTCTTACTCTGCAATTCTAAGTTATACACAGAAAATTCTTTCCTTTGGTCACTTTTTCTAATGACACCAGGGAAACCAGTGCCAAGTTGTGAAGTAGCAATGAACAATCCTGTTTGGATTTGCATCTACAAGAAAACTTAACCTAGTTAGAGAGACATCAGTTATGAAATAGATCATGTTGTACATTTCCTGTTCTACTGCCTCACCCCACACTCCTCTCTGGTCACACTGAGGGTATAAATTGGAGCTGTGCTCAGTGTTGGCATTCACATCAAAGGCCAACATGAAGACAAGTACAGTCTTTGTCCTAGTGGCTTTCATCATCTTGGGGATGGAGATGGCCTTCGCTCAGAGACATCATCATGGAGGTAAGGGTGCTGAGGCAGTCCTACCTGAGAGCAGAGGAGGCTCAGAGCCCAGCTTCTTACCTGGGATGTGTGGCACAAAAACAGGCTGCAGAGTGGAGATTTGGCATTGATCAGACCCACTTTCTTTAACCTTCAGGAGTGATCAACCTGCATTATTCCTTTCTTCTTCTCCTTCTCCTTCTCCTTCTCCTTCTCCTTCTCCTTCTCCTTCTCCTTCTCCTTCTCCTTCTCCTTCTCCTTCTCCTTCTCCTTCTCCTTCTCCTTCTCCTTCTCCTTCTCCTTCTCCTTCTCCTTCTCCTTCTCCTTCTCCTTCTCCTTCTCCTTCTCCTTCTCCTTCTCCTTCTCCTTCTCCTTCTCCTTCTCCTTCTCCTTCTCCTTCTCCTTCTCCTTCTCCTTCTCCTTCTCCTTCTTCTTCTTCTTCTTCTTCTTCTTCTTCTTCTTCTTCTTCTTCTTCTTCTTCTTCTTCTCCTTCTTCTTCTCCTTCATCTTCTACTTCTTCTTCTTCTTCATTCCTTCTTCTTCTTCTTCTTCTTCTTCTTCTTCTTCTTCTTCTTCTTCTTCTTCTTCTTCTTCTTCGCCTCCTCCTCCTCCTCCTCCTACTCATTTTCTTTCTCCTTCTCCTTCTCCTTCTCCTTCTCCTTCTCCTTCTCCTTCTTTCCTCACCTGAGGATATGCTTATTGATTAGAGAGAGAGACAAAGCGAGAGGTGAGAGAGAACATCGATTGGGTACCTACCTACGTGCCCTGAGAGGGGATTGAACCTGCAAACTTTCAGTATATGGGGCGATGCTCTAACCAACAGATCCACACCAGCCATGGCCCCATTCTTCTTATCAGATCAGGTTGGGCCTTATGAAAAGTTGGGGCTCTCTCTAGGTGTGCCTTGGATGTAGGGCTCTAACAGGGAGTAGCCCCGGGATGAACATGGGGTATGTGCGAGGTGGGAAGACGGATGACTGGGATCAGAGATTTTTCTAATATCTTCTAAGGTGGAAAGAAGAGGATTATGACAGAGCAGGTTTCTTGCCTGCGGGACAGGGCAGCCTTTGCAGCAGGGAGAACATTCTCCTAAGGGCCTGACTGTGAAAATGTGGGCTTCAGTGTGAGGGTGGAGCTGCCAAGGCTGAGGGAGGGGTCCAGGAGTACAAAGGAAGAATGGAAGAGGTGGGAGTCCTGCCAGCAGTGAGCCCGTCGACCTCTAACAGCAGTTTTTACACCTGTTTAGTGACTATTCCAGACTCCACAAACACCATTGTATCTTTCAGGGGGCAACAGACCTGGACACTGCCCCAGGGTGCCCAAACATACCTCTGGGATTTGTTCTGAAATGTGCTCAGGAGATAACTCATGTCCCAAGGGAATGAAATGCTGCAGCAATGGATGTGGCCATGAATGCCTACGTGCTATCCATGTGGTGAGTCTAAATCAGTCAAGAGCTGACAAGGGTGTTAACAACTCCCCAGTGGACTTTCCTGGGGCCGATGGATGTTCACATGTCCACTGCACACAGAAGTCTAGGTAACTCCAAGAGAAAGAGGCTGGAAGTGAATAGCAGAAGGACACCTGGCTGCATTATCTAAGACCCTCTCCTCAAAGAGAAGCCCTATCCCTGTCTCTGTCCCTGAGGGGGCTCTCAGTTGAGACAAGTAACCACGATCCTAGATTCACAGTTCATTATTGACCCAGGGTTTGTCACCCTCCTTCCCCTTCCCCACCAAGAGGGCTTAACTCTTCCTGGAAAATGGGTGATCTTGGGAGGCAGAGGGAAAGGAAAGACAACCCCAATTCTGGAGTATCTCCTGTGTCAGTCAGGCATTGTGCTGAAGTTGAGATAAAAAGATAAACGCAGCTAGCTCAGGGACAGACCTATGTAAATAATTACAACGCAGAGTGACCACAGCTTTGTACACATTTCTACTAAGGTCTGTGGAAGCACAGGAGAGAGTTGTTGGTTTTGCCTGGGTGGGTGGATCAGTGGGGGTTGGGAAGGTTGTCAGAGAGTAGAGAACATTTAAGGGAGAGCTTAAAGGAGGCATAAAGTTTGCCACAGTAAGGAAGGGCAGTACAGATGATGGGAAATGTGGGCCCTACGCTGGAGCTGGGAAAGTGATTGAGATTGTGCTCAGTAGAAGTTCATCTCAGTAGAGGATCATCCAAGCCAGGGTCCAGAAAGGAATGGGCTGCCTGCCAAAGAGTTTGGTAGACTGCTGGGGGTTTCTGAGCAGAGGAAATGTCATGACCAAATTTCTATTTTAAAAGGATGATGTTGATCACCATGTTGATGAGCATGCGGAAGAAGAATGGGGGGTGTAATCGAGCCTGGAGACCAGCCCCAGAAGATTTCTCATGAATCCAATGCTTGGCATAACAACACTCTTTAACAAACCATTCCTGGCAGGTGTTTATTTTTTGATGTGCAGTCCCAGAAGATGAAGATCTAAAGTGATGGAGTGGCCGATTCTAAAGAGCTTGTGTCCAAAATAAAACTTATCTGTGGCATTATTGAGACTGTGTCATTCTTCCCATTTAGACATTCTTTCTAGTGGACCCTCTGTGGATGAACAGAACGGACTCTGTGCCCTGTACCGAGTCCATGAATACAAGGCACTCAGGAGAGATGAGAGGCAAGGTGTGCCAGCTAGTTTCTTTCCTCCTTCCATGTCCATGTCTCTAAACAGGGCAAAGGGCATGACAATATTTTCTCAAGCATTCTGTGAATATGATTTTGGTCAAGGAAAAAATGACCTTCTAGCACATAGCAGGCCTATAGTAGCAGCCTTCATTAGGGCAAGACTCAGAAGGAGAAGGAGCAGAAACACCTGTGAAGATACCCTATTCTAAGGCAACACACCGACATGTAGCAGGACTGGATGCCTACCACTAGGAGAGCAAACCTGGCCCTTGGGATGTGGGGCTTTGAGTGGCGTGTGCTGGGATGTACCGGCTGCTGCCCTGGAGTGACTAGGAGTTAGCATAAGTTGGGACATAGGCTCTGTGGGTGGAGTCTTTGATTCAGAGTTTTCCTGAGGGGGAGGATAAGCCTCGGTCTTTCAAAGAAGCCCTGAGAAAAATGATGGTCTGGGCTGACCCTACAAGCTCCATCACCCAGCGCTCTCTGTTCACTTTTCCACCTGGATCGCCCCACTTAGCCTTCTGCCATGGTCTGCCATGCCTGCTTGTCCTTGCCACCTAGCACATCTTATAACCCCAGTGGCCCATGGCCTCACCAGCCTGTGCATTGGAATGAGGGCATGTTAGCTTTGATACCTTCTTTTACTGGCTGGTCATCCACATCCCAAATCCCATCGTGCTTATGTCTCTCTTGGTCATTTATGGGGGTTCATGAGCACACCCATAACATGTTCTCAAACAATTTCACCTACTATCTGCCATTCTGAATGCCAAGGTAGGACCTTCCCCTGCAAAGATACTTGAGGATGGCATCCTACAACGTCCACTTACGTTTCTGCCCTTTAGTTAGTCCTGAAGTCTATAGCGGTTCTGTAGGCATACAGACTTGTCAGACTCTGTGGACACCCAGATTTTGGAGACATATGTTAGGGGAGGATAATTAACACTCACCATGCACAGGCCCTTGCACACGTAGTAGCTCACTTTACACTCACCACAACTCTATAATATCATCTCAGTAGCAGAATTTTTTATAAATTTTACAGATGAAGAGACAGAGGGTCCAAGTAGCTAAATGACTTGCCCAATGTTACACTCTTTTTAAAAATATATACTTTTATTTATTTTAGAGCTAGGAGGGGCAAGGGAGAGAGAGATAGAAACATCAATGATGAGTGAGAACCATTGATGGGTTGCCTCCCGCATGCCCTCCACGGGGACTGAGCCCACAACCTGGGCAAGTGCCCCTATAGGAATCAAGCCATGACTTCCTGGTTCATAGGTTGATGCACAATATCTGAGCCATGCTGATCAGGCCAAAGTTTATTTCTTAATCCCAAATGAGCCCTTGACTTTGAGGAAAAAAATCACAGATCCCACAAAGGGCCTTTCGGTGAAATGAACCAAAAGCCTCATTCTCTTGGAACTCATATGCACTCCTTGCAAAATGATTGAGAAAACAAAAAATGATACCCATAGCACTAATAAGCCAATAAAAACCAGTCCACTCTTGTACTTAACAACTCTCCCAGCCCAGTTTACACAGAAGGTTAGCTTATTTCCACCTTCTTCCTCCAAATAATCATTTAACCAAATCTCAGTGTGTGAGGCATAGGTGCAGCACAAGCTGTTTGGACAGGCTGTGTGGAAATTGTGAGTAGATCAGAATGGGAATGTTGGCTAAGGAGTTGGGAAATGTACTATTTTATTTCACGAGGACTTTCTCACTGAGGTATACACTCTGGGGCACAGTCCCTTCCGGACCTGGGAGAAATTTTTTTAAAAAAATATATTTTATTGATTTTTTACAGAGAGGAAGGGAGAGGGATGGAGAGTTAGAAACATCAATGAGAGAGAAACATCGATCAGCTGCCTCCTGCACACCCCCTACTGGGGATGTGCCCGCAACCAAGGTACATGCCCTTGACCGGAATCGAACCTGGGACCTTTCAGTCCGCAGGCCGACACTCTATCCACTGAGCCAAACCTGTCAGGGCCGGACCTGGGAGAAATTTGACACGTTCTATTTTAATCCAAGATTAATTAATAGAGCTTTGTTTGTAAGGACAAATGGTTTATTTTTAAACTTTTTATTATGGGAAAATGTAAACACATACAAAGCAGACAGAATAGTATAATGATACACCACATGCCCATCACCCAGCTTCAACCACTGTTAATGTGTAATCATTCTTCTTTCATAATCCCATTCATTTCCCCTCATCTCATGCTATTTTGAAGAAAATTGCAGACATTATTGTATTACATACTAGAGGCCTGATGCACAAAATTCGTGCAAGAGTAGGCCTTCCTTCCCTGGCTGCCAGCACCAGCTTCCCTCTGGCACCGGGGACATGGGCTTCCATCGCAGCTCTGGCTTCATCCGGAAGGTCGTCCGGAAGGACATCCGGTCTAATTAGCATATTATGCTTTTATTATTATAGATTATTTCTGTATGTATCTTCAAAAGATAAGAACTGCTTTTAATTGTGATTTATCATATTATTTCCTCTTTATTAGCTAGATGATTTTTCACTGTGTAACCTATTTTATTGGTGTAATCTGTCTGCCTTTGTCTCTCTCTTACTATATGTTTTGTATTTAGAAATGTTTATATTTTTGTTGTAATAGTTATCTTATACTAAGACCTTTAAGTATTACCTTTGCTCCCTTCTTTTTTTTGGATAATTATCTATAAGTGAATACTATGAGTAATTCTACATAAACCTCCCCACTTGGGACCACTTCTTCCTGCTCAGACCCATCTTTTCCTGTTCTCTGAGAGGCCCAATGGGAGCAAGTAAGCTCTATCCTAATGAAGTTTCCTCCCAAACCTCCTTCCTTTCCCCTAGTCAGGACTCACAGACCCCATCCTGAGGCCCCGAGACTGGAGGCCACGGGGCTTCTGACTGGGGACAGCTATTCCTGGGGCTGTCATCATTGCCCTGGTTCATGGGTGGACATGGCTGCTAGTTCCACAGAGACTGGGCAGCAGAAAGAGTTCTTTGGTTTTGTTTTTTAATATATTTTACTAGAGGCCCAGTGCATGAAATTTGTGCATGGGGGTGTGTGTCCCTCAGCCCAGCCTGCACTCTCTCCAATCTGGTACCCCTCGAGGGATGTCCGACTGCCCGTTTAGGCCTGATCCCAGTCGGACATCGCTCTCACAATCCAGGACTGCTGGCTCCCAACTGCTCGCCTGCCTGCCTTTCTGATTGCCCCTAACTGCTTCTGCCTGCCAGCCTGATCACGCCTTAACCACTCCCCTGCCAGCCTGATTGATTCCTAACTGCTCTCCTGCCAGCCTGATTGCCCCTAACTGCCCTCCCCTGTAGGCCTGGTCACCCCTAACTGCCCTCCCCTGCAAAATTAATCACCCCCAACTGCCCTCCCTTGCAGGCCTGGTCCCTCCCAACTGTCCTCCCCTGCTGGCCATCTTGTGGCAGCCATCTTGTGTCCCCATGGGGGCAGCCATCTTGTGTGTTGGAGTGACGATCAATTTGCATATTACCGTTTTATTATATAGGATTGATTTCAGAGACAGAGAGAGAGAAAAATCAATGATGAGAAAGAATCATCAATTTGCTGCCTACTGCATGCGCCACACTGGAGATCAAACCCACAACCCAGGCATATGCCCTGACCTGGAATTGAACTGTGACCTCCTGGTTCATAGGTAGACCACTGAACCACAGCTGGGCCAGAATGAAGTTTAAAGTCACAAAGACCCGATTGAAACCCTGGCCCCTCCTTTTCCTAGATCTGTGGTTTTGTGCAAACTCCAACAACCTCAGAGTCTCATTCAAAAATGGGAATAGTAAAAAGCGGGGGGTGATAGTTCCTGCCTCACAGTGTTTTCTAAGGATTAAGTGAGATTGTGTTAAGCACTCAACCCAGTGCCTGGCACATAACAAGTGCTCAGTAAATGGTAGCCAAGAAATAGGTGAGGTGTTGGTGCTAGATATGCATCTTCCCTGAGTTCCCTGGGTCAGTAGGGAGCACTGGCATCTGTGGAGGTGGAGATCTTGAGGCCTGGGGGCAGGCAAATATCCTTTTGGCTTTAAGCTTTGCCACTTCTTGGCTGTGGGCCATTTGATGACCTTGTGTGTTCTCTCTGTAAGGCCTGTAGTCTTTTGTAAGCCTATTTCTAAGGCTTTAGATTCATATTTCCTACTGGCTCATAAGGACGCTTTTAAAATGTCATAAACATTAAGACACTCCTCAGTTAGCATAAGTGCTCAGAAAACCAATTATTGTCATTGCCTGCGCTGCTCTGCGGCTGAACTCATGGGACGGGGGATGAGCAACTCCTCCTCTCCCGTGTTCCCCCACTAAAAGAAGCTGATTTCATTCATGTCGCCCTGAAGAAGGAAAGAAACAAAAACTGGAAAGGAGCAGATCAGACACTCAGATCAGATACTGTTTGCTGTGGATCAGCCTCTACGCCCAAATTACTTTAAGAAACTCCTCCTTTCAAACAAGGAAACTCCACTGGAGCAGAAACAGACGCTTCAGGAAGTCAGTGTTTGTGCAAAGCTGTAGCAGTGAGTATCAGTTCCTCTCCTCCCCAAAGCTAAGAAAAGCTTTGGAATCACATAGGAGATGAGCCCATTGACTTCGCAGTCTCTCCAGATCAGAGAATAAGTGCATTCAGGGTTATAGCATCCTCTATCCAAGAGTTGGGAGCAGGAAAGCTGGAGTCTGATCTCGTCCCATCAGTCCTGGGAGCCTCATACCAGAACCTAACCCCAGGTCTCACAGCCTGGCTCACTGGGGGTGAGCTGGTGCCCAGATAGGCCCAGTTTCCCAAAGCCACAGGGATGCCAGGCTCACTACTGATCACCAGAATGGGTTTGATCTCCAGCCCCAGTGAGGGCGTGTGCCAGAGGCAACAAATCAATGTGTCTCTCTCACGTCAATGTTTCTCTTCCTCTCGGGAAAAAATTGTTTTAATTAATTAAGTTACATTAAATACAACAGCATCAACATTTAACTTAAAAATAACCCATTTGTGTTCATAATCTATTATTTGTCCCATCCACCCACAATCCTTGGGATAGTCTTTGCCTTGCTGGCTCCTTGCAAGTGCTTACTGATTACCAGAACTGGAAATCAGTAAAAATGGATAAGCAACATGTAGTATATAAGTGCATTCCAGTCCCCAAAACAGCAGGTCTAATATAAAAGTTTTTGTCCATTTCTCAGAGGAAGACTTATCTTAAGGGTCATCCTTCTCTGATAATTGCTCACCCCTTCCTGGAGTTCCTATCTTCAAAATATGTTGTCTGGGACTGGTGAAATGAGCAGCCAGTTAGGTGTTTGAATGACTTGGCAAGGATAGAAAATGACTCTTTGGAATATGAAATTCCAGGAAAAAATGGAATTCTAGCACACTTAGGAGTCCAAACACAGAAGCTGCTGCACCCTCAAGGTCGCACAGGCTAGCCTGATTAAAAAGGAAAAGAAGCTCAATGGCTGCATGTGTGAAGGGTAGGTTTTGTAGGCTGAGGTCATGTAGGGATTTCCAATGTCTAGACTCAGTCGTCTTCCTTAATTTAATAAATCTTTATTGTTCAGATTATTACAATTGTTTCTCCTTTTCCCCCCCATAGCTCCCCTCCACCCGGTTCCCACCCCACCCTCTGCCCTTACCTACCCCCCACTGTCCTCATCCATAGGTGTATGATTTTTGTGTAGTCTCTTCCTGCACCCCCCATACCCTTTCCCCCTGAGAATTATCAGTCCATTCCCTTTCTATGCCCCTAATTCTATTATATTCACCAGTTTATTTTGTTCCTCAGATTTTTGATTCACTTGATTTTTAGGTTCACTTGTTGATAGATATGTATTTGTTGTTCATAATTTTTATCTTTACTTTTTTCTTCTTCCTCTTCTTAAAGAATACATTTCAGCATTTCATATAATACTGGTTTGGTGGTGATGAACTCCTTTAGCTTTTTCTTATCTGTTAAGCTCTTTATCTGACCTTCCATTCTGAATGATAACTTTGCTGGGTAGAGTAATCTTGGTTGTAGGTTCTTGCTTTTCATCACTTGGAATATTTCTTGCCACTCCTGTCTGGCCTGCATAGTTTCTGTTGAGAAATCAGCTGACAATCGTATGGGTGCTCCCTTGTAGGTAATTAACTGTTATTCTCTTGCTGTTTCTAATATTCTCTCTTTGTCTTTTACCCTTGGCATTTTAATTATGATGTGTCTTGGTGTGGTCCTCTTTGGATTCCTCTTGTTTGGGGTTCTGTGCACTTCCTGAACTTGTAAGTCTATTTCTTTCACCAGGTAGGGGAAGTTTTCAGTCATTATTTCTTCAAATAGGTTTTCGGTATCTTGCTCTCTGTCTTCTTCTGGCACTCCCATAATTGGGATGTTGGTACGCTTGAAGTTGTCCCAGAGGCTTCTTACACTGTCATCAACTTTTTGGATTCTTTTTTCTTTTTGCTTTTCCGGTTGAGTGTTTTTTGCTTCTTTGTTTTTCAAATCTTTGACTTGATTCTTGCGTTCCTCTAGTCTGCTGTTGGGTCTCTGTATAATACTTTTTATTTCAGTCAGTGTATGTTTAATTTCTAGTTGGTTCTTTTTCATATCCTCGAGGGTCTTGCTAAATTTATCGGCCTTTTCTAGGATATTCTTGAAAAGCCTTATAACCATGGTTTTGAACTCTATATCCAGTCGTTTGTTTTCCTCCATTTCTTTCGTTTGTGATCTGTTTCTTTGCCTCCACATTTTTGCTTCTTCCCTGAGTTGGTAGGGTAGCTTTGTGTGCTACGTTTCCTATATGGCCCAGTGGGTCGGCCTCCCCAGTTAACCTGAGGTGGACACTCTTGGTGCACCCCTTTGTGGACTGTGTGTACAGCCTTGTTGTAGTTAAGTCTTGATTGTTGTTGGTATCACTGGGAGGAATAGACCTCCAGGCCAGTTGGCTGTGAGGATCAGCTGTGTCCACGCTGGGAGAAGTTCGGTGCTGGAGACAGCCTTATAGGATTAGACTTGCAAAATTGCAAAAGCCTTTGTGCTCAGCTTGGATGGGGCGGAGTCTCAGGGTGGAGCAGACAGTCTTGGCTTCCCGTCAGCCCTGCCCTTGTGTGCGCGCCCCCAGACCTCTGCCTTCCGCGACTCCCCTGAGTTTCCGCCTGACAGTCCAGATTCCCCCTGTAAGAGTGTGGGTCCCCAGGGGCTCGCCCGGAACTGGGGTTCAGTGCAGTTGGAACTAGGGTTCAGTGCAGTCAGGAGCTTCCGACTCCCTTCCGCTAGGGAATGCCTGTGGCAACCTCTGCATTCAGCTTTCTCTGCGAGCACTCACGTGCGCGCGCGCACGCAAGCCTCCAGACCCCCGGGTCTCCAAGTCTCCGTGTGCCTTTCTCTCCACCTGATAGTCCAGACTCCCCCTGTATGAGCCTGGGTCCACGGGGTTTTGCCCGGAACTGGGTTTCAGTGCAGTCAGAACTGGGGTTCAGTGCAGTCGGGGGCTTCCTTCCCCCTCTCGCCAGAGAAAGTCAGCCAGGCACTCAGCCGCCCTTCCTCTCTGCACGCGTCTCCGTACCTCAGCCCTCCTTTGCTGCTCCTCTGATTCTCCGTGAGCTTTCCTCTTTCCTTCTAGTTGTAGAATTTCTACTCAGCCGCCTTCCTGTGGTTCTGGATGATGTCCATTCTGTCTTTTAGTTGTAGTTTTGAAATTGTTGTGCGAGGCAGCAGTTTAGGTGCTTACCTATGCTGCCATCTTGGTTTCTCGAGCTAATGTGTTTTTTATTGTGTTAAAATACACATAACAAAATTTACCATCATAACCATTCTTATTTATTTATTTTTTTAAATATATATTTTTCTTGATTTGAGAGAGGAAGGGAGAAGGAGAGAGAGATAGAAACATCAATGATGAGAGAGAATCATTGATTGGCTGCTTCCTGCACACCCCCTACTGGGAATCATGCCTGCAACCTGGGCCCATCATATTCATTTTTAAGCCTATAGTTCAGTGGTATTAAATTCATTCATGTTGTTGTATAGCCATCACCACCACCCATCCCCATGACTCTTTTCATCTTATAAATCTGAAACTCTATACCTATTAAACAACAACTCCCCATTCTCTCCTCCCCTCCAGCTCCCAGCAACCACCTTTATACTTTCTGTCTCTATGATTTAACCTCTCTAAGTACCTCGTATAAGTGGAACCACACAGTATTTGTCTTTTTTGTGACTGGCTGATTTCACTTAACATGATGTCCTTAAGGTTCACCCATGTTGTGGCATATTGGAGAATGTCCTTCCTTTTTGAGGCTAAATAATATTCCCTTATATTTATATACTACATGTTGCTTATGCATTTATTGGTCAATGGACACTTGGGTTGTTTCCATGTTTAGCTTATGAATAATGCTGCTATAAACATGAGTGTACAAATAGGTCTTTGAGATCCTGCTTCCAAATCTTTGGGGTATATACCCAGAAGTGGAATTGCTGGATTATGTGGTAATTCTATATTTAATTTTTTGAGGAACCTCTCTATTGTTCCTCACTTAATTTTTTTATATATGTCTGATGGTTGCTGCAGACACCTGGATATTATCAAGTAATAATATGTCATGAGAACTTGCCAGACTTCCAATGTTGTGAATGTCACTAGAAATCAACTATTTATGGAGACATTTTGTTTAGCGCTTCACAGAAATAAAGGTTTTATCAGGTAGGTGAAGTGTTCCTCACTTCCATGTACGTGAAAACATTTGAGGAGCTTTTCTGAACTTCACCATTGGCAGTTCCCCATTGGTGGGTCTGAGATGGGGTCGAAGAGTTTGCAAAACATGGACTTCCTTCAAGTCTCAGTCCCTTCATCTGTGACATGTGGTTGCCAATGGAAGCGACCCCACAGCTTATGAGGCTTGGGTGAGATGACAGGTGTGAAGTACAGACCCAGGTGCTGATGTATAATCGCATGCTTAATGAAGTTCAGGTATCATTGTTATGGAAGGGAGGCCTCCTTTGCAACCTTGCAGCTCCCATTCTTGAAATGCAGACTTCAGCGAAACCATTATGGGCCATAACTACCCTTGCTTCATACTGGAAACTCCAAGTGCTAGAGTGGCAAATCCCAGACTATATTTTCATATGTAATTTCCACTCATTAGATTTTTTTCATAACTGTCATGGGAGTTCTTTTCCCTGCATTCCCAACTGGGTTACATCCCAAGGGGAATATGGGAATATACACCTTGAAATATTGCATCAGAAATTTAACTTGGGAAAGCAAGATTGCAAATGCATCAGGTCAGTGTGTGGGAAATCACTGAAGGAGGAAGTGTAAATGGGTGCAGCCTTTTTGGAGGACAATTTGGCAATTATCATCCAACTCTACAGTAAACATATCCTTTGTGTTTCCATGTTTAGGCATCTACTCAGGGAGAAATACTGGCATATATAAACAAAGAAGCATATACAAAGTGTATTATGCATATAACAGCAAATTGCTAATGATACAGAAACCACCTAAATGTTCAGCAATTGAAATATGTTTAAATAAATTATGAGTCATTTATATAATAGAATATTAGATAGCGGTTGTTTTAAAAGGGGCGATACTAACATGGAAATCTCTCCAAGACATAATGTTGAGCCCAGCCAGGGTGGCTCAGTGGTTGAGCATCGACCTATGAACCAAGAGGTCCTGGTTCAATTCCCAGTCAGGGCACATGCCCAGGTTGCCAGCTCAATCCCCAGTAGGGAGCGTGCAGGAGGCAGCTGATCCATGATTCTCTCTCATCATTGATGTATCTGTCTATCTGTCCCTCTCCCTTCCTCAGTCAATAAAAAATATATTTAAAAAAGACACAATGTTAAGTGAATAAAGCAAAACAATACTGTACAATATAACTTCATTTCCGCAGCAAAGATACACATTTGCATATACATATGTGTGTATGTAAAGTATAGGAAAGGACTTAGAAAAATACATACCAAACACATGAGAAAAAAATTTTAAAGTTTTTGTTAATTAAGTGATAGTAGTCCTGTCTAAGTCACTTTTAGAGATGGATTAGGGAGTCCTCCCCTTGCCCACAGGGCTCTGGAAGGTTCTCCTGCAAGTTCTTTGGGGCTGTCCACCTTGGCCCCACTCACCAAGGCCATGCTACTCAGCAGTCTGGCACTTGGCCAGACACCTCGGATCTGCATTTGGGCTTGCTCTTTGTTGTGCTCTGTGCTCCTTGGGCAATTGATCTCCACCCTGGACTGGGCTGCCATGTACTCTGGTCCCTCCTTCAGACTGAGGGGTCTTGGGTGCTGTAGCCTTTGAACATCCAAAGAGTCTGAAATGCTGGGTGTGAGCTAACTACCTGGGATGGCTGGTCTGAGTCCTCCTCTCTTAGCTCGCTTAGTGTTCCTGTGCTCTTAGAGTGCCTTCTCCAGGCCTCCCCATAGGTGCTCATGAGGTGCTTGTCCCAGATCTGACCACCAAGGACAAAGCAGGCTTTCTTCATTCCTATAGTCATTGGAGTTTTACCTCTATACCCCCTTCTCTGAAATTCTCTAATTGGGATAAGAAAGAGGGCGGGCTTCTTACTCAGGTCCCTGTGCAACTGACAACGTTCCTTTCCAGTAGTTCAGATCATTGTAGCTCACCCACACAGGCCTCTCTCTAGGGACCTCTTAGTATGGAGCAGGGTAGGCTCAGAGACCACCAGCCATCAAGAGTGGACCCTGGCCCTAACCGGTTTGGCTTAGTGGATAGAGCATCGGCCTGGGGACTGAAGGGTCCCAGGTTTGATTCCGGTCAAGGGCATGTACCTTGGTTGTGAGCACATCCCCAGTGGGGAGTGTGCAGGAGGCAGCTGATTGATGTTTATCTCTCATTGATGTTTCTAACTCTCTATCCCGCTCCCTTCCTCTCTGTAAAAAATCAATAAAATGTATTTAAAAAAAAAAAAAAAAAGAGTGGACCCTGTCTCTCAATCCCCAAGGGCCCTGCCAGCTTGTGATCTTTGAACATCCATCTCCTCAGATGAGCGACCTTACTACCCACCTTTGTGTTTAAGGGTGGTCCTCATTCCACCCCTACTTAGGGATCTCAGCCCTGGGATGGCTCCAAAGCACAATCCGTTCACCATCTCTCCCAGAAGCACATTGAGTCCTCCTGGAACAGCACCTCCAGGAGGCACCAGATGGAATAACACCTAGCTTCATAGTTTAAGCTCTTACTCTGCAATTCTAAGTTATACACAGAAAATTCTTTTCTTTGGCCACTTTTTTTTTTAAATATATTTTATTGATTTTTTACAAAGAGGAAGAGAGAGGGATAGAGAGCTAGAAACATCGATGAGAGAGAAACATTGATCAGCTGCCTCCTGCACACCCCCCACTGGGGACGTGCCCACAACCAAGGTACATGTCTTTGACCGGAATCGAACCTGGGACCCTTCAGTCTGCAGGCCGACACTCCATCCACTGAGCCAAACCAGTTAGGGCTGGCCACTTTTTTTAATGATACCAGGGAAACCAGTGCCAAGTTGTGAAGTAGCAATGAACAATCCTGTTTGAATTTGCATCTACAAGAATACTTAACCTAGTTAGAGAGACATCAGTTATGAAATAGATCATGTTGTACATTTCCTGTTCTACTGCCTCACCCCACACTCCTCTCTGGTCACACTGAGGGTATAAATTGGAGCTGTGCTCAGTGTTGGCATTCACATCAAAGGCCAACATGAAGACAAGTACAGTCTTTGTCCTAGTGGCTTTCATCATCTTGGGGATGGAGATGGCCTTCGCTCAGAGACATCATCATGGAGGTAAGGGTGCTGAGGCAGTCCTACCTGAGAGTAGAGGAGGCTCAGAGCCCAGCTTCTTACCTGGGATGTGTGGCACAAAAACAGGCTGCAGAGTGGAGATTTGGCATTGATCAGACCCACTTTCTTTAACCTTCAGGAGTGATCAACCTGCATTATTCCTTTCTTCTTCTTCTTCTCCTTCTTCTTCTTCTTCTTCTTCTTCTTCTTCTTCTTCTTCTTCTTCTTCTTCTTCTTCATCTTCTACTTCTTCTTCTTCTTCGTTTCTTCTTCTTCTTCATTTCTTCTTCTTCTTCTTCTTCTTCTTCTTCTTCTTCTTCTTCTTCTTCTTCTTCTTCTTCGCCTACTCCTCCTCCTCCTCCTCATTTTCCTTCTCCTTCTCCTTCTCCTTCTCCTTCTCCTTCTCCTTCTCCTTCTCCTTCTCCTTCTTTCCTCACCTGAGGATATACTTATTGATTAGAGAGAGAGAGAAAGCGAGAGGTGAGAGAGAACATCGATTGGGTACCTACCTACGTGCCCTGAGAGGGGATTGAACCTGCAAACTTTCAGTATATGGGGCAATGCTCTAACCAACAGATCCACACCAGCCAGGGCCCCATTCTTCTTATCAGATCAGGTTGGGCCTTATGAAAAGTTGGGGCTCTCTCTAGATGTGCCTTGGATGTAGGGCTCTAACAGGGAGTAGCCCCGGGATGAACATGGGGTATGTGCGAGGTGGGAAGACGGATGTCTGGGATCAGAGATTTTTCTAATATCTTCTAAGGTGGAAAGAAGAGGATTATGACAGAGCAGGTTTCTTGCCTGCGGGACCGGGCAGCCTTTGCAGCAGGGAGAACATTCTCCTAAGGGCCTGACTGTGAAAATGTGGGCTTCAGTGTGAGGGTGGAGCTGCCAAGGCTGAGGGAGGGGTCCAGGAGTACAAAGGAAGAATGGAAGAGGTGGGAGTCCTGCCAGCAGTGAGCCCGTCGACCTCTAACAGCAGTTTTTACACCTGTTTAGTGACTATTCCAGACTCCACAAACACCATTGTATCTTTCAGGAGGCAACAGACCTGGACACTGCTCCAGGGTGCCCAAACATACCTCTGGGATTTGTACTGAAATGTGCTCAGGAGATAACTCATGTCCCAGGGGAATGAAATGCTGCAGCAATGGATGTGGCCATGAATGCCTACGTGCTATCCATGTGGTGAGTCTAAATCAGTCAAGAGCTGACAAGGGTGTTAACAACTCCCCAGTGGACTTTCCTGGGGCCGATGGATGTTCACATGTCCACTGCACACAGAAGTCTGGGTAACTCCAAGAGAAAGAGGCTGGAAGTGAATGGCAGAAGGACACCTGGCTGCATTATCTAAGACCCTCTCCTCAAAGAGAAGCCCTATCCCTGTCTCTGTCCCTGAGGGGGCTCTCAGTTGAGACAAGTAACCACGATCCTAGATTCACAGTTCATTATTGACCCAGGGTTTGTCACCCTCCTTCCCCTTCCCCACCAAGAGGGCTTAACTCTTCCTGGAAAATGGGTGATCTTGGGAGGCAGAGGGAAAGGAAAGACAACCCCAATTCTGGAGTATCTCCTGTGTCAGTCAGGCATTGTGCTGAAGTTGAGATAAAAAGATAAACGCAGCTAGCTCAGGGACAGAACTATGTAAATAATTACAACGCAGGGTGACCACAGCTTTGTACACATTTCTACTAAGGTCTGTGGAAGCACAGGAGAGAGTTGTTGGTTTTGCCTGGGTGGGTGGATCAGTGGGGGTTGGGAAGGTTGTCAGAGAGTAGAGAACATTTAAGGGAGAGCTTAAAGGAGGCATAAAGTTTGCCACAGTAAGGAAGGGCAGTACAGATGATGGGAAATGTGGGCCCTATGCTGGAGCTGGAAAAGTGATTGAGATTGTGCTCAGTAGAAGTTCATCTCAGTAGAGGATCATCCAAGCCAGGGTCCAGAAAGGAATGGGCTGCCTGCCAAAGAGTTTGGTAGACTGCTGGGGGTTTCTGAGCAGAGGAAATGTCATGACCAAATTTCTATTTTAAAAGGATGATGTTGATCACCATGTTGATGAGCATGCGGAAGAAGAATGGGGGGTGTAATCGAGCCTGGAGACCAGCCCCAGAAGATTTCTCATGAATCCAATGCTTGGCATAACAACACTCTTTAACAAACCATTCCTGGCAGGTGTTTATTTTTTGATGTGCAGTCCCAGAAGATGAAGATCTAAAGTGATGGAGTGGCCGATTCTAAAGAGCTTGTGTCCAAAATAAAACTTATCTGTGGCATTATTGAGACTGTGTCATTCTTCCCATTTAGACATTCTTTCTAGTGGACCCTCTGTGGATGAACAGAACGGACTCTGTGCCCTGTACTGAGTCCATGGATACAAGGCACTCAGGAGAGATGAGAGGCAAGGTGTGCCAGCTAGTTTCTTTCCTCCTTCCATGTCCATGTCTCTAAACAGGGCAAAGGGCATGACAATATTTTCTCAAGCATTCTGTGAATATGATTTTGGTCAAGGAAAAAATGACCTTCCAGCACATAGCAGGCCTATAGTAGCAGCCTTCATTAGGGCAAGACTCAGAAGAAGTAGGAGCAGAAACACCTGTGAAGATACCCTATTCTAAGGCAACACACCGACATGTAGCAGGACTGGATGCCTACCACTAGGAGAGCAAACCTGGCCCTTGGGATGTGGGGCTTTGAGTGTCGTGTGCTGGGATGTACTGGCTGCTGCCCTGGAGTGACTAGGAGTTAGGATAAGTTGGGACATAGGCTCTGTGGGTGGAGTCTTTGATTCAGAGTTTTCCTGAGGGGGAGGATAAGCCTCGGTCTCCCTAAGAAGCCCTGACAAAAACAATGGTCTGGGCTGACCCTACAAGCTCCATCACCCAGCGCTCTCTGTTCACTTTTCCACCTGGATCGCCCCACTTAGCCTTCTGCTATGGACTGCCATGCCTGCTTGTCCTTGCCACCTAGCACATCTTATAACCCCAGTGTCCCATGGCCTTACCAGCCTGTGCATTGGAATGACGGCATGTTAGCTTTGATATCTTCTTTTACTGGCTGGTCATCCACATCCCAAATCCCATCGTGCTTATGTCTCTCTTGGTCATTTATGGGGGTTCATGAGCACACCCATAACATGTTCTCAAACAATTTCACCTACTATCTGCCATTCTGTATAAGGATTCTCTCTTTTACCGTGTCCACCACGGCTAGAGAGCAGACCATGAATCCTGAGTGGGGGCGGCTGGGGATTGAGAAAATGAAAGAAAGAGACAGACACAGAGACAGAAGGGAAAAGCTGGGGCCTGGTGGGACAGCAAGCCCTCTGATGGAGAGACAGTGACCCAGAGCCGGCACAGTGCATTTATTTTATACAGTATGATACCAGGAAGTTTGACTAAAGTTTAAGATAAAGGAAAATATGGGAAATCATGGTTAAAAAATCAAGCTGTAATTCTTCATTCTTGTGGCTTCTTTGTAAAGGTCACTTCTGGCTGGGCCCAGATAATTGCGTCCGTTCCTGGCGCCTAGTTGAACTTAGATAATGAAACCCACCCCTGGCGCCTGAGCTAAAGGTCAGGCTGAAAACACACCTGCCTCTGGCAAGGTATGTTTCCAGGGCATGGCTCTGCCAGAGGCCACTGGATTCAGATGACAATCAGCTCAGGGGCCTTTCCCAGGCGCTCTCTACAATTCTGAATTCCAAGGTATGCCCTTCCCGTGCAAAGATACTTGAGGATGGCATCCTACAACGTCCACTTACGTTTCTGCCCTTTAGTTAGTCCTGAAGTCTATAGAGGTTCTGTAGGCATACAGACTTGTCAGACTCTGTGGTCACCCAGATTTTGGAGACATATGTTAGGGAAGGATAATTAACACTCACCATGCACAGGCCCTTTCACACGTAGTAGCTCACTTTACACTCACCACAACTCTATAATATCATCTCAGTAGCAGAATTTTTTATAAATTTTACAGATGAAGAGACAGAGGGTCCAAGTAGCTAAATGACCTGCCCAATATTACACTCCTTTTTTTAAAAAAAAAAAATTGGTTTCAGAAAGAAGAGGAGAGAGGGAGAGAGAGATAGAAACATCAATGATGAGAGAGAACCATTGATTGGCTGCCTCCTGCATGCCCCCCACTGGGGACTGAGCCCACAACCTGGGCATGTGCCCCTACTGGAATCGAATCATGACCTCCTGGTTCATAGGTCAATGTTCAACCACTGAGCAAAACCAGCCAAGCCCAACACTCTTACTGGTAGAGGGGCCAGTCTCCTCCTCCATGTCTGTTTGGCTTTCGGTCAATGCTCCGTGCCTTGTACCATGCTGACCTTCTCTCTCAAAGAGGGAAGATGTTCACTGGCAGGGCTCTGTTACAGTCTCAATAGAAAGACATGTATGGATTATCTATGCTTCATATTTAACGCCAGGACAGGGAGGGTGGAGCAGAAGGGCATTGACTGGGTCTTTTCTCTTTCCACACTGCCATCTGCAATGGGCTTTATAAGCTTTAAAGGAAAGTTTGCTCAGAACCCTTTGGGATTCCCCTGCCCACCCATATTTTTAAAAATGAAGAATTATATATTTTTGGTAGGCATTATTCAATCAGTCAAAGCTCTTTATCACCTCTGGGCTGGCTGCCTCTCCCGTGTACAGCCTATGTGGCCTCTTGACCACCCACCATAAAACTAACTGTACCCCTGAACCTACCTAAGGGCACTAACAATTTATGAGGTCAATAGTTTGCCCAAAGGACCTCCAACTAGTGGCATTTCAGAAACTGGGACAAATGAAGCATAATTGGAAGAGTTTCTTCATGCAGCCCCACAATTTGGAACCAGGGCCCCTGGTGAAACATCAAGTACTCCACATTCTAAAGAGAAGCCAAACCCTAGCTGGTTTAACTCAGTAGATAGAGCATCAGTCTGTGAACTGGAGTGTTCTGGGCTCGATTCCAGTCAAAGGCACGTACCTTGGTTGGGGGCTCGGTCCCCAGTGGTGGGCATGCAGGAGGCAGCTGGTCAATGTCTCTCTCATAATTAATGTTTCTACCTCCTTCTCCCTTCCTTTCTGAAATCAATAAAAAATATTTTTTTAAATAAAATAAAGAGAAGTCAACTGTCACCCCAGGGCCTTATTAAGAGGCTGCAAACTGGTCCTGCCATTCCTAATCAGCCCAGTCATCCTTATCTCCCATTAAGACATTTTATTGGACATAGTGTTCATGGCCAAAAGATATCCATGCCTCCCACCCATCCCCACTACCATTGGGGAGGGAAGAGGGCATATTTTCCCCCCAAAATGAAGTGTGCTTCAGAAAATCACTCATCTAGATTAGAAGTGCCTATAAGAAGTGGGGGGAGGGGGAATGAAATCTCACTCCCCAGCTGATTGGTTACTGCAGCCCTACCCCTCCTCCACTCCAATGCTGCCTGATGACAGACGTCCTGGAATAGTTTAACATCAGGAGTTTGGATTGTCAGAAATAAAAGACAGACAAGATAAGGTGGAAGTCTATGCTAGGAAAATTACATATATCAAATGGGCAAAGATACCACACCTGCCTAGGTACCCAGCAGTGGAGAGAACCAGGCCAAACCAGGAGACGAAGGTCACCTCCTTACCACCTGCAGCTGACTTAGGACCACCCCTGCCTGCTCTTTTACTGCCTCTCTCTGCCATCAATCTCAGAGGCTCGAGAGCTCGGAACATCAAGAGGAGACAGGAAAGAATGGACTGTACCCTCACTAGCTAGCACCCAGTTTCTAGGTTGTAATTTCCATAGGGATATATTCCTCATTCCTAGCCTGTGCTTGGCCCAGAGAAGACATTTGGTAATTGTGTTAAAAAATGAATTTGTGAATGAAAGTACATAATAAAAGTTAGTGCCCACCTTCCACCCCCTTTCTCAGTCACTCATGTCTTTCCTAGTTTAGGAGTTTTATTTGTCAATCAGAGGAGGATGTCCTGTTGGCTCAGAGACTTGCTTAGGTAACAATGTGGTATGATCCAGGGTGCACGAGGTGTGTGTTCTGAAGGACTATCAGTCTGGGCCGGGCTTAGGCTCCCACAGTCCTTAGTCCCACCCTTAACCTTGCATTTCAGCTCAGTGGGCAAAAGGGAATACTTTTCAGCTGTTCTCACTCAGCTCAGCTGCTGCATTTTTACCACAGACTTCCAACAGCACCATGAAGTTGGTGGGCTTCCTCCTCCTTGTGACCGTCGTCACCCTCAGCCCAGAGGTACAGGAGCTTCAGGCTTCGGTGATACCATTGAAACTGTTGGGTGAGTCCAGGCAGAACGCAGCCCTGTTTTTTTTTGTGTGTGTGTTTTTTTTTAATGAGGGAGCCAGGAAGTTGGACATCATGGCCCAGTGTGTGCAGGAGCGGGGTGGGGGAGAAATAAGAGAAGGATGAATATTCTAGTCAAGGAGACATTGCAGGGACCCACTTTGACTGCAGAATCTTTCTTCTTCTGCCTCCACTTTCTCCCCCTCCTTTCCCTGGTCACCCCTCCACCTGGACTCTCCTTCACTCCCTCTCTCTCCCTACCAGTTTCTTCATCTCTTGCTACAAATAAATTGGATTGTCTAGAGAAAATATGCTCTTAATTATGTTAAACACTAATCACCTCATTCTCTTCCTTTCACCATCGACATTCTCAAAGAAGTAATCTTAATTCTCCACCCATACTTCATCCCTTAAACCCCTTGAAGCCTGACTATAGTCTCCATTGCTGCCCCCATCACTGCTGAAACGTCTCTCTTGGATCCTGTTGACAAATCTCTTTACTCTCTTTAGTAGCCAAAGTCTTTAGCCTCTGCCGCATCTGACAATTTTTGCCACTCCACCAACTCGCAAACTGTATTTCTTTCTGCCCCCTAAAAACTATTAGATTCCACTCTTACCCCTCTCTCTTCTTTGCTCTCCTCCCCCTCCATGCAACTGGTTGCCTATTAGTGTCCATTTTTTGAAATTGTCTCTTGCATATGTTCCTTCCTTTCCACTCCCCACTGCCACGCTGTATTTCCAGCCCTGATTACCCCATGCTTGAGCTTGTGCCATAGTTTCTCAGCAGCTCTTCCTGCTCCCCTCTTCCTCCTGAAGTTTAATTGCTTGTTGAATCCTGGTTCACTCTGTGCTGTGACACTAGAATGACCTTCATAAGCAAACAGCAATCACGTTTCCCTCTTGGCTTGCCAAATGAAATCCAAATTCCTCAGGTATTCAAGATCCATTCTCTGTAACTTTGTGCCCTGCCTACTTTTCCTGCTTAACTTCCAACAGTTTTCTAATGCTTATCCACCTTCCATTTGCCATTCCTCCTGTATTCCTTGTATTTCAGAGTGAGAAATGAGGCAGATGAGGCACCTAGGGCACAACGTTTAAGAAGCTACGCATTCTCAGAGTTGTGCAAATGCCTCCTTAAATATTGTGCCCATGGCACCTTACCTGCCTGTTCGCTTTTCCCTTTGTGGACTTTTGCTGGTAATTATTTTCTCTTCTCACAATACGCTATTGCCCCTCTCAATTCTGCCTTTAAAAAATCCTCACCTTTTTCTGGTTAATCTAATTGGAAATAAATGTCTTCTCTCTTCGGAGCCCCTTTAGTCCTTTGGATATACTTTTCTCAGGACATTTGTCACAAGGTGCTTTGTCTTTAGTGCTTTAAACGTGTCTTATTTTCATTGTTAGACTCTAAACTGTAGGTAATGACCCTACCTTACATCTTTGTATTTCCTGAGTGACTTACCTCTATGATTTATACATAGTAAGAAATCAGATATGAGTGTTCAAACTCCATGACCACGGACAAGAAGTTTTTAATCCTCTCATCTAAATCAACAACAGCTAATAGAAACATGGAAGGATAGTACTGATTTGCTCTGAAATCTGCAAGTACATTGTAGACATCCCACCAGGTCCCCTTCATACACATCTTTAAAGTAGTCCTTGTTTTATTGTGATTATGTGAATGTATTATTTTTAACTAAAATATATAAGATGTTGCCTGGCCAGTGTTGCTCAGTGGCTAAGCATTGACCTATGAACCAGGAGGTCCCAGTTCGATTCCTGGTCAGGGTACATGCCCAGGGTTTGTGCTCAATCCCCACGGGGGTGGAGGGGTTTTGCAGGAGGCAGCCAACCGATGATTCTCTCTCATCGTTGATGTTTTTAGCTCTCTCTCCCTCTACTTTCCTCTCTCTGAAATCAATAACATATTTTTTTAAAAACTTAAAAATAAAATATATAAGATATTAATGAATATTATTGTGAAAGTAATCATTTAAATTACATTATGTATTAAATTAAAAGAAAAAAAAAGGTGTAACTGACTCCTTAAACAAGGGCTGTCCTCTCTAGCCCCTGTGCCTAATGGTATTCAGCTGGTCTGTTCTAATGTAGGCACCTGTGTTGAGCTCTGCAGCGATGACTGGGACTGTGACGTAGGGGAGCACTGCATCAGCAATGGGTGTGGCCACACCTGTGCTGCAGACTAAGGACAGGTAAACACATCAGGCCCTTGCTTTCTGCCTTCAAACCGTGTCCAGGCAGGCTGTACACTTGGCCATGATGGGACTTTCCAGAAATGGATGGGACAGAAGCCTGTCTCTCTGTGGTCTCTCCCCCTTCACCAATACTCTCCCCCCACCAAAGAAGCATCTATCATAGAATAGCGGTTTCCAATTTAAAATAATTTAATTACCCAGTATATCCTGGAAAGAAATCTGACTATTTGATCAAAAAAGAGATAAAAATCACCCAGAATCCCAAAAATGGCACCTGCTTAACACTTTGGTGAATACTTTAAACACATACAATTATATAATGTTTATGTAAAAATAAGATAATCTTTTGATTTCTTGGTTATTTCACTTAGAAATAGCTCATGAACAACTCTTCATGTCAACACCAATGCTTTTCTATACCATCAACTTTAATAGCCTTATAGAAGTCCATCATATATGCTCATATATTTAGCAACCTCCATTAATACAAATTTATATATTTCTTATTTTTATATTATTAATATGGCTGTAATGAATAGTAAATTAATGTACATGCCCTTACTCATTTTTGTTGAGATAAATTCTAAGTATAATTAATGACCAAAGAATATGCTAATTTTAAGCTTTTAATGTGCAGTTCTATATCAACCTATGAAAACCCCCTTCCTCTAAAAATATTTCAGGGTCCTCATGGGATAGTGTTTTTCATTTTTTTATTTGCAGTAGCCATTACATGAAAACAAATCATAATTAAAAGCTACTGTGATTCAGTTTTGATTACAAATTAAGTTGAATTGGTCCTTTGGGACAGAGCTGAATAAGCTGGAACTTCTTTCTCTCCCCTCCCTCCCTAGCCTTCCCTGCTAGCAGAAGTGGCAAACCTCAGCCTTGCTCTTTCTTATTTTACCCCCTTCTTCTTCCTTTTAAAAAAATTTTTCCCTGCCCTGACCGGTTTGGCTCAGTGGATAGAGCATCGGCCTGCGGACTCAAGGGTCCCTGGTTCGATTCCGATCAAGGGCATGTACCTTGGTTGTGGGCACATACCAGGTGGGAGTGTGCAGGAGGCAGTTGATCGATGTTTCTCTCTCATGGATGTTTCTAACTCTCTATCCCTTTCCCCTCCTCTCTGTAAAATATCAATAAAATATATTTAAAAAAAATTTTTTTCCCCTTCCTCCCTTTCACCATTTCCCCTTGGAAAAATTTTTTAATTAATTAAGTTGTATTAAATACAACAGAATCAACATATAATTTTAAAATAACCTATTTGGGTTCATAATCTATTATTTGTCCAATCCACCTATAATCCTTGGGATGTTTTTTGCCTTGCTGGCTCCCAATTGTATAAGTGTATTTGGGTCCCCAAAACAGCAGATCTAACACAAAATTTTTTGTCCATTTCTCAGATGAAGACTTATCTTCAGGGTCATCCTTCTCTGATAATTGATTACCTCTCCCTAGAGTTCCTATCTTCAAAAAATGTGGCTGTTTGGAGCTCCTTGCCCAGGAAGACAGATGAAAATGGGGGCCTGTGGATGAAGATTACAAGGGATGTGGTGGAGAAGAAAAAGAAATCTATTCCTCTTAATAAATCAGCATTGTAAAAAAGTACCCACACTACCTGACTTATTTGGGCAGGGGTGATGAAGAGAAGGAGAAGGTGGGGGCTGGATAACATTTGTTGAACACTTGTTATACAACAAGGACTGTATTATATTCTCCACAAGCACATCCAATTTATCCTTACAACAGCCTTGTGACTATGCTTATTATCATTGCCATCTATAATAATAAAAGCATAATATGCTAATTAGACCAGACGTCCTTCCAGATGACCTTCCCGATGAAGCCGGGGCTGTGAGGGAAGCCCGGGTCCCAGGTGCCAGAGGGAACCTGGTGCTGGCAGTTGGGGGAAGGAAGGCCTACTCTTGCACAAATTTCATGCATCGGGCCTCTAGTTTTATGTAAGGATACTGAGGTTTGGAGAAATTAAGTAATTTGTTCAAAGTCATATGTATCAGGGTCTTAACTATGATCCCATGCAGCCTAAGATGAGCTACGCCAAACCTAAATCCTTTTCACAGTCTCTTTTATGCCACTTCCACTGTGATGATAAACAGGCCTCCCATCCTTCTAGCCCAGTATTTTGGACATCTCTTATACACTACTTCAAATACTCTTCCCCTTATATTCCTACTAGTGGCCCAGTGCACAAAATTCGTGCATGGGGGGCACTGTTTCTCAGCCCAGCCTGCACTCTCTCCAATCTGGGACCCCTCAAAGGATGTCCTACTGCTGGTTTACAGGGATCGGGCCTAAACCAGCAGTCAGACATCTCTCTCACAATCTAGGACTGCTGACTCCAGCTGCTCACCTGCCTGCCTGCCTGCCTGCCTGATTGCCCCTAACCACTCTGCCTGCCGGCCTGCTCGCCCCCAAATGCCCCCCCAGCCTGATCACCCCCAACTGCCCCCCATGCCAGCCTGCTCACCACCAACTGCCCCCCCTGCTGACCTGCTCGCCCCCACTTTTCCTCCCCACTGGCCTGCTCACCCCCAACTGCCCCCCTGCTGGCCTTCTCACTCCAAACTTCCCCCCATCGCTGTCCTGATCTCCTTCAACTGACCCCCACTGATGGCCTGCTCACCCCCAACTGGCCCCCCTGCTGGTCTGCTTACCCCCAACAGCCCCGCCCCCCAACAGCCTGATCACCCACAACTGCCGTCCCATCCTGGCCTGATCACCCCCTGGCAACCCAAGCTCCCAGCCCCTCCTTTTTTTCTTTTCTTTCTTTTTTTTTTTTCAGCACCTCCCGCACCGAGATCCACCGGCTGGAAGCAAATATCTAGGATTTATTTATCTTCTATAATTGAAACTTTGTAGCCTTGAGAGGAGGCCAAGGCCAGCAAGGGTGGGCGGGAAGCTTGGTTTCCTCCATCACTGGGGCAACCCAAGCCTCCTGCTCTTACCAGCTCCGTGGCCACTGCCATCTTGATTGGGTTAATTTGCATACTCGCTCCTGATTGGCTGGTGGGCATGGCTTGTGGGCGTAGTGGAGGTAAGGTCAATTTGCAGGTTTCTCTTTTATTAGTGTAGAATAGATTGTAATCATTGCTACAGTAATCAGTTTATCTCAGTCATCTATCAGCTTAGCATAAAATAACTATGGAGCCTTGCCTTGAACTTGTACTCTAGTACACCACACCTCTAACTTTTGCCTCGGGGCTTCTTTGACTATACAATAAGAGATTCCTGCAGGAGCCATCACATACTGATGATTGCTCAACTCAGAAGCACTGGAGAATTCATGCTTGATGGGGCAACATTTGGCAATAGAGGTCAAACACTTACAAATATGTGGTTACCCCTTCCATTCCTGGGGTGGCGGGGGGTGGTGGATTCTGAGCACATTCTGAAAGGCTTTTCAGAAAATCCTGAGGATTGGGGAATCACTCACCCCATGCAATGGCCAACTCAATAGCATATATTTGTATTGATTCTTCTTTCTTCCATGTTCATTCCTGAATAATTCACTCACATAATAACCTTAACTGAGGCTCTGCTTTTTGAGAACTCAAACTAAAACATCAGTGACTAGATATCAATTCCTGATCTTCTCTGAGCAAATGCTTAAATATCACAAATACATATACATACATCACATACATATGCACACATCCCAAAATAATAATAGCAAGCAAAGTGAAATCTAAATTCAAACAAAAAATAAATATTTCTCCCCAAAGAAACCCAGTCTTCAGAGAATTAGCTCTTCCAGAACATACGCCCAGTTTTCATTGCTAAACAGAAGTGCTTTATTCTCAGGATAAAACATGTACATTCAGGTGACTTCAAGGTTTCCCTTCAAGAGCCATGGGTGAAAATTTGCTTTATATTTGCATAACTCAAAGGTTTTCCCAGTCTACCCAAATGTAAATTCCAAGGCTTCACCTCTTGGGTGACTGAAAACTGTTCACAGCTTTAAAAATGGCTCTTTTCTTTTCCAGCATTTTCCTTTTAAGGTTTCAGGAAACCTTGAGGGTGTCCAATCTCAACGGGTTATATTTTACACGGTTCCGTTTGAACTCCTGAATTACTTGTGTGGTGAGATGTCTCAAAATCCACAGCAGGGGCTTCCCAACCAGCCGCAAGGAATACTGGGGAATGTAACCTTATTCAGGGTGGTGTTGTGCCTGGGAAAATGTCAGGGGTTGTGATAAGATGTAAGTAGAGGAATGTAGTAGAACTAGCAGTTTCTCCCACTGCCATCCACAAGGGCCCCGCCCTCTCCAATTCTAGCCCGAATCTGAAACTCTGGTACTAAACAGGAATGTCATTCCTGCTCAGAAACAAACTTTCTGGGAGAACAAATACAGTCTCCACCTTTCAGTCAGGGCTCAGGGAGAGGTGAGCGGGGGAAAAGTCTCCGAGCTAAATGTGACAGGTATTTATTTGCAGAGCACGTCTCAGGGTCTGTTCCCCCAAGTCTTGGAACCCTAAGGCTTTGGGTTCTGCTCTAAATAAGGTGTTTCCGGAAGTGGAGCGCGGAGCCCAGGATGCCCCGGAAGTATTTCCCCACGTTTTACGTAGGAAACATGGCGACCGTGCAAGTGGCCTGCTCCCCTTTGGGCGGGCCGCCGCGAGAGGCGCCGCGCGAGCTGCCCCGAGAGCAGGGCGCTGGGTTCCGCCGCCTGTCGGCCAGGCTGCGCGCCCTGCGGCCGGATGACAGCAGCGCCTCCCGCACCGAGATCCACCTGCTCTTAGACCAGCTCATCTCCGAGAACTACAGCGCGGGCGGCGGCGTGGACCCGGAGGTAGGCGGGGTGCCGGCGGAGAGGACTCCGGGAGTCTGCTGGCCCCGGCCCCACCCCTCGGGGACCCTAGCCCGTAGCTCCCGGCTGCCTGTCCGGGCTTCCCATAACCCCCACCCCCTCCCACTTCGCATTCCTTAATTCCAGGCTGGTTTGCCCCTTCCGAGCATGGCTCATTGTCGTTCCTCTGCCTGGAAGACCCTGCAGTGCTTGCCACACTTGCATCTTTCAAAGCCCGACTGGATGACTTCTGCTCTGATACCAACGAAGATGTCATCTCTGGTTTCACCTTCCCGGCCCCCCCGCGCTCCCCTTCCCGCTCCACTCCCTGCACCCAGAATACTTTGTATATAAAATTCACTGCTGCTATTTATTGAGCGCATGGCGCAGGGGCCACGTACTGTGCTTTTCCGTGTACGGTTCCGGGAACTTGAGAGCGTGGATAGTATTAAGTCTGTTTTACTGATAAAAACACCGAGGCTCATAAAGATCCAGTGTCATATTGCTGGCAAAGGCAGAGCTAGAATTGGAACCTAAGTCTGTCACGAAGTCCCTGCCTTTTCCTGTTCCTTCATGCTAGCTCTGCCTCTCTCTGCCACCCCTTTAGAAGCACTTTGAGTAATGTTATTCACACACATCAGGCCTTGGATACTATCAGCAGCATTCCCTGAACACTTGACCCAGTCGCACTGGTGTTCACAGGCAACTCAGGCTTGACAGTTCCTCACAGTGAGTCCACATGCCATGCCCCACACACCAGCACAGGCACAGTCTGCCAAGTTACACGGGTACAAACCGGTTCTTCCCCTTTCCTTCCTTCCAGAGCCTATCCAATCCGGATTCTTTACAGTCTGTCTCCTAATAGTTCTCTGTCCATCCCCTCCTCTCTATACCAAATGCCAATGCCGTCGGCCCGCAGGCCAGGGGGCTCTTTCTTGGACTATTCCACTTGTCCCCTCTAACTTATCTAAGCCTGCCTCCAGTCCAGCCCTTCTACAGCCCATTCTTTGCTTGGCTGACAGAGTGATCTTTTCTTTAGTGGAAGAAAATCTGACTGGAGAAGTAAAACTTTTGATTTGGGAAGGTCTTCAATACTAATATATATATTAGTAAGTGCTCAAAGCAAATTACAGAACAGTTCATACCGTGTGTGACCAATATAGGGTGGGGAGATTTAAAAGTGTATGTACATTTTATAGATACAAAGAGTTCACAACAAAATAAGAGTTTGGCCGAAACCGGTTTGACTCAGTGGATAGAGCGTGGGCCTGCGGACTGAAGGGTCCCAGGTTCGATTCCGGTCAAGGGCATGTACCCTGGTTGCGGGCACATCCCCAGTGGGGGGTGTGCAGGGGACTGCTGATCGATGTTTCTCTCTCATTGATGTTTCTAGCTCTCTATCCCTCTCCCTTCCTCTCTGTAAAATATCAATAAAATATGTTTTTTTTTTTAAATAAGAGTTTGTGTTACTGGGGAGCAGAGTGGAATTAAGGGAATAGATGGGGACTTTTGTTTTATTTGTATGATTTGATATTTTTGTACCAAAAATATGTGCCTTTCCAGTTTCCTGTTCTGTAACTCCTCTTCCTGTGCCCTGCGTGCGCAGTCATTTACAACTTACTGTTCCTCAAGCACCTATTGGTATTTCACTCCCACTAGTATTTCCAAGTCTTTACACTCCATTCCCTTTGCTTCCAATGTCTCTCAAGCCCTGTCTGTCTACAGATTTTTACTCATCCTTCAAATCATTCCACATTCTGCTTAAAACTCACTTCCACAAGACCTCCCTAATTACCATTATCCCGGAGTTTGTACTTAATTCTTTCAGCGCTTAGGTCACTTTAAGTATTTGTATTTCATCTCCCTCATTAGATTGTGAGCTTTTTAGGGCTCAGAAATATGTTTGTTTATGTTTGGAGCACAAAGACCTGGCACATAGTAGGTGCTCAGAGCCTTTTTATTCAATAAACATCAATGAATGAATGGTGCAATTTTTTTTTGTTTGTTTTTCAGAATTCCCTAATTTTACATTAAATTCATGCAAGCGTCATTTCTGATTTTCCCAGTGGCAATGAAAATCTGGTTTGCTGCCCAACTGGCATGGCTCAGGGTTGAGCATCAACCTATGAACCAGAAGGTCACAGTCTGATTCCTGGTCAGGGCACATGCCCAGGTTGTAAGCTCGATCCCCATTGGGGGGTGTGCAGGAGGCAGCCCAGTGATTCTCTCTCATCATTGATGTTTCTCTCTCTCTGTCTTCCTCTCCTTTTCTCTCTGAACTGTATAAAAATACTTTTAAAAAGGAAAATCTGGTTTGCTACTTCTTGGTATTTTTTACTTCAGTGTGTGCTTTTATATTATGGAAGCCTTTCTTTAGTTATTAATTATACTTATGTGGAGACTCTGGAATCTTTAACCTGACAGAAACCATATGAATTACTTCCAGCACACCCTGGTTTTGTGCTGTCATCTCCTACTTTCTGCCTCAATTTTGAGTGTAAACCATTCACTTTCATTTTGCCGTTTGCCTTTTGCAGAGGGGGCTCTTCACTTGGCTCTGTCACCTTTCATTGTGTTTTGTTTTGTTTTGTTTTGGTTTTGGTAGGATGTCAGCACTCTTCTTGTCCAAGCTTGCCGCCTGGTGCCTCTGAATCAGAATCATCTTGTCAGCAAAGTGTCTCAGCTTACCCACCATTTACTTAACACATTACAGGTAATCACTCATGGAACTTTAGAATTCAGATTGTGCGCTTTGAGAATAAGTAAGTACCTTTGAAACACTACATCTGTGGTAGGTATGATAGGCTGGTCTTTTGAGAAGCTAAAGAGAAAGGAAATGCCTGCTAAGAATGATATTAAAACAAATATAACTGATTTTTTTTAATTCTGTACAATTCTAGAAGTTTCTCCAGATATCCTGTATAATTCTAGAAGTTCCTAAAGAAACCAATTTCATTCAGGCCCCCAGGTCTTAAATTTTTTCATGAAGGTATATTTGATCAACATATATCTTAGAATAAATTGGAATAATACCCTACACCTTTCCTATCAATTTTTTTTTCCTTTTTCCAAAAACTGTCATTTTTTGTGGTCTACTTTTAGTATTTTTTAAACATGAGAAGTAGCTTAGAGGTAAGAGGATGCTAGATAAAAACACCCCTTTTTATATCAAGATCTATACTATAGCTCCCTTTCTAGAACCATTTCCAACTTGCTAAACAAATTTATTATTTTTTTACGAATGGTTAAAATATTAAAGTTATTACTATAAGATACTACATGAGTATATGAATGTAGTTCACACACAACTTATTAATTTAGGGTGCTGTTGGCTTCAAGAAACAGAAAAGCCAGCCCAGGGTAGCTAAACAACTTTTTTTTAATTATGCCCCAAGGGAGGCAGCTCTAGGGGCACTTAAAATAAGAGGGTTAGCCCTGACCAGTTTGGCTCAGCGGATAGAGCATCAGCCTGGGGACTGAAGGGCCCCAGGTTCGATTCTGGTCAGGGGCATGTGCCTTGGTTGCAGGTACATCCCCAGTGGGGGGTGTGCAGGAGGCAGCTGGTTGATGTTTCTCTCTCATCAATGTTTCTGACTCTCTCTCCCTCTCCCTTCCTCTCTGTAAAAAAAAAATAAATAAAATAAATAAGTAAATAAATAAAATAAGAGGGTTACTAGTATCTTTCAATTTTGCCACCTGCAGTATATGGGTTATCTCTCACAGTCATAAGAAGACTGGTAACTGCTTCAATTCCAGGCATCAATGCAAAATAAAGAACACCCAGCAGAAGCAAAAGAAGTGTTTATTTTATGTCTTTTTTTTTTTTAAGAGTGAGGAAATTTGGCCCACAGGTTCTCCAGTAGACCTCCCTTAATATTTGGCTGGGGAGACGTAGGTCATATGAAAACTTCTCTGCAGCAGTTTGATCAGGGAATGGTATGACCCCGTAAGTGGCTTAAATCAGGAGTTTCAACCTTGACTGCCCATTAGAATCACCTGGAGGGCTTAAGCTCCCTAGATCAGCGGTAGCCAACCTTCCCGACCTCATGGACCACCAGTGGTCCATGGACCACCGGTTGGCGATTGCTGCCATAGATGACTGATTACAATGTGAAGTTGAAACCTAACATCACGGTTTCTCGACCTCAGCACTATTGATTTTGGATTGGATAATTCTGTCCTGTGCATTATAGTATATTTAGCAGAATCCTTGCCCTCTACCCACTAGATGCGTGTAGCATCCCTCCAGTTGTGACAAGTCATAAATGTATACAAACATTGCCAAATGTTCCCTGGTGGACAAAATTGACCCTGGTAGAGAACCACTGTCTTAGGTTAATTAGGATTTACCCTCAGGTCTCATGTAGAAGAGGTGGGCACCCAAACAAAATCTAAAAAAGAGGAAGTAAATGGTGGTAAGTTACCAACAGTGTCTGCTGCATGTGATTTCATAAATGGAATAAGGCTGGAGGTTTTCAAGTTTAGAATTTTTCAGACTGGTGTGATAGCTTCTGAATGTTTGCTGTTCTTAGATATGTCATCTTTGTCACACTGGCAGTTGGCATCATTTCTAATCACCTATGGCATCTACCCTTAACCAACTCTCTAGCATTTAATGATAGTTTATCTCAGTTGTCTGTGAGTTGGTATTTGGGTTAGCCCGCTTTTCCCCAACAAGATTATAAACAACTGGAGGGCAGGGATATGCCATCTCTTCCTGTTGTATTCACCACTTTATGGTGGAGACCTTGTAGCTATTTAGTAAACATTTATTCACAATGTTTCTGTTGAGCATTTACTTACTATGTATAAGGCAATTTAGTTGAATTAAGAAATTTCAATGGTTTGAGCCTTACATATCTGTATATTTACAGCTGCCAATGTCTGGTTAGTTCAAGGAAAAGTTACAAGGACTTTGCCAGATTCTACTTTGAGTAGAGGGAGTAAAGGGGAAGAAATAAACAAGATTCTGAGGCAAAGAGAAGGCCCAGTCTTGATCAAACTTTTAAGGCCTATAGAGCTGATCTTTTTGACACAAAAAAGATGGACACACCACACCCTCTCTCTTACACAGCTTAATTCAGATGAGCATATGTGTCTGAAAAAGATGAAAAAATTTTTTGAAGTAGATCATACATATTTTTTTCTCTATCTATAGGTGATAGTTGATGAGCGAAACCTGGATTTTCTGTTGGCGTATACAATTTCTGCAATTCAACAGTGCAGTTCCTGGACACATGTGAAAATTCTTCAAGCCCTGGCAGCTCTGGTTTACGGCAATGGCTCAAGATGTCAAAAGGTAATTTAAACTGTGTTCTGTTTGTTTTTTTATTTTTGTTTTTTGAAGGGTTATGAGCACAGGTTCTGAACCAACAGGCCTTTTTTCAGGTGTCTGTCCTGCCATTAATTAGATGTGTCTTAGCAACCCTTGACTACTCTGAGGCTCATTTCCTCTTGTGTAAAATAGTTCCTCGGGGATGAAGTGAGACAATACTTGTAAAATGCTTGGCACTTGGTAAATGTTAACCATTATTATTTATTACCATTACGCAGCCAAGACTAAATACTTTGGCAACTACCTAGGCTGGGAGTGATGATCCTTACTGATGTCTTTGGGCATATCTTTGCATCCCCATCTAAAAGATATCTAGCCCTAGCTGGTTTGGCTCGGTGGATAGAGTGTCGGCCTGCAGACTGAAAGGTCCCAGGTTCGATTCTGGTCAAGGGCACATGCCAGGGTTGTGGGCTTGGTCCCCAGTGGGGGGCGTACAGGAGGCAGCTGATCAATGATTCTCTCGCATCATTGATGTTTCTATCTCTCTCTCTCTCCCTCTCCCTTCTTCTCTGAAATCAATAAAAATATATTTTAAATAAATAAATAAAAGATTTAGCTAGCAGCTAGTCTCTTGGTATTTACCTGCCCTTTAATTTAAAAAATGAAATCTGTCTAAAGAGTAATATTTTTCAGAAGCTGTTCTTTGACCAACACCGGCTGTCATTTTGTTTCAGTATCTTCCAGACTTATTAGGCAAGAGTGGACTCTTGATGAAGTTGAGTGACTTGGCTCAGTCTGACCCTGAAGTTAGGAGAGCTGCAGTGCATTGTATGGCAAATTTATGTCTCAGGTACGTGGGTCCCATCAGATTTCCCAGTTGTAATAATATAGGGCCTCTCGTGGGCTCCTTGTAGGTGATTCAGTCTGTCTGAAGCCAGAGCCAACTTAGAAAATCAACCTACTTTGCATTTCCTATGCTCTTGGCTAATAATATATTGCTTATTTTTAATTTTCATATTGTTTGTAAAGAAAGCTTGTAAAGAAATGGAGGAAAATAGACTAGGACCTTATTCCTAAAATATAGTAAAAGTGATATATGTGCAGTATGTCAAGTTTTTGTTTTCTACTGGTATAAATTCTAATCTTATTCATGTTTTAGAAGGATCTAGTCATATGGATTTAAGCTTTGGTGAGATTTGTCTGTCAAGGCCAATTTCTTCTAAGAAAATTGAACCAATCCCAGAGGCCCATTTCTAGAGTTACGCAGAAGGAAGTGAGCAGCACAAACTTGAACTGTCTAGGATATTTTGTCTCTACATTGCAGTGTTGTCCAGGGACTAGGAAGGCACGTTCAGCTGTGTGATTCCGACTTGACAGGACCTGTCGGCATGATTTCCCTTGCAGGATTAAATAAGATTTCTCTCTCCAGACTTCTTCCACTACAAACTTCTGTAACTTTTCCCTATGGAACCATTCTTCCTTCTTCCAATTCATTTCAGTCTTGGGCCTGTACCCAAGTGCACCGTCTTCCATAGTACAGTTTCATTAGAGAGTACATTCCAACTCCGTTGTTCTATTATTGCTACTTTTAATTCTTATTCTTTTGCAAGACCCATTTTGAAGGAGACTGACTTGCTTTCTGTGTGTGTGTTTTAGTGTGCCAGGACAGCCGCACTTGGAGGAGCCCTACCAGAATATCTGCTTCCAAGCTTTCTTGACCATTTTACAGTCTCCAAAATCATCTGATATGGATGATATCACATTTTGCATGGTAGGTGGGACCATCACTAACCTTGTGACTGTAACAGGCGAGACTAGAAGCAGCAGTGGAACCAAAGCCGTTACCAAAGATTTTAATTTGGTTGCTACTAGTATATTAGTTTTGTCTGGAGATCTAGGCATAAGTGGAATGTGGATAACCTAAAAAGACTGACATCATATCTTTCAAGTTTAAATTACAAGAAACTTTTTGTTTGTTTTGTTTTGCTGTTGTTTTTGTTTTGCAATTCTAGGTTTTTAAAGAACACTATTTTTCCCCCTCCTGACTATAAAAGTAATATAGTTTCAGACTAGTGACTTTTTTATTTGTTTTTACTTACTTATTTTTAATTTAATTCTCACCTGAGGTTATGTGTATTGATTTTTTTTTTATAGAGGAGCAAAATGGGGGTGGGGGGAGAGTTAGCTTTTTATATAATCATTGTCATAATTTATGGAAATTGAAGTTTTTTCAATGTTTCCACTATTTCAAAAAGACTACAGTTTACATCCTCTCCATGTGAGTAGCATTTCTTAAGGATAGAATTCTGGAAATGAGATTACTGAGTCAAAAAATCAGTCTTGATCAGAATTGCTCTCCAGAAACCTGCTCCCACATTCATTTCTTTGCCTTGGGGAGCTGCTGAGGTTGTTGTATTATAGATTCCCTGCTTCTTATCTCTGCTGCCACTTTTTATTCTTATCACATCCTTCCCACTGAATGTCTCCTTTTTTTTTTCTTACCATTTGTACATGCTGATTTGTAAACATGTATGATAAGACCACTCTTATTCAATAAAAACACTCTGTTCTGGAAAATAAATAGTAGTTCATCAGATGTCTTCCCTGGATCTTCATGGGGTATTTTTGTTTTTGTGTTTTTTCCCCTCCCTCCTTAAAGGTTTTTTCATCATCTAAAGACATTTTCTCTTCCATCTTAAGTGGTGCTAGAAAGTTGATCGCTGTGCAACCAAATTTCATTTACCTTTTAACTTGGTCTTTTTCCCCCCTAGTTGTTACAAAATGCATTAAAAGGTATACAGTCTCTTCTGAATGGTGGGAAAATGAAGTTGACACAGACTGATGAACTTGGAGCTCTCCTAGCTGTGCTCAAGGTAAGGCATTGTCTGTTTAAACCCACATCCTCATTATGGTTAATATCTTTCCTATTGAAACCCCAGGCATAAGGGCCGTCACTCCAAGGCTAGTTTTAGCGTATTATGTTTTAAGAGAGAAGAATAAAACGTTCATCTTCAAGCTTACTTAAAATTAAGAACTGAAGACCATAAACCTTGCTTTATTGAGTACATGTCTCAAAATTCTAAAATTTTATCTATCTTCACTTAGGAAGGGACTATGTATGATCTGGAAATAATTTAATTTTAGTTGATCTTGAAACTGTATTTGAAAGAAGAACCAGGTCTTCTCCTTACCTCTTGCCCCCCTATAATAGATAGGCCAATCAAGATGTGTGTCAGGCCCTAGCTGGTTTGGCTCAGTGGATAGAGCGTCGGTCTGTGGACTGAAGCGTCCCAGGTTCAATTCCAGTCAAGGGCACATGCCCAGGTTGCAGACTTGATCCCCAGTAGGGGGTATGCAGGAGGCAGCCAATCAATGATTCTCATCATTGATGTTTCTGTCTCTCTCCCTTCCTCTATGAAATCAATAAAAAAATGTTAAAGAAAAAGAAAAAAAGATGTGTGTCAGTAGGCTGCCAGGACATCCTTTGGCTTCTGAACCTGCCAGTCAGTGGGAAAATCAGGTCAGCCTCTCTGGGGACCCAACCGTCATCAGTAAGTCAGAAAATAGTAAGAAGCTTTGTGCTAGCCTCAGATTAAAGCCATGTATGATAACAGCTTTATCAGGACTAAAATTTTAATGTTTTCCCTGTGCCATCTCCCCTACTCCCAAATAGATAGGCAGACAGATATCTACATGTGGACATGGATAAGCTAAATTAAAAATTTATATTTAGATAAAATAATTACATAAACCTGGATAAATTTTATAACTTAATAAATAAAATAATAAGTAAATGAATAAACTAAAATCAGATCTAATCTGATCAAATCAGATCTTGCTGGATGTGATTAAACTCTTCATTAAGTCGTATAAGCTATCTTCTGTCCCATTTTTATTTCCTTAATAAGCTTCTAAACATTAATTTGTTGTCTTTGTGATCCAGAACATAATGAATAATTCTGGTTCTTTATTTATGTTTTTTTGTGTGTGCTTTCTTAATCGTCATCATTAGAAATCCATGTTTCATGGACTCCCCGGAATAAACATAGAGATGCCCACTGTATTATACCCCACCCCACTTCCTCAGTATGATGGACGACCACCGGTCAAATTGCAACTACCAGAATCCAGTGCTTCTCGACCAACTATGGTACATTTATGTCTATTTAGATTTAAGTTGCCGATTGTTTTTATTGCTTGCTGTGTGTATTCTATGATTTGCATCACTATTGTGCCAAAGGCTCACTTTGAATTTGATCCAGTTTAGGGATTTTAAAATAATAAATTTAAATTCAACACACTGCTGAAATACCATTTTTTAAAAATATTTTATTGATTTTTTACAGAGAGGAAAGGAGAGGGATAGAGAGTTAGAAACATCAATGAGAAAGAAACATCGATCAGCTGCCTCCTGCACACCCCCTACTGGGGATGTACCCGCAACCAAGGTACATGCCCTTAACTGGAATCGAACCTGGGGCCTTTCAGTCCGCAGACCGACGCTCTATCCCAGGGGTGGGCAAACTTTTTGACTCGAGGGCCACAATGGGTTCTTAAACTGGACCGGAGGGCCGGAACAAAAGCATGGATGGAGTGTTTGTGTGAACTAATATAAATTCAAAGTAAAGGAGCGGAGGGGAGAGCAAGAGAACCCTCCGCTCTTTCAGCTCCACGGGCTGGATAGAACAGCCGAACGGGCTGGATCCGGCCCGCGGGCCGTAGTTTGCCCACGGCTGCTCTATCCATTGAGCCAAACCAGTCAGGGCTGAAATACCATTTAGAGCATCTTATACTTCTAAGTTATCTAGTCAGTGTAACAGCAGTAAAAATGAGCATTCACTTTACACCCAAAGCCCAGCATCCTCACCCCTCAAATGCTCAAGAGTCAGCAAACTTTTTGTGAAGGGTTTACTGGTATGTATTTGCAACTGCCAATTCTGATGTCCTAGTGCAGCGGTTGGCAAACTGCGGCTTGCGAGCCACATGTGGCTCTTTGGCCCCTTGAGTGTGGTTCTTCCATAAAATACCACGGCCTAGGCGAGTCTATTTTGAAGAAGTGGCGTTAGAAGAAGTTTAAGTTTAAAAAATTTGGCTCTCAAAAGAAATTTCAATCGTTGTACTGTTGATATTTGGCTCTGTTGACTAATGAGTTTGCCGACCACTGTCCTAGTGCAAAAGCAGCCACTATTTTAATGAATGGGTGTGGCTGTATTCCAATAAACTTTATTTATAGAAACAGGCTGTGTGTGCTAGGCTGGATTTGACCTTTGGACCAGCCGTGGGCAAACTACGGCCCGCGGGCCGGATCCGGCCCGTTCGGCTGTTCTGTCCGGCCCGCGGAGCCGAAAGAGCGGAGGGTTCTCTTGCCCTCCCCTCCGCTCCTTTACTTTGAATTTATATTAGTTCACACAAACACTCCATCCATGCTTTTGTTCTGGCCCTCCAGTCCAGTTTAAGAACCCATTGTGGCCCTCGAGTCAAAAAGTTTGCCCACCCCTGCTTTGGACTGTAATTTTCCCTCTCTAGACCATTAGAACTCAATTACCAGTCAGCGGGTGGGTTAATACTTCCCAGGCAAGATCTTTTAACGTGTCTTTAACTGGTTTTGAAGTGTGTGATGGTGCATCATCATGAAGCAAAATTACTTGCCGTGTCTTCTGGCCCATTCTGGTGGTTTTATGATCAACGCGTGGTTCAAATTGATTATTTGTTGTTGGTAGTGATCAGTATTAATGGTTTCACCTGGTTTTAGAAGCTCATAATACCACACCTTCCTGATCCCACCAAATGCAGAGCATTGTCTTCTTTCCAAAGCGATTTGGCCTTGCAGTCAGTGTTGATGGTTGACCTGGATCAACCCATGATTTTGTGCGTTTGGGATTCTCAAAATAAATCCACTTTTCATCTCCAGTCACAATTCGAAGCAAAAAGAACTTTCTTTTGTGCTGTTGAAGCAACATTTTACTGATGACTTTTCGGTTTTCCATTTGTCTTTCATTCAGTTGATGTGGCACCCATTTTCCTTCCTTTAAAATCTTTCCCATTGCTTGTAAATGATCGGAAATTGTTTGCTGAGCAACGTTTAATCTTTCTGCAAGTTGTTTTTGAGTTTGACACTCATCTTCACCCAATAATGCTTGTAATTGTTGGTCTTCAAACTTTTTTGGTTGACCTGGACGTTCTTTGTCTTTCACATCAAAATCATCACTTTTAAAGTATTTAAACCAGCGTTCACAAGTATCTTGAGATGAAGCATGTTCACTATAAGCTTCCCGAAGTATACGCTAACTTTCAGCAGCACTTTTCTTCAAAATAAAGTAATGAATTAAAACTTCCCACAAATGCTTTTTTTTTGGCCTGAAATTTGACATTTTTAAGTGTAAAAATATCTATAATGTTAACACCTTCAGAAAATTTGACATATGAAGTTTTGAAGCTTGTTGTCAATACAGCAAAATAGCATGCATATCAAATTGCATATATATCAACATATGTGTAACTCCATCTAGTGAAAAAAATCCGCATTATTAACTGGTACACATAGTAGACTGTTTGAAGGGAAAGGTGAAGATGGATAAACAAACAACTGCAATGCAGTATTGGGATTTCTTTCACCAGCATATTCACAGAATACTTTGGGAACACATTCAGGGCATCCAAACAAATTGAGGAGTCAGAGACTTTTTAAAAGATGTGGCTAAACTGAGACTCCAGAATGAGTATTAGTACAGAAAAGGAACATTGTTATTTTGAAGGAACAAAAGATGCAAAAATATAGAAAATAAAAGTGCATATAGCCCATTGTTAACCAGTAGATGTAGAGTGTCAGGTGTGCAGAAGGGAGGGGTCGGGCAAGTATGTAGCAGAGGCCAAGTCATAAGAGTCTTGTATAGTATGCTAAGGAATTTGGACTTTTATCATATAGGGGGTAGAGATTCAAAGAATCTTTTAGAGCAGAGTGAGATAAGATTTGCATTTTAGAAAAATAACTGGTAGCAAGTAAAAGGTTATGAGTCTCGAACCACATCTAAGATAGGAGTGATGAGGACCTTCTTCCCCAAGGTCATGGATTTTGAGAATGCAGAGGAGCACGGATTCCAAAGATTTTTGGATGTCAACAAGCAGTAGGAGAAAAGTAACTGGCTTTTACTTAATATCTACACCTACAAAGCCCTAATACTCTAAAACATGCATTGTGCCTAATGGGTTAATGTCTCTCCTATACATCTAGAGTGGTATTAATGATGTGTTTTGTTTGGGAGAACTGAGAAAATAGTCACTCGTCATTTTCTATAGAACTCGATTCTCTTGCAGAACCCCAGTTGAGAAGGCTGAATGCTTTCACAACAACTGTGCAAGGTAGGTGCTGTTAGCCTTATACTTAAATGATGAAGGTCAGGCTCACAGAGGCTAAATGATTTGCCCAGGATCACAGAGGTGGAATATACCTGGTAACCCAGGCCACAAGTTTTGCTGTCCCACATTTTTCATACCTTGCTTCTTTAATCCCACTAGAGGCCCAATGCACAAAGATTCGTGCAAGAATGGGCCTTCCTTCCCCTGGTTGCCGGCACCGCCTTCGCTCTGGCCCAGAGCTGCCTTTCAGCCTTCCCACGCTGCCCAGAGGCCCGGAGTGGCTGGGGCAGTGTGGAACGCTTGCATCATTGCCATGGCGATAACGCAAGCGTCCCGCCCTGCCCCCCAGCCACATGGTGCCTGCGTTTGCAAATTAACCCATCATCTTTATTGGGTTAATTTGCATACTTCTGATTGTCTGGTGGGTGTGGTGAAGGTTCGGTCAATTTGCATCTTTTTCTTTTATTAGTGTAGATAGGGTATGTGTAAGCACTTAGCATAGTGACTGACACATGGGGTGTTAAGTGTCACTTTTTTTTACTTTTTTCAACTACATGTTGGGGACATATTTGGTAATTAACAAATGAGACAGGACCAGTGACTCAGTTAGAAGCTGTTTTGAAATCACTATTTTTTTCTCTCTCTATATATATGTATATGTATGTATGTGTATATATATATGTATATAATGTATATGTATATATATGTATATATATGTATATGTATGTATATGTATATATATGTATATGTATATATGTGTGTGTGTGTTTTCATTTGCTCTTATCATCAGAATAGAAAGAAAAAATCTAAAATAAAACCAAAGAAAATCCAGCAAGAAGAGGAAGAGGAGGAGGAAGAGTCCAGTGGTGAAAGAGAAGCAGCCCCAGTTACTGGCTTGGGCAGAGCGAACTTGCATGAAGGGAACACCCAGTCTCCCTCCTCCTTGGCTGTCCAGAGTTTGCGATTAGATGGAAGTGGAGCTGCAGGAAAAGATCGAGTCTCCTCACCCTTCAGTTCTTCCAGTTGGAAAAGGATCAGCAGTAGTGAGTCAGACTATTCTGATGCTGAAGGAGGCATGCAGAGTAAAATGAGGTAGTAGTATTTTGTTATATTTTTATATTCTAAATTGCATGTAAGTTTTTATAACTTTGCTTAAAACACTGACTGCTGCATGTGATTCAACTTAAATATTCTAATTTATGTGGGACTTCGCATTTCTCTGCATTTTGCCCATTCTCTTGATTTGCCTTTGTGCATGAGGTTTCTCTGCCTAGAACATTCTTTCTCTCACTTTTTTTTTTTACTTTTTGTCTTGTTAACCATTACTCAGCAGTCATGTCCTCTAAGAAGCCTTTTCTGAGCTTCCCCGCCCCCATTCTGGCTTAGGTACCTCTGCTGTGTGACCTTTTTACTGTTCCTTAGTGTCAACATAATGTGTTGTAGTTATCTCTTCAACTCTGTGCCATTAATAAGCCAGTCAGTGGCAGGGGGCTGGTTTATGTCTGCCAACCTCAGCACAATGTCTGGCACATCCATGAGGATACTCAGGACATGTTTGTTGGATGAATGGATGCTCTGCAGTTTCCTAACATCAAAATGCTGCCCTTTTATTCTCTATCTAGTTGTGTGTTTTTTAATTGTCAATTTTATTAATACATTATATAAACAAATTGCTTTAACATGTTTTCATTGTATTTTGAAAAATACTTTTTTAATATTGTATTAGCATCTTTAGGACTTAGAATGTTGAATTTCTCAATGTATCATTTGAGTTGGCTGAAATAAATTTTATTTCATGCTTATACTTTTAAGAATATTAGAAGAACCGAAACCGGTTTGGCTCAGTGTATAGAGCGTCGGCCTGCGGACTGAGGGGTCCCGGGTTCGATTCCGGTCAAGGGCATGTACCTTGGTTGCGGGCACATCCCCAGTGGGAGGTGTGCAGGAGGCAGCTGATCGATGTTTCTCTCTCATCGATGTTTCTAACTCTCTATCATTCTTCCTTCCTCTCTGTAAAATATCAACAAAATATAAAAAAAAAAAAAATTTTAAATAGCTGTTCTTTGAAAAAAAATAAATAAACTCTGTTTCCTGTACTTACAACTATAAACCTATTTAAAAAAAAAAAAGAATATTAAAAGACTTTTTTCCTTTTTTCTCTTTGTTATTAAAGGTCTTACCAAGCCAAAGTTCGCCAAGGAGCATTAGCTTGTTTTCTTTCTACTATAAAATCAATAGAAAAGAAAGTTCTTTATGGCTACTGGTCAGCCTTTGTTTCTGATACACCTGAGCTTGGAAGTCCACAGTCTGTTTCCTTGATGACTCTTACATTAAAAGATCCTTCCCCAAAGGTAAGAGCATTTAGATTCTCAGTGTTACGCTAGGAAGAAAAACTTTACAAGTCTTTGTTGTTTTCTCTGCCCTGTCCAATCTTACATGAACACAGCTCTTACTAATACCAACCCAGGTGTGGGGTGCAAGGGCCTAGCTCATGGCTACTTCTAGGACCTGGTAGATAATCCCATTGCCTTTATTCCAATTAAAATTATCCTAAACATTTTGAAAATGAAAAATGTATATAGGAAGAAGGGGATCTGACTCCTGATTTTTAACGAACTGACGTGAATCATCCTGAAATTTCAGACACGTGCCTGCGCTCTGCAAGCTTTGTCTGCCATCTTGGAAGGCTCAAAGCAGTTTCTTTCTGTTGCTGAAGATACCAGTGACCACAGAAGGGCTTTTACTCCCTTCTCTGTCATGATCGCTTCCAGCATCAGAGAGTTGCACAGATGTCTTTTGTTAGCATTGGTGGCTGAGTCATCCTCACAGACCCTTACTCAGATCATTAAGGTAAATGTGCCAAGTTATCTGTTTCAATTTTGTATAATGTTTTGCAATGCTGAAAAATAACTTGACTTAAGAATATAACTAAGGGGTCATTTTATTTGAAGATATCCTATTTGTACCTACTTGTTTGATCTTACCTACCACCCCTGTATGTCCAAATAAATGATTTACTGAAAAAAAACAACACTCCTTTATTCTTAGTTTTAAGTTGTACCAATGAGAAAACAAGCGCTATCTCCCTCCCACCCCCAAAGACAGAAAAGAAAATGAGTGATTTTCAAATAAATGTAAAGACTTCTTTTTAAATTAAATGCTGTAAAATTTTGTTTCTGTGTTATGGCTCAATCACGTCTGTTGAGCAGCTATTCTTGTGCTTTGCAGTGCCTTGCAAATTTAGTATCAAATTCGCCTTATAACCGTCTGAAGCTCAGCCTGCTGACCAAAGTCTGGAACCAAATAAAGCCTTATGTCCGCCACAAAGGTTGGTGGTAATTTAAAATTATTTGTTTCTTTATATCAGTCAAATCTACATTATTAATTTAAAAATATTCACAGCAATTGTATAGCTCTAAGATAGCTCTACTTACTCTCCCCAAGTTTTCAGGAAAATCCAATTGCTAGAATTCCACTTTTGACCTCTGAAGTACCACTGGGTGGAAGTGAGCTGGAAAATTGTAAAGTTGAATGTCTCTTTGCTACTGCAGTGCAGTAATCAAGGGATCCCTTTAGCCAAGTGCAAGGGAGCCCCTCCCGTATGTAATAGTTTATATCCTTTAGTCATAAGTAGAGGATGGATGGACAGTCAAATAGACAGACATCATCTTTTTAAAAAGAAAAACTGGAATATAAAACCTAACTTCTTTAACTTCATTTCCTCTGAAGATCAGTTAAAATTCCAGAACCTCAAATCCCCACTAACTGCAGTCTTATTTCTTGGTATTTCCTGACTTCTTCCACACATAATATGCAGGGGTAGGCAAAACTAGGGTTACAGTTGTGAGTACGTGAAACATCTTCTTGTATTATTTATTAATTAATTATTGTATTATTTTCCACATGAACAGCTGTAAAGCTACTTTTGCCAACCCCTGTATATGTACTGTAAACACTTGCCTTTAAAACATTTCTTTTTCTTTTGTTTGCAAGCTTTATGATCTGACCACATTCTGAAAAGTTTAGTTTTTTATTCAAAATTACAGAACTTCATGGAGGTGTGGATTTTTTTTGTGACATCGTGGGAGGGGTCCTGGACCTGAAGTCAGTCGGACTCCCATTTCTGCCCTCTCTGAAGTCTAATTTCCTCCTAACAGGAAGCATTATACCTATCTCATAAGACTTATAAGGCTTAACTGAAATAGTGACGTGTAAACTGAGTCCAATTCACTCCTCTTACCAATGTGTAAAATGGGACCCCAGCCAGAACCGGTTTGGCTCAGTGGATAGAGCGTCAGCCTGCGGACTGAAGGGTCCCAGGTTCGATTCCGGTCAAGGGCATGTAACTTGGTTGCGGGCACATCCCCGGTGGGAGGTGTGAAGGAGGCAACTGATCGATGTTTCTCTCTCATCGATGTTTCTCACTATCTATCCCTCTTCCTTCCTCTCTGTAAAAAATCAATAAAATATATTTAAAAAAAAATAAATAAAAAAAAAATAAAATGGGACCCCAAAAGATAAATCTTGCCTTAAGGTGTCTCATCACATTAGTGGCAGAAGTAAGATTAAAACAACCCAGGTCTTGTGGCTCAGTCCTCCGCTTGTTCCACTACATCTGTAAACTGAGGGGAGTGGACCACGTCTCAGAGGTCCCTTTCAAGTGTCTGACTCTATCCTCCATCGACTTTTTATTATTAAAATTTTCAAATCCACAAAATTTTCAAATTTGAACGAGTAGTACGTTCTATTGCTGAACATCTCTCTACCTAGATTTAACAATTGTTAATTTTTGTCATATTTGCTTTCTGTGTTCCTTTCTATGTGTGTGTGTGTGTGTGTGTGTGTGTGTGTGTGTGTGTGTAAATATGTGTGTGTATATGTGTATTTGTGTGTATATATTTATATTGACTTTTTTCCTTAAACCATTTGAAAGTAAATTATAGATATGATATTTTACCCTAAATACCTCAGCATGCATATCTTAAGAATAAAGATAACCTAAAAAACACAAAACCAATTTTCCACTTAAGAAATTTATATTGATTCCATAATATTATCTACTATCTTGTCCACATTTAAATTTCCCCATATGTCCCCAAAAGTCTTTTATAGCTTTAAAAAAAAAAAACATCTATGTGCTCGCTTCAGCAGCACATATACTAAAATTGGAACGATACAGAGATTAGCATGGCCCCTACGCAAGGATGACACGCAAATTTGTAAAAAAAAACAAACACACCTATGTTCATTCAAGGTTTATGTATTGCATTTAGTTTTTATGTCACTTTAGCCTTTTTAAATCTAGACTATCCCCCAACCCTTTCTTCTTTCTTTCATGATACTGAGTTTAGGAAAAGTCCAAGCCAATTGCCCTATGGAATATCTCACATTCTCAGTTTATTTGATAGTTTCTTCATAGTGTTAACTTACATTTCTGTCCCCTGTATTTCCTATAAGCTAGTAAATAGGTCTGGTTTAATTAAATTCAGATTAAACAAGGAGGCCATAATTCTGTGTCCTTCTAACAGCTGTTCCCATAGTGATAGATTCTTACTGTTTCCTTTGACAGATGTTAATGTTCGTGTGTCAAGTCTTACACTCTTGGGAGCCATAGTATCCACTCACGCACCTTTACCTGAAGTTCAGCTACTTCTACAACAGCCCTGTTCTTCTGGACTCAGCAATAGCGATTCAGCAACTCCTCACCTCAGCCCCCTTGATTGGTGGAAGAAAGCCCCCTCAGGACCCTTTCTGGAAGAAGCATCAATTAGCTCACCAACGGGGTCTTCAGAGCCCTGCTGGCTCATTCGACTTTGCATTTCCACTGTTGTGCTGCCCAAGGAGGACTCCTGTTCAGGTAGCGATGCTGGCTGTGCAGCAGGAAGCACCTATATGCCGTCCCCCATGCGACTGGAGGCCTTACAGGTAGGAGGTGTCATTTCCTTGTCTCTGAAACGGAAGTTAATTATTCTTCCTTCACAGGGTGTGGGTGAGGAGTGAGTGAAAATATGTAAAGCTGAGCCGCGTGTCAGCTGTGTCAGTGGGAGTTGTATTGTAGATGTGAGTGCCTTGTTTATTGTTGCTTGTTTGTTAAGGTTGTTGGTGGCTTTGGCTGTGAAATGTCAGGTTCATTCATTTTCATTGCAAGCCATTTTAGTCACCTCAGGTATTATATGACAGATAGATATAATAATTATATAGTAATTCTGAAATAAATTATGTAGTTAATCTGTTTTTAAATATATCTTTATTGATTTCAAAGAGGAAGGGAGATGGAGAGATAGAAACATCATGATGAGAGAGAATCATTGATGGGCTGCCTCCTACACACCCCCTACTGGGGATCAAGCCCACAACCCAGGGATGTGCCCTTGACCGGAATCTAACCTGGGACCCTTCAGTCCACAGGCTGACACTCTATCCACTGAGCCAAACTGGCTGTGTAGTTAATCTTCTATCTGCTTAGAGACAACAAAATATAATTGCTCCCTCAAAGGAAGAAAACAACTCTAGATTAAAGTATTTGCTTTTTCTGTATTCAAGTATGATCTAAGACAGGTTTGGTCCTGGGGTCTTTATCTGCTTAATATTAAACATGTTTATTAATCTCTTTAACCTTTAACTTTTTTAGCCTTAGTTTCTTCAGCTGAAGTGTTAAATTAAGACCTACCTCAAAAAATTATACCCAGGCTTACTTAAATGCAATAATATTGATAACCTTAATGAAACATATTTTGTAAATTATAAAGCACTACAAAATTATATGATATAGTTCATTGATTTTAGCCATAAAATAAAGATTATGGTTGTTCTGCATTTCATTCAACACCATATTTCAACACTTGGTTAAGAGTGAGTGGTTTCTGAAATACTGAAATACTTTTCTGGGTATTGCAGCCCTGCATTCAGGGCTTGGAGTTCATGCTCTGTTCCCTTTGCAGGTGTTGGCTCATCTGGCAAAGGGCTACTTTTCAGTGGCTCAGGGCTACTTGATGGAGCTTGGAGAGGTGATTTGCAAGTGCATGGGGGAAGCAGATCCTTCTATTCAGCTTCATGGAGCAAAGGTGATTTTCATTAAAAGCCACATGCTCTTTTTCTTTTTTTCCGTTTATATTCTTCCTTCTGTTGCATGTTCATCAGAGGTTTCTTCAAGAGGTTTCTGGTAGGAAAGTCATACATTCCTCTATTTTCAGCTCACTCTATAAACCCAAAGAATTGATTTGGGAAGAAATTAACAATACAGTATATAGCTGGTGATTTTGCTTTGGAAAGAATGCCTCTGACATAGAAGTTACATAGAAAAGAAAGAAAATCAGTTGGAAATTATTTTTCCCCTTGATTTGAGGTAATCTTCACATGGAAGTAGTCTTTTACCTCCACAGTTCTAATACTTTGCTTTGATAACCTATTTCTTTTTTCTTTTCTTTTTTTAAATATATTTTATTGATTTTTTTACAGAGAGGAAGGGAGAGGGATAGAGAGTTAGAAACATCGATGAGAGAGAAACATCGGTCAGCTGCCTCCTGCACACTCCCCACTGGGTATGTGCCTGCAACCAAGGTACATGCCCTTGACTGGAATCGAACCTGGGACCCTTGAGTCCGCAGGCCGACGCTCTATCCACTGAGCCAAACCGGTTAGGGCAATAACCTATTTCTTTTATCTTCATAGCTTCTGGAAGAACTGGGTACAGGCTTAATACAACAGTACAAACCAGATTCTACCCTAGCACCTGAACAGAGAGTGCCCGTCACCTTGGTAAGTAGATGTCAATTCATAGATTCCTCTTTTCTTAGTGCTTCAGTCAGTTTACTTTTTAGGTTCAATTATAAAGTGGAGTGGATGTTTCTTCCGATGTCAAAACTTACGGTTTATTATCTTGGATAATGAGATACTAGGATAAATGGGTTTTATTTGCGTTTCAGTTTATTTGCAGTCCAGGATGTGGTAAGATTATGTGTAACCGCCCTACCCGGTTTGGCTCAGTGGATAGAGAGCGGCCTGAGGACTGAAGGGTCCCAGGTTCGATTCCGGTCAAGGGCATGTACCTTGGTTGTGGGCACATCCCCAGTAGGGGGTGTGCAGGAGGCAGCTGATCCATGTTTCTCTCTCATCGATGTTTCTCTCTATCCCTCTCCCTTCCTCTTTGTAAAAAATCAATAAAATATATTTTTAAAAAAAAAAGATTATGTGTAACCAATTATTAGCTGTGCAAAAACCAGTTATTTCTTTTGCACAAAATCTAGTTTGGTTACTCAGCCTGCCCAAGAGGCAGACTAGAATGGTGAGGAGAGCCTAGAATTTAGACTCAGAAGGCAAGAGATCAAATCTAGGGAGCACCACCTAATTATGTGCTTGTGAATATAGTTTCTTCATTTTATTTATTTTTTTAAAATATATTTTATTGATTTTTTACAGAGAGGAAGGGAGAGGGATAGAGAGTCAGAAACATCGATGAGAGAGAAACATCAATCAGCTGCCTCCCGCACACCTCCTACTGGGGATATGCCCGCAACCAAGGTACATGCCCTTGACCGGAATCGAACCTGGGACCCTTCAGTCCGCAGGCTGACGCTCTATCCACTGAGCCAAACCAGTTAGGGCTAGTTTCTTCATTTTAAAGAGGAACAAAAATCCTTAACTCATCGGGCTGTTGGAAGATTGAATGAAAGGCAAAGATGCTGACAAATAGTGGTGCTCAATGAATGCTAATCCCTCCCTGCCGCAGTCCCCTTCCTCACTCCAATTAAATTCTGGAGATCTTAGGTTGTGTCTGTTGCACCCACACTGTGCCAGTCAGTTCTTCTTTGGAGAAGGAACATGTGACCTCACAAAGAAAAAGGCTCCTACTTAGTGCCCAAAGCAAACTCAATGCAACAGTTTTCTCCCTCTACCCTCCTCATCCCGTTTATCCTTTTCCTTCACCGTTTCCATCATCCTTGCAGGGAATTAAGAATGTCTAGCCCTAGTCCCTTCCTTAGTCTGCTACTAAAGCTGAAATGTCACCATTTGCAGAGAGATCAGTTGAGTTTTGCTATCAGAGAGACCTGGGTTGGAATCTAAACTTCTCCCCTTGTTTGTCAAGTCACTGGGCAAGACTCTTAAGCTGTTCACATTCAAGTATTGTTTCATCTTTAAAAATGGGATATACTTTCTGTGTTATCTATTGTTGAGTAAGAAATTATCCTAAACTTGGCTTAAAACAGTATACATTTATTCCCTCGCATAGTTTCTCTGGGTCAGGAATTGAGAGCAGCTTAGCTCTGGGTGGTTGTGGCTCAGGTCTCTCTTGAGGTTGTTAATCAGGATGATGGCGGGGGTGCAGTCAACTGAGCTTGACAGGCGTGGAGGATCTTCCAAGGAGACGCACTCACTCACATGCCTAGCAAGTTAGTGCTGGCTATTGGGAGCAGGCTTCTCCCTTCCCCGCCACGAGGACCTCTCCAGAGGGCTGCTTGAGTGTTCTCTTCACTTAGAAGCTGGCTTTCCCCACAGCAAGTGAACAGAGAAGGAGACAGAGACAGAACTGCAGGTTTTTTATGACCCAGCCTCAGAAATTTCAGCGTCATTACCACACCATCCTATTGGTTACACAGGTCAGCCCCAGTCAGTGTGGGAGGGGACTGCCTTTTAATCGTTAGGCGGCGAGGATCACCGTGGGCCATCTTGGAGGTTGGCAACCACAGCTGTCCACATTCTCCTGGTTTGGGCTGGGGAAGGCCCACACTGGGTTTCCAGGAGCTAGGATTGTGGGGAGGACAGAACTGGTGCACAGGATACATGGCAACACTTAGGACTAAATCTGTGGGGCAGAAAGTGAGACACCGAAACTCCAGACAGATGTGCAAAGTGAAAGCCAGGGTTTTTATAAAGCATGGGAAGGAAATTGGAAAGGTACTCTTCAGATGCCTACCTTGAGGGACTTTGAAATGAAATGATTCTGCAAAATGCTTAAACAGAGCCTACTGCTCAATTGCAGAGTCCACCATGCACCAAGCACTATGCTAGGAATTTTGTACATGGTATCATATTTTCTTTTCTTTCTTTTTTAAAAAAAAATATTTTTTTATTGATTTCAGAGAGGAAGGGAGAGGGAGAGAGAGATAGAAACATCAATGATGAGAGAGACTCATTGATGGGCTGCCTCCTGCACGCCCCCTACTGGGGATCGAGCCCGCAACCCGGGCATGTGCCCTTGACCAGAATCGAACCCGGGACCCTTTAGTCCACAGGCCGATGCTCTGTCCACTGAGCCAAACTGGCTAGGGCCACAGTATCATTTTCTTACCACACAAACTCTGCCAGGTAGATGTCTTTGCCCTGCTTTACTGTTGAGGAACCAGAGTGTAGGTTTAGTGACTCGCCCAAGGTTGCAGAGACAGGAAGCCGTGGCTGAAGGACTCGACCGCAGCTCTGCCTCTGGCTTACGGTCCAGAGGCGACTCTGGGACCCTGATCTCTGTGCCCCTGAGGAATCTGGTTGAAAGAGCTCTACCTGGGTGTCAGTGATCTGGATTTTAGTCCAGCTCTGCTGCCCTCTATCAAGGTACATTATTTCTTTGTGCCTAAGTTTCCTTGTGCGAATATGGAGATAATGATATATACTCCATTTAGTTGTGCTGAGGGTTAAAATGAGTTGATATATGTAAAGTACTTAGAACAGTGCCTGGCACATCATAAACTCTCTGAAGAACATTCGCTGGTACTGCTACTGTTGTTACTGTCACCGTCATCTTCACCCTTCTCATTATTATCTCTGTGCTGCTTAACTCTAGCAAACTGTAGTTTCCTAGTTATTAAAGTTGATGATTCAATTCATTGGTTTTTAAAGTTCTAATGAAAGCATTTGTAAACAGCTACCATGGGAAGGAAAAACGTTTCAGTACTAAGGTCACTGGTGGTAGTCTTGGTGGCGAGCTGGTCCCACTGTTGCGCTTGGGCTGCGGTTCTAACTGTGCCCTGTTCCAGGTGGTGCTCTTCTGGACTATGATGCTGAGCGGCCCTTTACCCAGAGCCTTGCAGAATGCAGAGCACCCGACTCTGCAGGCGAGCGCCTGCGATGCCCTGTCTTCCATCCTGCCAGAAGCCTTCAGCAATCTGCGGGTAACGTCAGGAGTGGGTTCTCATCCTTAAATGGTGCCATCACAGCTCCAGTTTGATTTTGACTCTTTCTCATTTTGAAGCAGTTTTCCACATTATCTCTGAGGAAACGTGCTAATTCTACTTGAGTGTGGGGCGAGGGCAATGGGAAAACTTAAAACCTTCATGTCTCGGGAAAGCTTTTCCTCTCCGTGCTTAGAAGGCAGGGGTAGAAGTCATGTTGGTAGAGGCTTTGAGGCAGAGATTTCAGAACCATTTCAAATCCAAAAGTTAGAAAGACCTGGGTTTAAATTCTAGCTCTTCCATTTTCTGGCTCTTTGATTATCTTAACTTCTCTAAAACTGACTTTATCACCTATAAAATGGGAATTATGTGAGTAATAACATGAAGTATGTGAAAATACTTAGCTGGTGCCCAACCCACATGGTATTCAAACCATTCCTTTCCTTTAGTTCTCAATGGCATTTGCATCTGTTTTTACTTATATAAATTAACTTTAAAAATATATATATTTTTTTATTCAGAAAGGAAGGGAGAGGGAGAGAGAGATAGAAACATCAGTGATGAGAGAGAATCATTGATCAACTGCCTCCTGCATGCCCCCTACTGGGGATCGAGCCCACAACCCGGACATGTGCCTGCCCTTGACCGGAATCAAACTCAGGACCCTTAAGTCCACAGGCTGACGCTCTATCCACTGAGCCAAACTGGCTAGGGCTAAATTAGCTTTATAAAGAAGGCAGCTTTAATGAAGTAGGAGAATAAAATGACCTAATTCACAGAGTTGTAAAGGTTAAATGAGCACAGATGCTGTGTGTGCCCTGCACCCAGTCAGTGCTCAGATAATAACTGGATCTGACGTGAACCTTTGCTCTCTACCAAGGTAGCCTCAAGGTCTCGGTTGTGTTTAACTCCTGAATGTAAACTCAAACATAGATATATCACGGTCACTTGTCAAAGACCCGCTCCTGGTTATTTCATTCTCGATTTTCCTTTGCAGAGTGACTGGCAGATCCTGTGCATCACCGTGCTGCTTGGGCTGAACGACAGCAAGAACCGTTTAGTGAAAGCTGCAGCCTCGCGGGCCCTCGGAGTCTACGTGCTTTTTCCCTGTCTCAGGCAGGTCAGAGTGAGCCTGCATAGCTCTTCGGTGCCTCTTTTATAGTCCATATCAGTCCCTTTTTGTTGGTGGCTGTAGAGCTCTTAAGTTGGACAGTAAAGGAGATTAAACTGCTTTGTAATCCGGTTTCCTTAATCGCTACTAAAATCTGTTAATACCTATAGTTCATTTATTTTTAATTAGCACACTGACCAGGACCCTAGATGCCCAGTAAATGTCTAATGAATAATTGAAAAACAAATGAGATGAGGCATTACCATGTGATAGTAATAATTTAGAAGGCTGATGGAGTTTTTACTAAGAAGGAAATAAATTTCTCTTACTTGTGACATCTCACTAAATAAATAGGATGTGTTTTGGAAATCTATTCATTGTCAACATCATTTCTCAAGGTGGAAACCTATCCAGGCACAGAATTCATAGGTAACTCATAGGCCAGGGAATAAGATATTTGTGCTTAGGCTTCTCAGATGTGTGTGGCACATAGCAAAATCATGGGAGACCTTCCCCAGGGATTTTAATGAGTGTCCACATTGTAATATATACAAAGAACAGTAAATGGATTGAGTAAATGAATTTTGATTTCCAAATAGAAATTTGTGGTAAAGGTTTATTACTTTATCTGAAAATAAAATGAGAATTTCCAAGGTAGTAGTGTGAACTTCTAAAGTAACTACATCATTTTGTTTTGTTTATCTTATAGGATGTCATATTTGTTGCAGACACAGCAAATGCAATATTGATGTCACTTCAAGACAAGTCTCTGAATGTCCGGGCCAAAGCAGCCTGGTCCCTGGGCAACCTGACAGACACTCTGATTGTCAACATGTAGGTGACTCAGCTCATTTCCCCTGGGTAACTTCTGAGGCTGAGGTCCCTACTATAAAAACAATTAGCCACAATTTCTCCATATTATGTAGTCAGTCTTCCTGGCTTGTTTGTTTTATATTCCTTCAAGTAATGAGATTAGTAAGCTTAATATCTCTATATGTAAAAGCCTAAGCAACCATTGGACCATTGGACCATTCGACCGGTAGCTGTGATGCACACTGACCACCAGGGGGCAGATGCTCAACACATAGGCATGGAAACATGGAACAAACTGATGAATCTCAGAGGGAAGGGGGAAGGGGGAAGGGGGAAGGGAAGAGGGAGAAGCGGGAAGGGTGGGAAGAGATTAACCAAAGATCTTATATGCATACTAGAGGCCAGGTGCATGGATTTGTACACCAGTGTGGTCCCTCAGCCTGGCCTGTGGGGATCAGGCCGAAACCCACAGTCCAACATCCCCTGAGGGGTTCTAGATTGTGAAAGGGTGCAGGCCAGGCCGAGGGACCCCACCGGTGCACAAATCCATGCACCAGGCCTCTAGTATATGTATAAAAATACTATATGCTGGTAAGAAATATATCCAACATTACAGAAAATGTGGAAACACAAAACCTTTGTAATGGTTGCCCTACTTTTTAAACATCACATTTGCATGTTTTTTAAGTAATATAATCACAGGTTAAAAAATATCAAACAGTACAAAGGGATAGTCAGTGTGAGCCTTTCTCCTACCTTATCTCCTAGTTTCCCTCCCCAGAGGCAACTCGTTCCTCATACAATCATATACAAATTTAAAGTGTCCTGCTTTTTGTCGCTTAACTTTAACATATGTAAGCATTCTCCTGACTTCTGCTGATTTTTTATAGATCATTACTTACTATTGCACAGTCATCACCGTACAATGATTATTTAACCATTTCCCTATTTTGGACATTTACATTGTGTTAGGCTTTTGCATGAAATCTCCATTTAAGTTATTTCTACTGGTTACATTCCTAAATGTGGACCTTCTAGGTCAAAAGGTATAAACTATAAGTTCTCCGTATAAGCTGGACAGGTTTGTTAAGCTGTTTTCCGAAAGTTTTTATCGTTATACTAAGTGAATATATTTCAGTGGGTTTTCCTTTTTAACATGTTTTGCCTGCTTTGGGAGGAACAGGGAAACACCAGACCCCAGTTTCCAGGAAGAGTTCTCTGGCCTCCTGCTCTTGAAGATGTTGCGGTCAGCTATAGAAGCTTCCAAGGATAAAGACAAGGTAGACTCACAACAAAATCTAGTGTTTATCAGGTGGATACTTAGTGTATTATAGCTTCATTCCAACAGATAGACCCCTGTGTAAAGGAGAGTAAGCGTGTGTTCAGGGTATAAAGTGGCCCACTCCATACTTGTACAGTTTGTTTCTTATCTCCCATCTCATAAAAAACATCAGTGGCAAACAAAAAAACAAAAAGCATCAGTGCCATTTGTAATGCTACTCCATGATACGTCCATGTTTTAATCTAAGTCCATTTTTTCAAAAAATCTTTAAGTAGAATGGACAAGTCAGAAAGGTGAGCAGCCTTGGTTTTTAATATCCACTGTTTCTCTAATAAGTTTAAAAAGCATAATCCTGGGCTTTAGGATCAGGCAGACATGGTTCAAACCCTGGCTTGCCCTTTAGTGGCGGGTGGCCTTTGGTGCATTATTTAACTTCTGTGAAGGTCAGTTTCCTCATTCCTAACATGGAAATTGTTACGTATACCTCATTGGACTCTGAGATATCTAATCTTCAAGCACCTAGCACAGTACCTGGCCCATATCAAGTACTTAATTTAGTACAGTGGTTCTAAAAACCTGGGAAGCCCTACCTCAGACTAACTCAGTCCGAATTTCTGGTGTTAGGGCCTGGGAATTGGTTTTAAAAAAGAAAGCCCCAGATGATTCTAGTATGCTACAAAGAAAAAACTACTTTTCTCCAGTAGGAAAGTGTGGACTGGGATCATGAAACCAGCTTCTCCCCCAGCTCTGCTGCAAACCAGCAGTGTCCTCCTGCCCCAGGGCTCTCCCTATCATCTCTAACTCAAGGGAGATGGATATCTCTGAAGTGCAGTCTAACACTAAAAATGTCAGGGTGAGGAACCTCTGTAGAACCTCACATTTCTGATGGCTCCGAGTGTGAGCCATGCAAGACTCTGCAGAATTTTGAGAACTCTCACCTTTACGGGCTGCGTTTTCCATTGGCTCTCTTGCTTCAAGATGTCTAGGGCCTCCTGTGTTTTTTAAAGCTGAAATTATCCTTTCTGCAATACTATTTCTTTGGCAAAACAGGTTTCTAATGCTTTTACGTTTTATTCTAGGTAAAAAGTAATGCAGTCCGGGCCCTTGGAAATTTGCTTCATTTTCTACAACCATCTCATATAGAAAAACCCCAATTTGTTGAAATCATTGAGGAGTCTATCCAGGCCTTGATCTCTACTGTTCTGATTGAGGCTGCCATGAAAGTCCGATGGAATGCTTGTTATGCAATGGGAAATGTGTTTAAAAATCCTGCTCTTCCCTTAGGTAAGGAAGTTTTCCTCTGCTCTCTGGTGGAGGGCCTCTTGGGCCAGCATACACCATCTATATTGTTATTAAAGATGTTCATACATCACAGTATTAGAAAAAAATGGAAACATACTAAACATCCAAGTTTAGGGGAATTGTCTGAGATCAACCATGGTATAGTATATATTCATTGGGGTATTTTGTTGCCATATAAAATTATGTGTACAGCCTGGCTGGTGTGGCTCACTTGTTTCGGCATCATCCTGTGCACTGAAAGGTTGCCTGTTCAGTTCCTGGTTAGGGCACAAGTGCAAGTTGCAGCCTTGATCCTCAGTAGGGGGTGTGCAGAAGGCAGCCCACTGATGTTTCTCTTCCCCCTTCCCCTCTTTCTAAAAAATCAATTAAAAATATATATGTATAATATATATATTTTTATTAATCCTCACCCAAGGATATTTTTCCCCATTGATTTAGAGAGAATGGAAGGGAGGGAGAGAGACAGAAAGAGAAACATCAATATGAGAGAGAAACAACGATTGGTTGCCTCCCGCATGCACCCAAACCCGGGCCTGGGACCTAGCCTGCAACCCAGGTACATGCTCGTGACTGGAATCAAACTCAAGACCCTTCGGTCCCCAGACCAATGCTCTGACCACTGAGAAAAAATCACTAGGGCCAATTAAAACGCTTTTTTTTTTTAAGTACCAAAAAATGTGGCAGTAATTCTTAAAAAAAACACCCATAAACTGACAACTTGAGCACTAATGTATATGTTTCCTTCTGCACACCCCTCTCCCTCTCCCCCTATTGATTTCTTTTTTTTTTTTTTTTAATGTATTTTACTGATATTTTACAGAGAGGAAGGGAAAGGGATAGAGAATTAGAAACATCGATGAGAGAGAAACATCGATCAGCTGCCTCCTGCACACCTCTTACTGGGGATGTGCCCGCAACCAAGGTATGTGCCCTTGACCGGAATCGAACCTGGGACCTTTCAGTCCGCAGGCTGACGCTCTATCCACCGAGCCAAACCGGTTTCGGCCCCCTATTGATTTCTAAATCATCATTCCTTTTAATGACTGGGTTCTTCTAGGAACAGCTCCATGGACCTCTCAGGCCTACAATGCCCTGACATCGGTTGTGACATCATGCAAGAATTTCAAAGTGCGCATCAGATCTGCCACCGCCCTTTCCATCCCGGGCAAGAGAGAGCACTATGGGTCTGTTGACCAATACGCTCAGATCTGGAATGCATTGGTCACTGCCTTGCAGAAGAGTGAAGACACCACAGACTTCTTGGAATTCAAGTACTGTGCCAGCTTACGGACCCAAATCTGTCAGGCACTGGTTCACCTCTTGAGCTTGGCCAGTGCCTCAGACCTGCCTTGCATCAAAGAAACCCTTGAATTGAATGGAGACATGGTCCAGTCCTATTTCCTTCAGTTTTTAAAATCAGGAGCAGAGGGAGATGACACTGGAGCACCCCAAAGCCCACAGGAAAGAGACCAGATGGTCAGAACGGCCCTGCAGCACATCAGCAGTGTCCAGGCAGTGGCTGGCGACATAGCCAAAAGGGCCATCGTGGCCTTTTTAGACAATATCCTGACTGTTTATTTGGACTCATCTGGATCATAAGTAGCGCTCCTAGGATGAACGAATCGGTGAATATTCTACCATACTTTTCAGGGGTCAAGTGGTAACAGGAAGACCCGAGCTTGAGCATCAGATAGTCAGGATGTAATCTTGGGGGCGAAAGTAATCCATCCACTGTTTATTTAGAATGAGTTAGCAGCTAGTTAAATTTTTCTAGCCCTGGCCAAGTAGCTCAGTTGGTTAGAGCATCGTCCCCTTAAACCAGGGTTGCAGGTTCGGTCCTTGATTAGGGCACAAACAAGAAGCAACCAATGAATGCATAAATAAGTGGAACAACAAATCGATGTTTCTCTGTCTCTCCTTCCCTCCCTCTCCCTCTTTTCCTTCCTCTATAAAATCAATAAATTAAAAAAAAATTTTTTTTAATGTTTTCTAACAGGGCTCAGCCACTTTAGAGGCTGCATTGGCCATGGTCTGGGATATTGGAACCTCTGTCCCATGCAACCAGGAGCCAAGGAGTTGGGTTGTAGTGTGGGCTGAGCAAATTGGGGGTTGTGAAGGGTGTTAACGTCTCAGAAGTTTAACAACAACAAAAAAAAGCAAAAGGATTTAGAAATTTTATCTGTGGGAATTGTCTTCCTTTTGTAATAAACCAATGAAAAATGGTGTGTCTATAATCTTTTTTTTTCAAGTTGCACTTATAGAAAGCTGCACCGAACTCCCCAAGGGCCCACCCCAGAAGCCCCCTCCAAGCCTCCTGGAGGAAGAGGCTTGTTTTCTTGTCATTTTCATAAAAGTGAAAATGTGTCATGTATAGCTTATTCCTGGTTTTTTGGGCTTTCGCTGGTGGGTTTCTTGATAAAATATTGTAAAATATTTTATCAAGAAATATTTGGATGGTTTCATTTGATAAGTCACTCTAATATTCTGCTTATCCTGAATAAAATCGAATATTTTTCCTTTTAAGCCTTTTGTTTCTGTGAAGATTTCCAAGTCTGTGAAAACAGATGTTAGTGTTCGTATGCAGGGAAAGAGCAAAGGTAAGCACTTCTAGAAATTCCAATAGAAATTCCCCGAGTCTGGGTACGAGCTTCTGTCCTGATGGAATGCTGTCTGTCTTCTCACTGCACGTGGTGTGTGTGCACCAGGGACGGAGCTCCTCGCGGACACCGGGGCTTGTGCCTGAGGAAAGCTGCCATCGTTAAAGGAAGCCACGTAGAGAATAAAGAGATCCTATTTGATGAGAATCAGTAAAAAGTCTGGCTCTGATTCAGAATTCTAACTCAAGAATGCCAAATTCTAAACTTTTTTTGTATTTATAATCTTTTTTAACCCTAACCTAAGGATATGTTTTTATTGACTTTTTCGAGAGAGAGGGAGAGAGGGAAACATTGATGTTAGATAGAAATATTCATCAGTTGCCTCCTATACTCGCCTCTAAGTGGTATCAAACCCGAAACCTAGGTATGTGCCCTGACTGGGAATCAAACCCGCAACCTTTTGGTGTATGGGATGACACTCCAACCAGCAGAGCCACCCAGGTAGGGTTCTTTTTTTTTTTTTTTTTAAATTTAATAAATCTTTATTGTTCATATTATTACAATTGTTTCTCCTTTTTCCCCCCATAGCTCCCCTCCACCCGGTTCCCACCCCACCCTTTGCCCTTACCTCCACCCACACTGTCCTTATCCATAGGTGTACGATTTTTGTCCAGTCTCTTCTTGCACCCCCCATACCCCTTTCCCCCTGAGAATTATCGGTCCATTCCCTTTCTATGCCCCTGATTTTATTATATTCACCAGATTATTCTGTTCCTCAAATTTTTAATTCACTTGATTTTTAGGTTCACTTGTTGATAGATATGTATTTGTTGTTCATAATTTTTATCTTTACTTTTTTCTTCTTCCTCCTCTTAAAGAATACCTTTCAGCATTTCATATAATACTGGTTTGGTGGTGATGAACTCCTTCAGCTTTTTCTTATCTGTGAAGCTCTTTATCTGCCCTTCAATTCTGAATGATAGCTTTGCTGGGTAGAGTAATCTTGGTTGTAGGTTCTTGCTATTCATCACTTTGAAAATTTCTTGCCACTCCCTTCTGGGCTGCATAGTTTCTGTTGAGAAATCAGCTGACAGTCGTATGGGTGCTCCCTTGTAGGTAATTAACTGTTTTTCTCTTGCTGCTTTTAATATTCTCTCTTTGTCTTTTGCTCTTGGCATTTTAATTATGATGTGTCTTGGTGTGGTCCTCTTTGGATTCCTTTTGTTTGGGGTTCTGTGCGCTTCCTGGACTTGTAAGTCTATTTCTTTCACCAGGTGGGGGAAGTTTTCAGTCATTATTTCTTCCAATAGGTTTTCAGTATCTTGCTCTCTCTCTTCTTCTGGCACCCCCATAATTCTGATGTTGGTATGCTTAAAGTTGTCCCAGAGGCTTCTTACACTATCTTCAACTTTTTGAATTCTTTTTTCTTTTTTTTGCTTTTCCGGTTGAGTGTTTTTTGCTTCTTTGTATTTCAAATCTTTGACTTGATTCTCACGTTCCTCTAGTTTGCTGTTGGGTCTCTGTATAATATTTTTTATTTCAGTCAGTGTATGTTTAATTTCTAGTTGGTCCTTTTTCATATCTTCGAGGGTCTCGTTATATTTATCGGCCTTTTCTAGGATATTCTTGAAGAGCCTTATAACCGTGGTTTTGAATTCTATATCCAGTCGTTTGTTTTCCTCCATTTCTTTCGTTTGTGATGTGATTCTTTGATGCCGCATTTTCACTGCTTTGCTGAGTTGGTAGAGTAGCTTTGTGTGCTAGGTTTCCTATATGGCCCAGTGGGTCTGCCTCCCCAGTTAACCTGAGGTGGACACTCTTGGTGCACCCCTTTGTGGACTGTGAGTACAGCCTTGTTGTAGTTAAGTCTTGATTGTTGTTGGTATCACGGGGAGGAATTGACCTGCAGGCTAGTTGGCTGTGAGGATCAGCTGTGTCTACACTGGGAGATTTTCGGTGCTGGAGACAGCCTTATAGGATTAGCCTTGCCAGATTGCAAAAGCCTTTGTGCTCAGCTTGGAAAGGGGTGGAGTCTCAGGGCGGGGCAGACAGTCTTGGCTTCCTGTCAGCCCTGCCCTTGGGCGGGTCTCCAGACCTCTGCCTTCCGAGGTTCCCGAGTTTCCGCCTTACAGTCCAGATTTCCCCAGTAAGAGCGTGGGTCCCCAGGGGCTCGCCCGGATCTGCGGTTCAGTGCAGTCGGAACTGGGGTTCAGTGCAGTCAGGAGCCTCTGACTCCCCTCCACCAGGGATAGCCCGTGGCAACCTCCACAGTCAGTCTTTGTGTGCACTCACGCCTCCAGACCCCTGCCCCTGCCGCCGCGGCTCCCCTGAGTCTCCGAGTCTCCGTGTGCCTTTCTCTCTACCTGACAGTCCAAACTCCCCCTGTATGAGCCTGGGTCCACAGGGTTTCGCCTGGAACTGAGGTTCACTGCAGTCGGAACTGGGGTTCAGTGCAGTCGGGGGCTTCTTTCCCCCTTCTGCCAGAGAAAGCCAGCCAGGCACTCCGCCGCCCTTCCTCTCTGTGCGCGCGTGTCTCCATACCTCAGCTCTTTGCTGCTCCTTCTCCCTGAGATTTCCTCTTTCCTTCTAGTTGTAGAATTTCCACTCAGCCAGCTTTCCTGTGGTTCTGGATGGTGTCCGTTCTGTCTTTTAGTTGTAGTTTTGAAATTGTTGTGCGGGGCAGCAGTTTAGGTGCTTACCTATGCCGCCATCTTGGTTTCTCCCTCTAGGGTTCTTTTGATATTTTATTGTTTTTTAAATATATCTTTATTGATTTCAGAAAGGAAGGAAGAGAGAGAGAGGGATAGAAACATCAGTGATAGAATGATTGATTGGCTGCTTCCTGCATGCCCTCTACTGGGGATCAAGCCCACAACCCGGGCAGTGCCCTGACCAGGAATCGAACCATGACTTCCTGGTTCATAGGTCAGTGCTCAACCAGTGAGCCACACCAGCTGGGCAATTTCTAATCACTTTTAGAACTTGAGGAGGGCACACATTGTAACTCTTGTGGTATTAACCATGAAGCAGTTGTCCTAAGGTTATTACAAGGCAGACAGAAACTTCCCATAGAACACTGTGTAAGACTTCCTTGATTTTTATATTTGTACATGAATGCAGACCTGGAGCAGAACCTCACCATCTTTCCAACATCAGAGCTAAGTGAGTTATAGTTATTCACCCAGACTTCAGTTCATTAATACAGTGTAGGGCAGTGGTCGGCAAACTGCGGCTCGCGAACCACATGCGGCTCTTTGGCCCCTTGAGTGTGGCTCTTCCACAAAATGCCACGGCCTGGGCGAGTCTATTTTGAAGAAGTGGCGTTAGAAGAAGTTTAAATTTAAAAAATTTGGCTCTCAAAAGAAATTTTAATCATTGTACTGTTGATATTTGGCTCTGTTGACTAATGAGTTTACCGACCACTGGTGTAGGGGTTAAGAGCCTAGGCTTAAATCCTGGCTCTGCTGCTTTATGTGAAACGTCACTTAACCTCTCTTGTGCCTTAGTTTTCTCATCTGTAAAATGGGGATAATAGTTCTTACCTTATATGGATGTTATAACTATTAAATTTCATAGTACATAGAAAGTTCTTAGAACAGCTTCTGATACTCAATAAATGTTAAGATATTTATTTTCCTTGAATTTTCAGAACACTAGGCAGAAATACTGTCAGCACACTTCCTTGGTGACAAACAGCTGGATTCTCCTGACCACTTTTACGTGAGATGTTAGCTTGGAGGCCTCAGGAACCTGGATGCAGCAGTGTGGGAAAGGCGCCACCTCTTACCCTGCGGGAAACAGGCAAGGGAAAGGACTAGAAATGGGGGAGGCCACATGCTCAACAGGGAACAGTAACCACTTTCCTGGTTCTGCCCCATGCCCCATCCTTGAGGGCCAATCTCCAGAAAGTACAGGTCAAGTTTACACATGCTTTGGAATTATATCCGTTTTTAAAGGGCAGCTCTGCTGCTTGGTAACTATGTCCTTGGGCAAGTTATTTGACCTCTGATCTGTAAAGTGGGGATATGTACCTCATAGAGTTTCGGGAGGGCACAGAATATGTGGAAAGCATCTGGCTGGAAGCTGGCACAGATCAGGTGCTCAATAATAAATGGTGCCCTTGTTATACTTCTTGTTGGTATCCTCCCTGGGCTTGAATGTCTCCTCTTTATTTTTTTTAAGACATTTCATTGATTTTTTACAGAGAGAAAGAGAGTTAGAAACATCGATCAGCTGCCTCCTGCACACCTCCTACTGGGGATGTGCCCGCAACCAAACATGCTCTTGATCCGAATCGAACCTGGGACCTTTCAGTCCACAGGCCTGTACCCCCTGAGCCAAACCGGGTAGGGCGAATGTCTCCTTGTTAGAATAAGATCATTGGAGTGGATGTTGGGGAAGGAGCATCTGTCTGCTTCCAGTGCAGAAAGGGATCCTCGGCTCCAGGACACGAGGTCGTTATCTTAGGGTTGAGAGGCAGGAAGGAGGCCCTGCTGAGTTCGGCTCTGTCGGGGGCTCCGCCGACAGAGTCGGCTCCCCGGAGGCTTTCTATGCCTTGGATGCCGGGCACTTAGCGAAAGGCAGCGCCCCTAGATCGCGCCAACTGTGGCTGGGGTCCAGCCGGGCCGCGCGGGGGCGCCCCGGGCTTCCCACCCCTTCAGGGCTCCCCCTAGTGGCCGCCGGGGGCCTCGCTCCGTCTCAGGCTCGGCGGCGGCGCAGCTCACGTGACCGCGCTCGGGGCCTGCAGCCGCTGTCACTCAAAGAGAGAGAAACAAGATGGCGGCTGGGGCAATCCGCTGAGGGCCCAGTAATTCGGTGGGCGTTCTCCCTCCGTCGCCCCACCCCGCCCGACCGGGCCCGGGTGCCTTTCCACCCGCCCCGGCGCCCCCACCGCCACCTCTCTGCCCTCCGCTTCCCCTTCTCCCCGCCTCGGCTCCGGTGGGGCGGGCAGCACTAGCCCCCGCGGTCCCGCCCACGTTCAGACACGACTCCTCAGAAGGTTCCGCTCGCGGCACCGCGGCGGCAGCCGGGGCAGGTGGGCCGCTGCCCAGGCTGAGGTGAGGCCCAATGAAGTCGCCGCCGCGGCCCTCCCCCGCGGCCTTAAAAGGGAATTGAGGATTTAGACAGGTACACACCCCTGCTCTTCCACCCTCGCCCCGGTTTTAAAATTGCGGTGAGGACGTGGGTCAGTTTGGTTGCAGGGGAGCCTTTTCGGGTTCTGGGTTTGTTTTTATTCTTGAGCGCTGTTGGGCTCCTGCCACAGTTGCAGGTGAATGGCTGATTAAAAAGCAGAGGAAACCAAACAAAACCAAAACAAACGTGGTAATTCACCCGATTCGAAGTCATTGTGGTAAAACCCAAAACAAAAGTAAGAAATCGTAGGCACAGGCGTCTATTTGATCCCATTGCTTTGCCTGAGAAACGCGGTTTCGTGTCACCCGTTCCAGGAGATAGCGTGCAGTTAGTTGATCATGCAGACGCACTTTTTAAAATGAACTAAGTCACACGGCAAAATATTGGGGGGACTTATTAGAAAATGACTTTTCTTTTTATCCAATTTCAAAGGATAAAAGTCCTTCCTGGATCTGTAATAAATTTCTCCGTGGTGACTCCCCTCCAGTTTACTCGCAGAAGTTTCTCTAGGCTGGTGCTGAGGTGCATTTTTTTAACCACACAATTACTGTTTTGTGTTAATATGGTAGTTGCATGTTACTAAATTGTGCAAAAAGCATAACTTGTAGCAATACTCTACAAGAGTTTTTTTCTTTATGTGTTTTTTAAAAATATTTTTTTATTGATTTCAGAGAGAGAGAAACATAAATAAATGATGAAAGAGAATCATTGACCCTATTGGGGATCAAGCCAGCAACCAGGGCATGTGGCCTGACCAGGACTCCAGTGGTGACCTCTTGGTTCATGGGTCCACGCTCAACTACTGAGCTCTTTATATGCTTGTTAATCTGGATTAACTAAGAATCTCGTTTTAAGAGTACTTATATTTGAGAAAATGGGATCTATAAAAACTAAGGTGTGTCATTTGTTTTTTTAAAAAGAGACTAGGGTAGCCCTGGCCCTATACTTATTAGAGAAGTATCAGTATTAAGGCAAGTGTAACCCCACTTAGACTGTCCTAACAGCAAATGAAAAAAGTCACTTCTTATTCCCAGAATGAAAGACCCATAGAGACTGATTCACACTATCCCAGGGCATTTTGGCAGGGCAGTTCAGCTAACATTAACTTCTCTTTGAAGGCCTAGCAAATAATATTTAGGATTGTTAGCTGTGTATATGCTGAGTTAAATTACAATTTGTGGTTGGGTTTCCTTTTTTGTTTTATTTATTTACTAGAGGACCAATGCACGAAATATCAAATTTGTGCAAGGGGCTCGGCCCTCGCAGCCCCGGCTTTCTCTGGAAGGTCGTTCGGCGGTCCGGTCTAATTAGCATATTATGCTTTTATTATTATAGATCAGGGGTCCTCAAACTTTTTAAACAGGGGGCCAGTTCACTGTCCCTCAGACTGCTGGAGGGCCGGACTATAGTTTAAAAAAAAACTATGAACAAATTCCTATGCGCACTGCGGGCCCGGGACGAGTCGGCTGCTAAGCAGGACAGGCAGTGGCACCCGGCGGGCCAGATAAATGTCCTTGGCGGGTCGCAGTTTGAGGACACCTGTTATAGATTGTAATATATATTTTTTTATTGATTTCAGAGAGGGAGGAAGAGAGAGAGAGAGAGAGAGAGAGAAACACCAACAATGAGAGTGAATCATTGGTCACCTTCCTCCTGCATGCCTCCTAATGGGGATTGAGCCCACAGCCCGGGCATGTGCCCTGACTGGGAATCGAATTGTGACCTCCTGGTTCACAGGTCGACGCTCAACCACTGAGCTGCTCCACAGTTTAAAAAAAAAAAAACACATTGCATATTTATGTACTTACATGACATTTTGTTTTTCTTAACACTCAGTCGACCTTGTATATACTTGTCCTATCTTTATATGAAATTAAAGATTATATATGCTTATATTAATCTTATATAACCTGCATCTCCTAGCAAAGTGTCTTGCATGTAGCAGTAGCAGATGCCCATCAAAGATTGGTTGGATAAATGATTGTTAGTAGGTGAGAACTTGTAATAGAGCAGTGGTCGGCAAACTCATTAGTCAACAGAGCCAAATATCAACAGTACAACGATTGAAATTTCTTTTGAGAGCCAATTTTTTTAAACTTAAACTTCTTCTAAGAAACCCGTTTGGCTCAGTGGATAGAGCATCAGCCTGCAGACTGAAGGATCCCAGGTTCGATTCCGGTCAAGGGCATGTACCTTGGTTGCGGGCACATCCCTAATGGGAGGTGTGCAGGAGGCAGCTGATGGATGTTTCTCTCTCATTGATGTTTCTAACTCTCTATCTCTCTCCCTTCCTCTCTGTAAAAAATCAATAAAATATATTTAAAAAACAAAAAAAAACAAAAAACTTCTTCTAACGCCACTTCTTCAAAATAGACTCGCCCAGGCCGTGGTATTTTGTGGAAGAGCCACACTCAAGGGGCCAAAGAGCCACATGTGGCTCACGAGCCGCAGTTTGCTGACCACTGTAATAGATGAAGGTTTGATAATCTTCAGTGGGTGTTATAACTCTAAATATTTTGGATTTGGGAAACTAAAAATTGTTCTAATTACATTTTGATAGGCAATTTGACCAGTGAAAGTTTTTAGTAGCAGAGTGAGTGTGTTTTGAGCTGCTATTTCATATTGCTTCCCAGGCATTTTCCTTTCTTTATTGGATGTGGTGTTAACTTGTTGGATGCTTTACTTTTCAAACACATTATTTCTCAAGATTATGGTAAAAGTGCACGTCATAGTGACCGGTTATTTGGTTGGTTGGTTGTTCTGCCGTTTGGTCTATTTGCATATTAGGGTTTTATATATATATAGATAGAATAAACTTGCTTAATTAGACCTGCTTTCTGATTTAGCTAAACTTTTTCCAGCCCAGTGAAGCACCCCAACTTCTCTTTCAGGTAATTGTCAACAACACAGCAGTAAATATCAACACAAAGCAGATTATTATTGCAGGGAGAACAAAGGATAAAATATTTAACTGCAGCAGTGTTTGACTATATTCTGTGCAGTGACAAAACCTGAAGTCATTTTCAAGTTCCACCATTTCTTCTTTTCAGTTGGGTCAAGTTTCTAAACTTTCTAATGAAAAAAAAATAGGATTCTACCGAGTCTCCTATCTACCTACTCCAGAACTGTGAGGATCAAATAGGATGAGGCATGTGAAAATGCTTCACAAACATTTGGTTAAAGTGTAAAATGTTTGCACCTGGCTATAAAGCAAGTCATGTTCCTGGGCTGAAGAAACTCCAAGGAGGCTAGTTGCTAGGGAGAGGAAGCCAGGCATTGCTATGTGACTTCATTACCTGGCACCCACAGCGACCGTTTCCTGGCTGAACTGGGCTGTGGGTCACATTTTGCGCCATGGGGTTTTGGCACATTGGCTGCAATTTGGTGGGGTATCACTCCAGGGTGGTGGCAGGGCCTGTGTCCCACTTGGGGGAAGCTGAGTGTTGGTTTGTGGGTGCCAGGTCCGCGGTGCCGTTTCTTTTTAAATGGCCAGTGTGTGTCATGGCAGCTCCTGCGTTCAGCGTCTGCCCACTGGTGGTCAGTGTGCGTCATAGCTACCAGTTGGATGGTCGGATGGACACTTAGGGTTTTACGTATATAGATGCTGGCTTTAACACCTTATGTGTCTTCTCCTTCTTCTTCTTTATAAAGAGAGGAAGGGAGAGAGACCGAGAGAGAGAGAGAGAGAGAGAGAGAGAGAGAGAGAGAGAGAGAGAAACATCGATCTGACCAGCTGTCTTCACATAAGCCCCAACTAGGAACCAAACCCACAACCCCGGGCAGGCACCCTGACTGGGAATTGAACCTGCCACCTTTTGGTGAATTTTCCCATACCATTGTAAAGGGTGATTCACTTGGTTTCAGACCCTTTTCCCGAAATGAATTGCTCACCCTCCAAAACCCCACCTACAGAAATTTTGGAGACATCACTGATTCAGTGGTAGCCCCTGTCTAATAGAGTGGTAAATTAAGAATCAGACATGGATCCTAAGAATTTTGAGGAAATGGCAACATTTTAGAACTGTAAAGTGTCCTCCTCTCCACCACCCTAACTGCTGTTCATTGTAGGTCAGCTACTTTTCTTGGAAGCAGTATGGCCCAGAGGAGGAAGAATGTCTCTCGTATTTCAGCTTTGAGGAGTTCAGGTTGCTAGAACTGGACTAGCATTTCTGAATTTCCTGGGATGCCAGGCTCTGTGGATTCCTTGGGAAGCTCTGCAGCACCTCCCATCTTCCCACCTCATTTAAAACCCCTGCCCCCATCCCTGGGCTGCTGGAGTCTGGAGCCACCAAGGTCTACAGCTCAAATCCGGCCTCACTGTGAGGGGGAAGGGGAGGCTTAGTGGGAGGCTGTTATCCCCTCTGTAAGTGAAAAGAACTGCTTGGACCCTGGTGATTCTGGGAAAAGGCTCACTCTTCTGCAGTCACTCTCAGCCCAAGAGTGACAAAGGTTGTCTAAATAAAGGTTGGAACCTGAGGCGGGGGAGGGGTGTTTGGTTGCTAAGGGGCACATGCATGACACAGCTGTCAACTGTGACAAGGCTGCCAATTGTTCAGCTTCCGTCCAGTGCCTGGGTCACTCACTGTGCCCCACTCATCTGGATCACTCGTTGTGCCCTTACTCAGCTGGGTTGCACACTGTGACCCACTTCCCTGAGTCCCTCGTTGTGACCCACTCGCCTGGGTCGCTCGCTATGCCCTGGACCTCTGCTTGTCATGTCTGGGCTGCACCTCTGGGCCCCATGGCCCCTGTTTATGTGGCAGCTGTTGTGGCTGCTGGTCCAGGCAGCTCAGCCTTCAGAGTTGGCCCTGGACCCTGTCCTGCTGACCTCCATCCCCTCGGGCCCGACCGAGCCCTGGCCTTTGGATCAGCAAAACCCCCCACCTGAGCCTTCAAATGCCTTTAAAGAGGTTAAATCTCTATTACTCCAACAAGAAAACTTGGCTCTGCCTACAGAGGCCCCTGAGGAAGTGAAACATCCTCCAACCCTTCAGGAGGCCCCAGCTCAGCAAGCAGAAGCCACTTCAACCCAGGAGGAGACTTCAGCTCAGTTTCCACCCCAACAAGAGGCCTCAGCTCAGTCTGCAGTGTCCTCTGAGCCATTGAAACCTTTGTCAGTCCACCAGGGAATTCCAGGTCAGCATCCCATCCCCGCTGAAAATGTTGAATCTTCGATCCAGTGGAAGAGCTCACGTCTGCCTCAAGTGCCTCTTGCTGGTGTAGAACCTTCTCCAGTCCATCAGAAGGGTGGAGCTCAGCCTCCAAAATCCTCCATAGATGTTGTAGCTCAACCTTCTGTACATCATGAGGTGACAATCTCACCTCTAGGTTCGGGTGAAGCTCAGCATCCAGTGTTGTCCCATATTAATGTTAAAGATGTCGGTCTGGGGGTTTTGGTATCTCCAGAGTCCGCTAAGGAGATTGAACTATTTGTAACTGGGCAGGAGGTCTCAGATCATCCTCCAAAGTCCGCTGAGGAAGTCAAAGCTCCAACCCAGCAGGAGATCCCTCCAATGCCCCCTGAGAAGATAGACTCATCTCCATTGCAGCAGGAGACCCCAGCTCAGCCTACTTTGGATGCTACAGCCCTGCAGCAGACTACAGCTCCTCCAAAGCACCCTGAGGTGACACTTCCACATCCAGAGACTGTTCAGGCTCTGCAGCCAACCTTGACTGAAAGCACTGTTCTACCTTTGGACCTGGAAGTTCTAATAACTCAGCAACCAGAGTCATCTGAGACAGTTCCTCCAAACACTGAACAGAGTGCCACCATGAACATATGTGAGCTCTGTGCCTGCAATAATGGGACGCTGTCCTGTATTGGTCTCCGCCCAAATGAGAGGCTCCGCAGAGTGCCTGTGCCAGAGCCCAACACCTACAAGGGCACCTTCTCTGTCTTGTAAGAATTGCCTTTCCTCTTTTGTTCTCCGCATCCTACCTGACATGGCAGCCTTTTCCCTGAGGTCTTCCTTGGCTTTCCTCATCTTCTCCAACCCACATTGACTGACTTTCTGTTTTTATCTTTCTTTTGTCAACTATTTCCTATCTTCATTCTCCTTCTTACTGTTGTTTCCTCCTTCACCAGTCTTTTATTTTTTTTTTAAATATATTTTATTGATTTTTTTACAGAGAGGAAGAGAGAGGGATAGAGAGTTAGAAACATCGATGAGAGAGAAACATCGATCAGCTGCCTCCTGCACACCTCCCACTGGGTATGTGCCCGCAACCAAGGTACGTGCCCTTGACCGGAATCGAACCTGGGACCCTTCAGTCCACAGGCCAACGCTCTATCCACTGAGCCAAACCAGCTTCGGCCTTCACCAGTCTTTTAATTGCCATTTAATGGATATTTTTCCTTATCGATTTTTTAGTCCCATTATTTTATTCCTTATCCTCTACTTACCTCCCGCTTTTGCTCCATCCTCTTTACAGCAACATGGCTCTCTCCCCATCTCACTGGTAGTGATACAACAAAGCGGTTACGAGTAGAGATTCTAGAGCCAGAGTGACTAGATTTGAGCCCAGGTATGTCATTTATTAGTGTTGGGACTCAGTTTCCTCATCTGTAAAATGAAGATCATGATAGTTGCCATCTCATAGGATTGTTGTAAGAGTTAGATGAATTAATATATGTAAAGTACTTGTATCAGTGCCTAACATATATGTGTTAGCTATTATTATTATTAAATCCCTCAGTTATATCCAGAATTCATCTTTGCCTCCTGGCTTTCTATATATATACTATATACATATCACCCATTTTGTATCCAACCCAGGGCTAAGTACTGTGGGAGCCACAGAAGTGTGACATTGTCTATAGATGGTAGGTGGGAAGAAAGAGAATATGCATAAAAAAGGAGGTAACATATAATTAAGTACTAAAAGAGATACAGACCAGAGGTGCAATACTTCAGCAGAATCTATAGTCACTGGGGTGTGCAAGTCAGGAAAAGCTGTATGGATAAGTTAGAACATTAGCTGGGATTTCAAGGATGGCTCTGGTTTGTTAAATAGGGAAAAACTAATGAGTACAGTCTAGGCGGAGGCATGGCTGGAGGAATGATTAGGACTTAATAGACCAGTCTGGTTGTAAAGAATTGGTTTAGGCCGAAACCGGTTTGGCTCAGTGGATAGAGCGTCGGCTTGCGGACTGAAGGGTCCCGGGTTCGATTCCGGTCAAGGGCGTGTACCTTGGTTGCGGGCACATCCCCGGTGGGAGGTGTGCAGGAGGCAGCTGATCGATGTTTCTCTCTCATCGATGTTTCTAGCTCTCTATCCCTCTCCCTTCCTCTCTGTAAAATATCAATAAAATATATTTAAAAAAAAAAAGAATTGGTTTAGGAAGCAGTGAAAACTATGATTATGAAAAACCTTGGCTATCAGCTATAGGGGTTTGGAAGTTACACTGAGATAGGGAGAGCCACTGAAAGTTTTCAAGTGAGAGAGACAGATGATTAAAATAGGATTATTTTAGATTCCATGCGTAGAGCTATCTAGAAAGGAAAGCTTGATTCAGGGAGACCAAATAGAATGCGCTAGCAAATTCTAGGAGTAAAGTGGGAAGGCGCTGAATCAGAGTAGTTGTGATAGGAGTAAAAGGAGAATCCTGGGAACACTTTCAAGGAACAACTGAGCCAAAACCGGTTTGGCTCAGTGGATAGAGCGTCGGCCTGCGGACTGAAGGGTCCCAGGTTTGATTCCGGTCAAGGGCACGTACCTTGGTTGCGGGCACATCCTCAGTGGGAGGTGTGCAGGAGGCAGCTGATCGATGTTACTCTCTCATCGATGTTTCTAGCTCTCTATCCCTCTCCCTTCCTCTCTGTGAAATATCAATAAAATATATTTTAAAAAAATAAAAATAAAAATAATAATTTAATAAATGAATCGTTTAAAAAAAAATAAAGGAACAACTGATAAGATTTAGTGATTGACTGGAGATGGGAGTTGGAATGTACAGGAAAGAGAAAAGTCAAATATGACCCTATAAAATTTCTGCCCTGGATGATGAGGCGAATGATGGTGATATGACAGGTGGACATACAGCAGTTGGGAAGGAGAGCCTGTTTGAGGGAGATGAGTTCAGTTTGGTCATCTTTTATTGGTGAGCATGAAGTAACCAGAAGGCTTCCGGTGGAGTGGAAATGTCCCCTAGGCAGAGGGCAGATAGGTAGGTGTTTGACTTTTTCTGACCTTCCTGGAAAATGTGTCTGTAAACTGAATAGGTAAGTTGTTGCTGAGGGAAGAGGACAAAGCTAAAGATTCAAAGTCATCCACAGGTTGAAACTGAACCTCAGGAATTGAACAGCTTCTTTTAAACACTTGTAATTCATAGACATATTCTCACTGTGTGTTTTTAAATGTCACAGAAGTATATAGTATAAAATGTGAAAATCCCACCCTCTACCGCCCTAGCTGGTTTGGCTCAGTGGATAGAGCGTCGGCCTGCGAACTGAAGGGTCCCAGGTTCGATTCCAGTCGGGGGCACATGCCCAGGTTGTGGGCTTGATCCCCAGTGGGGGACTTGCAGGAGGCAGCCGATCCATGATTCTTTCTCATCATGGATGTTTCTTTCTCTCTCTCCCTCTTCCTTCTTCTCTGAAATCAATAAAAATATATTTTGTTAAAAAATCCTACCCTCTGCCACTCCTGTTACCATTTTGGTGTGTGTCTATCCTTCCATCCAATCTCCCTCCCTCCCTCCCTCCCTTCCTTCCTTTCTTCCTTCCTTCCTTTTTGCATTTTCCCCTAAAATATTAATACTTTACTCCTTGCTCAGTGATTTGTGCTTTTCCCTGTCAAATATGTCTATGAGAGCTTTCCATATTAGTCCTCTCATTTCTAACTGCCCTTATCCTTCTAACACCTGGAGAGATGTCCACAGAGGCACTGAGCCAAAGCTGTGCTGTGGCCTGGCATAAAGTTTCTTTATATTTATTTACTGATAATGATAAATTTCTGCCATTTTTCTGTTGAATTATTCTTTTCTCATTGATTTGTAGAAGTCATTTTAGATCTTAGAAAGAATGCATTCAAAGTATTAACTGGCATTACCTATTTAAGAGAAGTTCAGGTTCTGAGGAGCTGCCTCATTGTCTGTGCCAGTGGCCCCACATATTGTCTTTATTAATTGTGCAAACTGGGAAGCTGATAGCTGTGGAAATTAGAAAACTCGTATTTTCTGCATTTGAATATTCCCCACACGGTTGCCATGATGTTTTACTTATTCTGTTTATTCTTTTCCTACTTATTCAATGATATTAACTGTTTCTTCACAGAAACTTGCAAGGAAACTCAATTTCTTACATCAATAAAGATACATGGAAGTCATACCATTTGGTTGCAAAACTGTGAGTATATTCTCTCCAAAAATGAATACAACAAATAACTAACTGCATTGTAAGATCCTTCTTGGTCCAGAATTTTGAGGTCAATAACTCTGATAAATGGTATTTCCCCTTCCATGTCCCAAATCAATCACTATTGATTGCATTTCTGTTCGTTTTAAAAACTAAATTTGGCAGTCTCTCTTTTTTAAAAATATATTTTTATTGACTTCAGAGATGAAGGGAGAGGGAGAGAGAGATAGAAACATCAAAGATGAGAGAGAATCATTGATTGGCTGCCTCCTGCACACCCCCTACTGGGGATCAAGCCCGCAACTCAGAAATCCAACCCTGACCTCCTGGTTTATAGTTCGACGCTCAACCACTAGGCAGGGCTGATATATTTTAATTGCCCTCAAAGAAGTTGTGCCAACTTACACTCCAATCAATGGGCCACGACAGCATCTATTTCCCTCTACCTTTTCACCACTGGATAATCTCCATTTTTTGGCTGATCTAATGGGTGAATAAAAGGGGTCCCATCTGAATTTGAATTTTTCTGATTAATTGTGAACTTAAATACTTTTATATATTTACTAGAGGCCCGGTGCACGAAATTCGTGCACAGGGGAGGGGTGTCCCTCAGCCCAGCCTGCACCCTCTCCAATCTGGGAGCCCTTGAGGTATGTCCGACTGCCCATTTAGGCCCGATCCCAATCGGGCCTAAATGGGCAGTCGGACATCCCTATTGGGATCGGGCCTAAATGGGCAGTCGGACATCCCTCTCACAATCCAGGACTGCAGGCTCCCAACTGCTTGCCTGCCTGCCTGCCTGATTGCCCCTAACCGCTTCTGTCTGCCAGCCTGATCACCCCCTAACCACTCCCCTGCCAGCCTGATCGACGGCCTAACTGCTCCCCTGTGGTCTGAATGCCCCTAAATGCCCTCCCCTGATGGCCTGGTCACCCCTAAATGCCCTCCCCTGCCAGCCTGGTCACCCCCAACTGCCCTCCCCTGCAGGCCTGGTCACCCCTAACTGCCCTCCCCTATAGACCTGGTCTCCCCCAACTGCCCTCCCCTATAGGCCTGGGTCCCCCCAAACAGTCCTCCCCTGCAAGCCCGATCACCCCCAACTGCCTTCCCCTGCAGGCCTGATCCCTCCCAACTGCCCTCCTCTGCCGGCCCGGTCACCCCTAACTGCCCTCCCCTGCAGGCTTGGGTCCCCCCCAACTCTCCTCCCCTGCAGGCCCGATCGCCCCCAACTGCCCTCCCTTGCAGGCCTGGTCCCTCCCAACTGCCCTCCCCTGCCAGCCATCTTGTGGTGACCATCTTGTGTACACATGGGGTGGCCATCTTTGACCACATGGGGGCGGCCATCTTGTGTGTTGGAGTGATGGTCAATTTGCATATTACCTCTTCATTATATAGGATTGAACATTTGTATTTCTTCTCTGAATTTGCCCTGTCCTTTTTTGCCCATTTTTTTTTAAATGTTGATTTATAAAAAAGTCCATTTAGGCACATAAGTGATTTGGGGGAAAATATTTACATTCAAAGTGCCTGGTATTTTTCGTGACAGTTTGCGTGTCATATTATTAGTTCAACTTGAACAGATCGTCATAAATGACTTCTGAATTATTAATAAAGGACATAATAATGGCACCATTACCCAGGTTTCCCCATACATATTTCTGTGCAGTAAATAGTTGTAGTTATTTTGCATTTTGATCCAGAAATAACATTTTCATTTTTCAGAAATCTCAGTGGAAATAATTTGAGAGAATTACATAAGGATTCATTTGAAGGCCTGCTGTTCCTCCAGTATTTGTAAGTTAATTATATTTATTTGAGTTTTGTTTTCGTTTCTTGTTTCTATTTGAGTTTTTAGTTATGTTATTGATAAAATAAGTGTTTCAAAACAGATTATCTCTACAATTTCTCCCATCAATAAAATTCTACAATTCTGTAAATTTGTGTAGGGCTCCAGCCCATCTCTAGCACTTAATATCTCCTATGCATTTTCATTTTTTTAATCATATGAACAAGATATAGATGGAAAAACTCTACAGTTATAGAGGAAAAGTGGTAATATGGTGTAATTATACACACATATGAGCCTTGTTATATAAGTGTTCATATACCATCTGCTTATGTTTATATTTAGTTTAGGGCCCATGATCAAATTGGACCTATGGTGTGTGTGTTTTTACAACCCATAAGTTAAGAATGATTTTTACACTTTTAAAGGGCTGTAAAAGAAAAGAAACAAAGAAGGTAGGTATTCAAGACAGACTGCCCGTGGTCTGCAAAATTTAAAATATTTACCACCTGGTCTTTAGAGAAAAGGTTTTTGTTTATTTGTTTGTTTGTTTAATATATATTTTAATTGATTTCAGAGAGGAAGGGGAAGGGAGAGAGAGATGGAAACATCAATGATGAGAGAGAATCATTGATCCGCTGCCTCCTGCACACCCCACACTAAGGATGGAGCCCGCAACCTGGGCATGTGCACTGACTGGGAAACGAACCATGACCTCCTGGTTTATAGGTCGATGCTCAACCACTGAGCCACATGGCCAGGCTACAGAAAAGGTTTTTAAATGTTGATTTAGTAAAATGAGAGGAATTCAGGTTAACCTCAAATTGTTTCCTGTAGGACAAGAAAATGTAAAGCTCTTGCATTAATTTGAATGCCATTAATCTGGAATTTTTTGATAATTTAATCTTAATTAGATTAATATTTACACATTTAATGTTTAAGCAGATGAATTATGTAAACATAGTATTATTAAGAATATAGTAAGTTACCAAGAGAGCAGACTGGTGGTAAGGATTTCAATACAGGAATTGTTATACCAATATTAAAAAATAAATGCTTAAAATGATGGTTAAATGGTATAATTAGAAATGTCTACACTAAATAAGCATATCAGAAATACCCACCTCCATTAATAAAAGAAATATGCAAATTGACCATACCTCCACGATGCCCATCAGCTGATCAGGAGTGAGTATGCAAATTAACCCAACAAAGATGGTGGGTTAATTTGCATACACAGGCACGAAGCAGCCGGGCGGGGCAGGATGCCTGCTATGAGGGGGAGGGCAGGGGGCGGAGGGAGCTACAGGAGCGATGCTCCACCGGGAGCGAGTACTTGCAGGCTCCCAGGTGGCCGAGAGTGAAGCCAGGGGAAGGAAGGCCAATTCTTGCATGAATCTTCGTGCAGTGGGCCTCTAGTTACAAAATAAAAATCTCTCCAGCCTCCTTGTCAAGGAAGAAATGTTTGCCTAGTAATTCTGTTTACTTATAAGGAGTTATTTTTTGCTCTAAAACTCATTTATGATCCTTTGTCCATGGCATCCAGAGCTGTGTATGTCATTAATCTTTATTAAGCAAATGAATGATGCTCTTTAGCAAATAGATTCTTTTGTCAAATGTAGAAGGCTTAAGGGAAGTGGGTATAAAGAGTCTCATATGACACTAAAAATAGTTCTTTGGATTACCAAACATTTCAAGCCTCAGGAGGACAACCACTTTTGTATTAGACTTGGGTATCTGCCATCTGGGTTTCAAACCTTACAGTTTGGAGAAAAGCAAATGAGGTAACTGCTCAATAGATTAGGTTATTGATTACTTCTACTGTGAAATACCTTGTAAGCTAATAATTTCATGCTATCATAAGTATTCCCATTCATTTAAAAATGCCAATCAATAAATAAGCTAGTAAAGAATATGCGAAGCATTATACCTAGAATTGTAGGCACAAAGATGGGTAAGACAGGGTTTCTACCCTTCTAGTAACTCATGATCTCATAGGGAAAATAAACATAAGCTCAAACAGTGCACAAGTACTAAATGGAAGACAACATGCTGCGGAGGCACACAAGAGGGAGCCATGAAGTGATAAAACTGGAAATCATTTTTCTCTCTCTACTTCCCAGCTATTTGTTTATTTCATAAACTAGAGGCCAGTGCACAAAATTTGTGCACGGGTAGGGTCTCTAGGCCTGGCCGGCGATCAGGGCCAGTCAGGGCCTTCTGGCTGCCAGCCAGGGCCTTCCTTTGTTTTGCACCACCCCCTGGTGGTCAGCGCAGGTCATAGCGAGCAATCGAACTCCCGGTCTCCCGGTCAAATTCCCGAGGGGACACTTTGCACATTAGCCTTTTATATATATACTAGTAGCCCTGTGCATGAATTCGTGAGCCAGTAGCTCTCTGCGGGGCCTGGCCACCCTGCGCCTGCTGCCCAGAGGCTCTCCGTGGCCCAGAGGCCCATCCGCGGCTGGGCGCAGAACGCTTGCCTCATGGCTCTGGTGACAACATAAGTGTTCCCTCCCCCGGCCGCTCCGTGCCCACTGCCCAGAGGCCCTCCGTGGCCAGGGTGGAATGCTTGCCTCATTGCCGTGGCGATGAAGCAAGCATTCTGCCAGGCCGCTCATGCTGCCCGCTCTCAGTGGCCGCCCCACTGGGACTGGGGGACTCGGGCGGGGCTGAAAGGACTGGGTGCCGCCATCTTGTGGCTATGGGTGATACTTGATTTGCATATTACCCTTTTATTAGATCGTATATAGATATTTGAATTTTCATATGTTCACATGTCTGTTTTTAACATAGTAGACAATGCAAATGAGCAAGACCAAGTGCATACTTTCAAGGAGTTATTCTCAGAGGAAATAGGATGCAAAAATAACTTTTAAAACGAGGAAATAGATATGGGCAATAAGAGCTATAAATTTTTTGGTTACAGCAGAGGGAAAAGAGACTTCAAGTTGGATTAGCAAAGATGTTACTAGAGTAGCTTTTTGAACAGGACCTTGAAGGGCCCTTGGGGATCATCAGACAGACATGTTGGGTAGAATAAGCTTACAGAAGGAGCACATGGAAAGGCAAGACGCAGGAAAAATACATTGTAGAGTACAAGTAGAGAGAGTAGGAATTTAGAATCAGATCATCTAAAGCTTTGAATGCCAAGCTACCATGTTATCACACCAGTGCTCGAGGACAAACTTGAGCCTACAACAGAATCGCTTGGAGGGCTTGTTAAAACTCAAGCTGCACCTCACAGTTACTGATTCAGTGGGTCCAGGGAAGGACTGAGAATTTGCATCTTCCGAAGTTCCCAAATGATGCTGGCTGGTATTTGAGAGTCACTTCTGGAGAGCTAATCTGTTGGCTGTGTGCAGGAGGATATTATAGAGGGAAACACCAGTCAGACAACAGTTATACTCATCCGGGTGAAAAGTGAGGGACTAAAGTGGAATCAATGGAAATAAGAGAGCCAACTATAGACAACAGTGGTGTGTTCAAGTAAAAATTCAGCAACATGTTGTTTTCTGTTGTCCCACCACTGAAGCAGTTACATTCATGGGTTATTAAAGTGATGTAAAATTAACATGAATTTCTATTAATATAATAGAAAGTATCATTCTGAATTAGTTCAAAGTTCTGTATTATTAGAGAAGTAACTTCCTTTCAAGTTATGTGAAAAGGCATCTTTTATTTCATCTGATATTGAATTGGCTTAGACAAACAGAACTAAACCAGGAAGGTGTGTAAATGTGAGACTATTTCTTTTAATATTATACATTTATAATTATATATGAAAATACAACCTTTGAGCAATCTAAATTTGATGGGACGATATAAGGTCATCTAGTTGATTCTTCTGCTCTTAGGAAAGATTACACTTAAAGTCTATCAAGATCTATAGTTGCATATTTTATTTATGAAGATCATGAAAGTGAGAGAGGTGAGGGCAGGGTTAGGGGCTCTGAAAGGTTCAAATCACAATTCCTAAGATTTCAAGTTTAGACTAAAGCTACATTTTCAATATTATCATTCTAACCTCTACCAATTATTCCTACTAAATAGATATCTAGTAGCTAATTGAGGCACTATTTTTCTTTTACTTTTTCTAGAGATTTATCCTGCAATAAAATACAATTTATTGAAAGGAATACATTTGCATCACTACCTTTTTTGCAGTATATGTAAGTTATAAATATAACTTCGTTATTTTTATAATTTTTATAAAACTTAATTGTAAACCTCATTGTTATTCACTGTTTTGTGTCTAATGTACCACATATATAGACATGAAAGCATAAATCATAAGCAAATCTCTCCTACAGTGAGATTTATTTAGTGTGTGGAGGGAGTATTGAGGTTGTTTATTATATATAAATTAGAATCACTGCCAAAAGATAAATGATCAGAAATAATATTTTTTGTCTTCTTTTGCTTGTATCTTTTTGTAGAAATCTTGGCTGCAATTTAATCACAAAAGTGAGCTTTGGAACATTTCAGGCCTGGCATGGAATGAAGTTTTTACACAAGTTGTAAGTGAAATAGAAGATAAACATATGTAAAAAGCTATGTGTAAAAACATCATACAGTGATTGGTTAGTTGGATGTAAGCCCAGTTTGAATTCTGAAAAGCATGGCTTAAGAGCCATTCATTTTTTACTCAAATGAGGAAAGTAAGGTACAGAGACACCAAGAGACTTGTCTAACTAATATATGACACTGTCTGCTTTCCCTGGTACTGACCTTTGGCATGGGCAATAGAAGGCCCCAAGCACATAGCATTCAATGTAGCATCATCATGGGAATCCCAGTGGTGCTGCTGCTCCGATGTATGAATGGTCCTTGAAATTCCACATCTGAATTTAACTTTGATTCCTGTTCATGTGCAAAGTTCCTAACTGCTTAAATGTATGCAACATAGAACTGAAATAATTAAGTTTAGCTCAGAGTTCTCCAGGGAGCAAAAGGTGTAGGTGTTTCCTCAGCCATGAGTCTCTTTTAAGTGGTAAAGCAGAAAGAATTCCTAAAAATCTGCCACAGGGTACTTCTCTCCCCAATCACCCAGAACATTATTTTTCAGAAAGCATATGCCTCTGAAGTGAATTATCTGTGGCAAGGGGAACCTTTGAGAGGGAGAATATGGCTGTTTATGCTAAGGTGTGGTGTGAAAAAATATCAAGAAAAAAATAAATAGCTGTAGCCTCATTCCAATTTCTTTCCCGACTCTCGAAAGGAAACCATCCCACTGCTCTGCATTGCTCTAGGAAGTCCTGGCTCTTCACAGCTGTAGGAGTGAAGGGGTGGGCAAACTTTTTGACTCGAGGGCCACAGTGGGTTCTTAAACTGGACCGGAGGGCCGGAACAAAAGCATGGATGGAGTGTTTGTGTGAACTAATATAAATTCAAAGTAAAGGAGCGGAGGGGAGAGCAAGAGAACCGGATAGAACAGCCGGATCCGGCCCGAGGGCCGTAGTTTGCCCAAGGCTGGAGTAGAGGCAAAAAACATTAATTTTTGGTGTTGACTTCAAAGAGTCTAGTGTCAAGAAAACAGAAATCACAAAACTGACCCCAAAATTTGGTTTTGAAACCAGGATGTGTGAGTCCTCCCATGTTGTTCCTCTTTATCAAGATAGTTTGGGCTATTCTGGGTCCCTTGAATTGCCATACGATTTTAGCATTAGTTTGTCACTTTCTGGAAAGAAGTCATTTGGGATTTTGAGAGGGATTGCTTGAAACCACACATCATTTGGAGGAGTACGGCCATTTTAACGGTATTATCTTCTGATTCGTGAACAAAGCATGTCTTTCCATTTATTTAGATCTTCTTGAATTTCTTTGAACAGCATTTTGTAATTTTTAGTGTATGGGTCATGCACTTCTTTGGTTAATTTTTTTCCTAAGTATTTCATTCTTTTTGATGCTGTTATACATGGAATTGTTTTCTTCATTTTATTTTTCTATTACTCATTGTGTATAGAAATATAGTTAATTTTTGCATATTGGTCTTGTACCTTGCAACCCGGCTGAACTCATTTATTAGCGCTATCGTTTTTTTCTAGATTCCTAGGAATATGTCTCATGGTTTTCCAGTTTTCCAGACATAGGTTAGAGAACTTCAGAGTCTCTATGGACACCCCATGTCTCAGCTTTTACTTTTAAGATTTTTGGTTAGGCTATTTTTTGTGTTTTTGTGCTGTTATCCATTGCTTCAGCAGCTGCCATGTTAAAACATTTACCTGTAATTGTTTTCAAAAATATTCCCCCTGGGGGAGGTGAGGGAGGAAGAAAAAAAGAAAAAAAATTCCCCCTGAGGAGAGAGGCTTTTGGCACCAGGCAGCTAGCTCTCAGTCAGGTCAAAGACAAGTCTTTCAAGTGAGGTCTTCCAGGGAACCACGAGACAGTTCTTTGGGAGTGAGATTTTGTTTCAGCCTGTATTGGGGATGTGGACTATTTTCCAGGGTTACCCTTGGGATGGAGAGCAAAGGTCTAGGATGAGTTCAAGCAATACAGATATCACTGTTCTTAGGATTAATTTAATTTTTCTTGAATAAATGTCCCCAGAATGCCTGCAAGCCTATTGGTTAAATTTCCAGAGTTTGAAAAAGTTGATTCTATTTTTGCCAGCTGTTTTTTGTTGCCTTTTTAGGGATGAATTTTCAGGTGCCTTGCTCCACCATTTTCACTGATTTACCTACACACGATTTTAAATCTCTAAAGTCTCAATGACTACAAGCTAGTTAAATATTTAATCATGGGAGGTGATTAGGAAACAGAAAAAAAAGAGAAAATGTAATTTTCTCTCCCAGATGGGTACATGACATTTGAAAAGGTATTTCTATGTTCAGTAGTCTCAAAATTAAGGTTGAACTAACAACTGTTTAAAACCCCTTTTCTTCATACAGACAAACACAGGCTTTTGAGTCAGAACTGAATTCAAATTCCAGCTCTGCTTTTTACTAGTTTGACAACCTAGGGCAACTTACATAACCTCTCTGTGCCGCAGTTTCCTCATTTGTAAAATAGGGTAATAATATTTATCAATAAGGTTATTGTGAGGATTAAGTGTGAAATGCCCATCACAGAGGCCCAGCAGCCTAACTGATATTAGCTGTGATCATTATATTTGTAATATTCTGTAAAAGTACACTAATGATTCTTTTTTCTTGTTGTTAAGCCTCAACTGAGGATATTTTTCCATTGATTTTTAGAGAGACTAGAAGGGAGGGGGAGAGACAGAGAGAAACATCAGTGTGAGACAAACACACCGATTTGTTGCCTCCTGCACGGCGGGGATGGAGCCTGCAACCCACGTATGTGCCCTTGACCAGAATCAAACCCTCCACACTTCAGTCTGCAGCTGACGCTCTATCCACTGAGCCAAACCAGCTAAGGCCACTAATAATTCTTGAGTAGAGTTAACCTAAAGACAGGTTTTCTGTTCTTCCTGTTTCTTTTTGTTTTATTTTTTATTTGTTTAGTTTTAAAGAATTGAGAAAATTTATTCCACCATTTGGAATAAAAATTTGTGTCAAAAATGAATTTGTTCATTGTATTGATATATAAACAAAATGTTATTTATTTATTAAACAAACATTTATTAAATACCTGTAAATGTCAGGCACTATGTCAGACACTTAGTGGTCCCTGCCCTCAAGGGACTAACAGTCCAGGAAACTTACAAGTAAACAGGTGATTACATACAATGCAAGCCTGTGATACAAGAATAAACATGGGAGTATGTGATGGGAGCATGACTTTCACCAGTTCCTCTTAGATTTATCCCTTCTTTAGCTCTAAAACCAAGGAATTAGTCCTATTTTTGTTTTTAACTGGGTGGTTTAAACTATAGAATTATTTTAATTTCTGGAGATGAAAGAAAAGTCCCTTAAATTATGAAGGACATTAGAAAAAGTATTTCCTATAGAGCATAGTCACTTCTAGGGTTTTCTTTTTTTTTTTTTTTTTTAAATATATTTTATTGATTTTTTACAGAGAGGAAGGGAGAGGGATAGAGAGCTAGAAACATCGATGAGAGAGAAACATCGATCAGCTGCCTCCTGCACACCTCCCACTGGGGATGTGCCCGCAACCAAGGTACATGCCCTTGACCGGAATCGAACCCGGGACCCTTCAGTCCGCAGGCTGACGCTCTATCCACTGAGCCAAACCGGTTTTGGCCACTTCTAGGGTTTTCATTCTGAAAAGTTCTTCAGCAGTTTTTCCCCTATGCTGTCTACTTTTCTCCCTCCTCCTCCCCCTCCTCCTCTTCCTCCTCCTCCCCTTCTTACTTTCTCTTCTTCACTTTATCATTAGAAACCTGGGTAATTCCCTGAAAAAGAGTGCTGTATGGATTCTAAGGGTGATCTATATGGATAAAGACAAAAAGTTATTTTTTTAATCTTCAAGTTTTGTACCAACAAAATGAATATAAACTTTCATGGAAATTATTGAAAATGCAGATAATTTTAATTCCATTGCATTTTTCAGAATTCTCAATCGGAATCCTCTGACAACTGTTCAAGATCCATATCTTTTTAAATTGCCAGCATTAAAATATTTGTAAGTATTACAACAATCTCATGGCTCATGAGATGATTTCTGCTTTCTTACTTTCATCAGTGATTAAGTATTTTGGGTTTTGGCTAAAAGGTCATAATTTACATTTTAACTGGGTTATTGGATAAGAGTTATTGGCACAGAAAAGTGATTAAGAAAGAATGCATATGAACAAGACAGCCAACAGAGGAAGGGAGCGGTGTTGAAGAACACATACAGATACGGAACATGCAGGTGCATGTAGAAATACTATTGACCTCCGAAAGAAACAAGAAACAAGTTGTACATTATGTATTAAAAGAGTAATCAAGTGGTCGGCGCAATAGAGAATGAGAAGTAGGATAACGGTTTTAATCAAAGAAAAAAGATTGTTTCACCAAGGTCATTCATTTGATGACACAAATAAATTTAAATTTCTTCAAGAAGAGCTCTCTGAAATTATCACCTATGGCAAGTAAGCTCTTAAGCTGGCTTGGCAGAAGCCAGAACTGAAGTATTCACATGTTGCTAAGTGTCTTTTTAAGTGTACAGTTTTCGTCTTTGGGTTTATATCATGCATGTTTGGGCTTTCTCCTTCAGAGACATGGGAAGGACACAAGTGTCACTTATAACAGTTGGGAGCGTCCTCATGATGACCCCTCAATTGGAAAAATTGTAAGTTGATTTTTCTTATATTTATTTTCACGTAGTCATTCTTTTAGGCTTCTTTTCTTATTTTCTTAAGTCAGGCTTCTGAGGCCAGGTACCCACATAAAGTTTTTTATGCCCAGAGTAATTTCTAATATATGTACCGTTCACAACTAGGAATTGAGAACGGGACTCCATAAGATGGGGATTTATCCAGAGTCTTCTCAGAAGTGTTCCCTCTTCCTGTGTATTCTTAACCCAAAGTGAGACCTTTGGGTTGGGAAAAGGAGATACTTCTGAATTAAACTACACATTAGTGTCACCCAGTTCCAATGCCTATCACCTTTATTCTAGCTAGGCATGCCATACCCACTGCCATTCTTATCCTTCTGTTGGGCACTTCTGACCTTCGCTCTATTTATTTGCTGTATTCAAGAGTAGCAAATGACCAACTCATCCCAACCAAACTGCTCAGGCGATATGCCCAAACAACTCTTTTGTTGTTGTTAATCCTCGCCCAAGGATATTTTTTTCCATTGATTTCAAAAAAAATTTTTTTAATCCTCACCTGAGGATATTTTTCCCATTGATTTTCAGACAGTGGAAGGGAGGACGGAAGGAAGAAAAAAGAGAGAGAGAGAGAGAGAGAAACATTGACATGAGAGAGACACATTGATTGGTTGCCTCCAGCACATGCCCCAACCCGCCAGGGATTGAACGCACAACAGAGGTATGTGCCCTTGACCAGGAATCGAACCTGAGACCCTTCTGTTCCCAGGCCAGTGCTGTAACCACTGAGCAACTTGCCAGGACTCCATTGATTTTATAGAGAGGGAGAGAGAGGGAGGGAGGGAAGAGGAGAAAGAGAGAGAGAAACATCGATGTGAGAGAGACACATCAATCCGTTGCCTCCAGTACTTGCCCTGACTGGGGCTGGATCCAATCCAAGACCCTTCATTGTGTAGGCCGATGCTCTAACCATGGAGCAACTCTGGCCAGGGCAGCCCCAACAATTCTTTTCTTCACAGCTCTGTGGTAGCCTTGGCCTACCAACTCATGTAACTCCTTTGCCACTAATTGACTCTGCATTTCCATTTATAGGATCTTACCTAGCCATTTGACCTGCTGCCTCTGCCAATTTAAAAATAATATTGAGACTGTTGCCAAGACAGTCAAACTACATTGTGATACTGAATGTCTGAAAAATATACCTTGTGGTGAGTCTGAATTGCCAAATGATAAACTTTTACATTTTTATTTATGTTTTAATTTTTTATTTTTAAGCGATGATAATAAATTTTTAAACAAATAATGCAACTGCATTGTTTTTATTCATTCATTCAGAGTTCAACTGCCTAGATTTCTAAGAACTACCCCTTGCTGAAAGTCAGATAAAGAACAAGAGAGGAATAGAAGGGGAAGAATGGAGAGGGAAGGGAGTTAACATTAACGGCCACACAATGTGTGTTGTGCTCTCTGCTTGGTGCTTTACTTCCAAATGAGAACTTGTTCATTAGTGTGTCAGTTTGTAAACCGGTTTTGTATGCATTAGGTTTCAATTGCCCTTTGCCTTGTAGACAGGTACAGATATATTTTTATTTCATTTATTTTTGCAATTTTATAAAAAGAGTACAAATGATGCTGTTTTATGGAAGTTTTATTTGGAATTTGAGAGTTTCTGGATCCATCTCCAGAAACTGCTACCCAGCCCTTCTAATGGATGGAAGGGCTCTTGCATACTTAGACCAGCAGTCAACAACCTGTGGTCCGCGGACCACTGGGGGTCCCTGAGGTCTGAAAGGTTGGCGACTGCTGCCTTAGACCATTCAGCTCTGAACTTGCTCTGAAACACAAGGTTTTCTACCCACCAAACACTCAGGTGCTTTTAAGTATTTTTCTACATATTAAGCTATTTTCTACATATTAAGCTACTTGATAACTTCCAAAATGTGCTTTCATGCCCAGATAGCTTGAATATGGGTCTCTGTCAGTGATCTGGGCCACATCATAAATAATAATGCTGCTGCTTATTTTTCAAAACAATGTTTTGACCAATTATATTATTCCCTTTACCTCAAGGGTGGGCAGAACAGGCATTTTAATCTCCTTTCACAGGTGAGTGAAATCAGGGTCAGAGAGTGCTACGTGCTGTCACTGAGTGCCAGGTCTCCGCCTCTCAGTTTGGGGCTCTCGCAAGCCCATGCTCCTCCTTTCTCAGGGCACTTACCTCCTTCTCTGGCCCTCACCACCACCAGCAATACTTGTAATTTTTCTGGAAAAGAAAACCCAGCTGCCCAATGGTACATTTGACCTTCATGCAGTCAGAAGCTTTGGATGGTTCCCCACATGAAACTGAAAATATAAGAAATGACATGAAATGAAAGCAAAGTAGGCAGCTGACAAAAGTTGCTCTTTCCACCCTAGCCAGTTTTGCTCAGTGGATAGAGCATCGGCCTGGGGCCTGAAGGGTCCCAGGTTCGATTACAGTCAAGGGCACATGCCCGGATTGCAGGCTCGATCCCCAGTAGGGGGCGTGCAGGAGGCAGCCGATCAATGATTCTCTCATCATTGATGTTTCTGTCTCTCCCTCTCCCTTTTTCTCTGAAATCAATAAAAATATATTTTTTTTAAAAGTTGCTCTCTCCCCAAGTATTATTCCATAGATTTATTGAACATTCCACAGTGGCACACAACCTTGCAAATCTCTTAATCTACATCCCAGATGCCTGCCTAAAGCCTAAATTTAAGCAAAGAGCAAGAGTGGACATAGTGTTTTTTTCTGTATAGAGCCTTCTGTTATGGGGGCTGGGATATGTGGGAGCAGGGACCAAGCTAAGGAATCGGTGGGTAAGTGGAGAAGGGCGTGTCCAGATGAGGACTTGTTAGCAGTGGGCGTTAATCGTGGTCATCTGTGATAGTAGCAAGAACAGGAGCTCCCTGAAGAGTGGAGAGAGGAAGCCTCTGGCTCCCTCTGCATCTCAGGCAAGACAGGATGGGGTACCCGAATGTGGGGAGTCACAGTAGGTCTTCAGGTTCTCAGTGAATGGGTCTTTCAGACTTGGCTTTTCTTCAGTAACCAGCAATTGGCCCTTGGGGACCAATGGAATAATCCTAAATATAATTACTATATTCCACACTATGGGATGTTCTCAATAAATAACCACTTTTTAAAACGACACCTTTTCTCTTTTTGTTGTGTTGACAATAATAAGTTTAAGTTGGGATTTATTTTTCTCCTCTCTAAATGGCACTCAGATATTTGCTGATTCCCAACTTATTTGACTGGGATGGATGGCTGTAGATGGACAAAGAGCTGTCCCATGAGTCTTTCAGCATCAAAAGCGGTCTCTTCTTTTTTGACAGATGAAGAACTACTTATAGAAGGACCATTCATGAAAGTACTGCAAGGCCGGAAGAACACCAGCATTGAGCTGACTATTAAGTCAGAGAGGGCATCCTCAGACAAAAATGGAGAGAGTTCATCATCCCTAATGCGTGAGCAGCTAGACTCTAATGATAAAAGTGATGTCATGCATGCACCAAATTACATATTGCGCTATTTCTTGGAGGAAAATCTAGAAAATCTAGAACCAATGTTATTACCATTCATTAAATTCCTTTTGCAAATGTACAAGATGGAGACATGTCCCTGAGTCATTTGATAAACAACAGAGGGAATCTTTCTCTTAAACCCAAGTTTTACCGTTAAAGTTACAAAAATAAATTGAGGAAGCTATTTTCTGGAACAGGCCCCCTGAAGAAGCCGCTCAGTAAACAGCAAGAAGAAAACGTTTCCAAGGCAGAGCAGGCTACGGATCAATGGAAAAAGCAGAGGCTGGAAGCTCAGGGTGAACAGGAAGAGGAGGAGCCCAATGAGGTGAGGACAGCTCTCCCCAAACATAAGACCTGGACTTCTAGTCAGTTTAGGACACGCCATGAGAGCACCCAGGCAGGAAGGCCAGGGCGCCTGGTCTGAATCTTGGCTTGGCCATGTGACTTTGGCTAAGACAGTGATCCCCCGCTTTGTTCATTTAGAGAACAGCGCCACTGTTCCTAGGGTAGACTAGAAAAGATAGATAAATTGTATAAGAAAATGCTAATTCTCAGATGACATAGCACATTAGATTTGGTATGTTCTTTAAGAACCTATAAGCTGCCCTAACCGGTTTGGCTCAGTGGATAGAGCGTCAGCCTGCGGACTCAAGGGTCCCAGGTTCGATTCTGGTCAAGGGCATGTACCTTGGTTGCGGGCACATCCCCAGTAGGGGGTGTGCAGGAAGCAGCTGATCGATGTTTCTCTCTTATCGATGTTTCTAACTCTATCCCTCTCCCTTCCTCTCTGTAAAAAATCAATAAAATATATTATTAAAAAAAGAATCTATAAGCTATTCACCTGAAAGAATGGGGTTTTAGAGTAGTAGTTAAGAATAGTTAGCCCTGGCCAGTATTGTTCTATGGTTAGAGCATCAGCCCATGCATAGAAGGGTCAAGGGCACATACTCCGATTCCTGATCCCCTGCCCTAGTCGGGGCTTTTGGGAGGCAACCAATAGATCTCTCTCTATCTCTGTCTCTATCTGTATCTATCTCTCGCTTTCTCTCTTTTTCTCTCTCCCTCCCCTCCCCTTTCCCCTTTCCTCCTCCTCTCCTTTCTACTCTCTCTAAAAATCAATGAAAAAAAAATCCTCAGGTGAGGATTGACAACAACAAAAAGAATAGTTAGAATAGGCTAGAGAATAGTTTGTTTTTATCCTTTCCATCTTTGTTTTTTTTCTTTTAATGCGTTCTTTGTTTTTGTTTTTTAGCTCACAAAAGAAGTGCCAGGATATGACTATAACAACAATCTCATCGTGGCAATAATTGTGACTATAGTAACAATAATTTTTATTGTAATTTTCTGTCTCATTGCGGTAAGACAATAGTCGATTCAATTTCCAAAATATATTCTGTCTTTAGAATAGATTCAGAACCCACAATCTGAAAATCAAGGCCATTTTCCTACCGACTCCTATTTGATATTCCTCTTTAGTCATGAGCACTGAGATATGCTTTGTTCTTTTACTACAAATTATATTCCAGGGATTTTTAAAGGAAGCCCACCCTACTCCCAGAGATCTCTGTGGAAGTGAAATCAAGATAACAAGCCCCCCCGCCCCCCGCCACCGGTTTTGCTTAGTGGATAGAGCGTCGGCCTGCGGACTGAAGGGTCCCAGGTTCGATTCCAGTCAAGGGCATGTACCTTGGTTGCGGGCACATCCCCAGTAGGAGGTGTGCAGGAGGCGGCTGATGGATGCTTCTCTCTCATCGATGTTTCTAACTCTATCCCTCTCCCTTCCTCTCTGTAAAAATCAATAAAAAATATATTTTAAAAAAAAGATAACAAGCCCCTAGAATAGTTTGAAAAATTAAGTTTAATAAGCCAGAGCTGACATAGCAAAATTTCTTCAATTCAAAATGGATGGTGTTAATTTGATGTACTCACCAATTACTCTCTTTCTATCACTGATTTCTTTCCTTGTTGGCTGAAGTGAGGAGAGAGAGAATCTCCACCTCATGGAGCTCTGTCACCCTGGAAGAAAGGGCACAGCTAAAGAATAAAAGTGTGATCTTGTCAATTCATAAGATTTACTCAGCAGCTTTCTTCTCCAGTGTGTAAGATATGGTGTAAATAGGTTCAGTTAAAACACAGCAACCTAAATCCTGCATCAGGCTTCTTTAAAACATGTCATAAAAGAGTCACCTGTTCCTGGAGCTTGCCTATGTACCTTTTGTTCAATTACATGATGGTGTATTTTCCCTACAGGCAGGTTGCTAACATTAAAAAGTGACTTACTAAGCTGGGGATCTTGACTCTACCCTACTATCCAACCGAATTTACCTTTTCAACAGTCATGGCAGCCCTCCATTCAGCCAAGGCAGCCCCTCCCACAACCCAGCCACACCATGCCCATTCCCACTTTGGTTTGTGCCTTGCCCATCTAAAATCCCCTTGTTTTGCTCTGTCTGCAGAAGTCCTATGAATCTCTCAAAAGCCAGTTCAAGTTCATCTTTCTTCAGGAAATCTTCCCTGAGTACTCCAGCCCCACTGGTCTTACTCCTTTCTCTAAGTTTTGTCACCATTTTTTTTTTCAGGGAAATAGTGAGGCATTCCCCTTCCCTGAGAACCTAAAAATATGGTAAACAATTTTTTACTCCCCATCCTAGCCAATTTGGTTCAGTGGATAGAGCGTCGGCCTGTGGACTGAAGGGTCCTTGGTTCGATTCCGGTCAAGGGCACATGCCTGGGTTGCAGGCCAGATCCCTAGTGTGGGGCATGCAGGAGGCAGCCAATCAATGATTCTCTCTCATCATTGATGTTTCTATCTCTCCCTCTCCCTTCCTCTCTGAAATCAATAAAAATACATTAAAAAGAAAAAATGTGGCTCCCCAAGAGAGAAATACTAAGGTCAACATGTCATAGAGCAGAGTCGAGTTGTGTAAGGATCAAATGGCTTCCTGGTCTATCAGACGTGAGTAAAACCTGATGGCATGTATTGACTGCTAAGGAGAAACATGTCTATCTGCAGTTGGTCAGCAAAAAGCAGAGAAAAGGTGAAGAAGAGACCAACATGAGCATTGCCCACCCTACCATTGCTTAAGTGTAGAGATGGCATCTCAGGCAGCAATTGTGGAGAGTCAGGCCCACTAGCCAGGCTGTGCCTGTTGGGGAGACAGATGGATCCTGCTCAGTCCTTTCCATTAAACACTGGATTCAGCTGATTCCTTTTGTTCTAATTCTGTTCTCACCAGTAGCCTTCTGATTGTGCTTTAGTGTGCCATGGTGGCCTATCTCTACAGAATGTATTTCCCTGATCATGTAGAGACAGATGCTGTCTGTGGAACAGATGTAGTTCTCATCGTCAGGTCATAATCTGGCATTCTGGGGTTTTTGAAATTTATTTTTTATTTTTAAAATATATTTTATTGATTTTTTACAGAGAGGAAAGGAGAGGAATAGAGTTAGAAACATTGATGAGAGAGAAACATCGATCAGCTTCCTCCTGCACGCCTCCTACTGGGGATGTGCCCACAACCAAGGTACATGCCCTTGACCAGAATCGAACCCCGGATCCTTCAGTCCGCAGGCCAGCGCTCTATCCACTGAGCCAAACCGGTTAGGGCCTGATTTTTTTTTTTTTTTTTATTAATCCTGTGGTATTGATAAGGTGAGACTTCCCCTGAAGGGAGAAGTGAGTTCTCTCTTGGTGAGGACAGAGTCTGATTTCTAAGCTAGGAGGCTGGGGACTAGCATGGGGATCAGTTTGCCAAGGCGTCTGGGAAGAAAGTACCTGGCCATTGCCCAGACAGTACCCTCTACATCTCCAGGTGGCATATGGCCCTTTGCTTTTTTGGAATTTCTATAAACTCCTATACTGCATTTAATGTCTATGTAGTTTAACTTTACATTTATATATATGGTTTCATTATTGCCTCTCCCACTTAAGCTCTTTGAGGATGTGGACCATGTCTTGCTTTGTTTTGGAGTGGACAGTAATAGTGTTCAAAGGCAGAAAGATGAGGCATTTGGTCAATTTCACAATGAGGACTAATGCAACTTAATATTTATTTGAAGTAGCGTACAGAGTCCAGCAATAAACAGACCCATGTGTTCCTAAGACTTTTGAAATGTCATCTTTCAATATTCTAATCAGTGAAATATAATTAAATGGTAATCAAATAGCTACTTAACTATTTGAGGGAGAAATAACAGCAGATCTCTGTTTCTCACCTTAAACCAATGTATTTACGTAAATGTAAAACAAACAAACAAACAAACAAAAAACTCATAAAAGTACTAGAAGAAAAGAGAAGCAATACTTTTGTAAACTGGCGGTGGGAAAGAGCCTTTTGAGCCTGATACCACAGGCAGAATCCTTGGATAGATTTGACCACTGTGACACCATTAGCAAACTTAGCACTAGTTTATGCCAAGCATAGAATGAAGAATTTTCCATGTAATGTCTGATTCAATCCCTACAGTCCTGTGAGGGTGACAGCAACACCCTCTTCCACAGATGGAGATCAGCTTAAGGCCCCCGTGGTAGAACCAAACGCAGACCCCCATTTTGCCCAACTGCAGAGCCTGTGCTTCTGACTCCACTGTTCTGTCTCCTCAAACACACAGACACCGGGGCGTCTTTGAAACGCTGACATTCAGAAAGCTACTGAAAGGAGTAAGATAAACGAACAGGAAGGTGCTACACAGTCAAGGGGAGAAGAGGGCAAGGGCTGTGAGGAGCAGGCTTTGTGCTGACCGTCTGTCACCGTATCTGTCAGTCCTCTCATGGCTCATGGGGGGTAGGTTTTGTGAACAAGGCCTTTGTCACCTCCTGGTATGAAAGTAGTCTCCGGTATTTTCAAGTGCTTTTTATGACATTTCTTGTTATTTATAAGTTTTTAAAATCTGTCTGTCATTCATTTTGTTTTTAGTCTGGTTGACTGTTTATCCCCCACACAAAGATGCAATTGTTTTAGAATCTTTTATTGAATGACTCATTCTTTCTTCTCTGATCTAAAATGCTCTCTTTGTCTGGCTTCTATTCTGTTGATCCAGTTATTTTTTTCCTGTACCAGTAGCAGTATCACCATATAGTTCCAATTCTTTTTCATATATTTTGATATCTAGTAGGATAAGTTCCTGCTTTTTTATCTTGTTTTCCATACGTTTCATAGCTGTTCTTGCATATGTTTCCTATTAAATGTCAGCTGGCCAGTTTTGGTCTTTTTTTGCGGCGGGGGGGGGGGGGGGGGCTGTTTTTGTTTAAAAGCTCTCTTGGAATTTGAATAGGATTGAACTGCATTTGAAAGTTAATTTGTGGAAGATTGACATGTTTACAACATTCCAGGAGCATGGTCATCATTCTTCCTAATGTCCTTCAGAAGAGTTTTGTTTTGTTTTAAAATATATTTTATTGATATTTTTACAGAGAGGAAGGGGGAGGGATAGAGAGTTAGAAACATCAGATGAGAGAGAAACATCAATCAGCTGCCTCCTGCACACCCCCTATTGGGGATGTGCCTGCAACCAAGGTACATGCCTTTGACTGGAATCGAACCTGGGACCCTTCAGTCTGCAGGCCAACGCTCTATCCACTGAGCCAAACAGGTTAGGGCCTTCAAAAGAGTTTTAATGTTTTTTATCACATAGGTCTTACACATTTCTTTTTTTTTTTAAAATATATATTTTTTTGATTTTTTTTACAGAGAGGAAGGGAGAGGGAGAGAGAGCTAGAAACATCAATGAGAGAGAAACATCAATCAGCTGCCTCCTACACACCCCCCACCGGGGATGTGCCCACAACCAAGGTACATGCCCTTGACCGGAATCAAACGAACTTTTCAGTCCACAGGCCGAAGCTCTATCCACTGAGCCAAACCAGTCAGGCACACATTTCTTGTTAAGTTTATTCCTACGTACTTTATGTACTTTCATTGATATTGTAAATGGACTCTTTCTTTTTTTTAACCAGTTATTTGTGGGATATAGGAAAGCTATTGAGGTTTACATGTTGATCTCTTGATCATAGATTTAGCCATCTTACTGAATTGTTGTAGTACTGCCAATAAAATTTTAATAGATGCTTTTGGGCTTTTTAGGTTATACATCATCTCATGTGCAAATATGTTTTATCTTTTTTCAGTACTTCATTTTTTAAAATTAAATTGATTAGGACCTCCTAAAAAATGATGAATAGTAACAGTAATAATAGGCACCCTACTCTTATTCTTGACCTTAAAACAAAGCTGCTATGTAGGTTTCTGGTAGATACTTTTATTTTCCTACTTCTAAGAATTTTTTGTTAGGAATTATCTGCTGAATGTTCTCTAAAACAGCCAATAAAATATATTGCCAGCTGCATGCAAAATCCTAAATTAGGAACTATGGAACAAGAGTCAAAGGACTCCTCAACAGAGTTCCTGTCAAAAAAGTTATCATCTCACTTAAAAGGGAACAAATAAAGATTTAGAGAGAGTGGTCATTGTGATGAATAATCATGATGTTGTTTTCTTTCAAAACAGATTTATTGTCATAGAACACCATCAGAGGAAAGTAAAGAAGGAAGCTCAAGGTAAATAAGAGTCTGGCAATTTTTAAAGTAGAATTTTAGAAGTAGAGGAGCTTCTTCTTCCCATAAGTAGCCTGAGGTGACCTCTGAAAATGGTTCCTTATTCACTTGACCCAGAAACCCCCCCCCAAATCAGGCAAATCAATAGGTTTAAATCTTCATGTTCACTTTAAGAACACTAGGGAAACCCAACCACCATGGCTCAGTGTTGAGCATCGACCTATGAACCAGGAGGTCACAGTTCAATTCCCAGTCAGGGCACATGTCCGGGTTGATGCCTCAGTCCCCAGTGTGGGGTGTGCAGGAGACAGCCAATCGATGATTCTCTCTCATCATTGATGTTTCCATCTTTTTCTCCCTCTCTGAAATCAATTTTTTTAAAAATATATTTTATTGATATTTTATCAGAGAGGAAGGGAGAGGGATAGAGAGCTAGAAACATCGATGAGAGAGAAACATCGATCAGCTGCCTCCTGCACACCTCCCACTGAGGATGTGCCCGCAACCAAGGTACATGCCCTTGACCGGAATCGAACCCGGGACCCTTCAGTCCGCAGGCTGACGCTCTATCCACTGAGCCAAACCGGTTTCGGCTGAAATCAATTTTTTTAAAAAGCCACCAGACATCTAAAGGATGTCACTTTATAGAAGTAATGTGTGCCATTCTGTTGTTAAAATGGTGGAGTTAGTAGATACGCCCAGGCCAAAGAGTAGGGCCAGATGCAGGGTTGGTGGCCCAAAAAGAATGCTCAATTTTTGCAGATAGGGATGTAGATGTAGAGTCTCTGGTCATTTAGCACATCTAGGTGAACAAAGCTCCCAGGATGCGGCACAGAACTTACAGAGCTCATGGGTGGGTTGACCCATGGATATGTCCCCTGCCACGTGGAGCTGATCCTTACTGAAAAAGAGCACATTGTTCCTAACCCAGAAAAGGAGGCTGCACAGAAAAAGAAAGAAAAAAAAAAGATATCCCAGAAGAAACTTAAGAAACAAAAGCGTATGGCTTGGGAGTAAATTCATCATAAAATAAATACTAATAAAAGAAAAAAAAAAGAAAAGAAAGAAAAAACTAGAGAACTTAGAACTTAACAATTTCAATATCCTCTTTTTCAATGAGGAAACCACCAAATTTGGAAAATTTGGTGCTGGTTATGACCTTTAATCTGATTTCACAACTCACTCATCAGTCACAGCCTGCAGTATGAAAGTCAGCAAGCTAGATAACCTGGCCAGTTGGACTCGGACATTTAGTTGGGGTGATTTAACGTATGGGATAAAGCAGCTAGCAAAATAAAAGCACCCCCCGCCTCCGCACTCTGCCCCAGCAAATGATGCATGTGAGACACGATCAAAGGGGCCTATGTAAAATGTTCTGCCCAGTGTGGTTGTGCTTTTTTGCTTTCACTGCATGAGGGCACTTGGTCAAGGGCCAAGAAAGTGAGTGGGGCTGAAAATCCTGCCTATCCTCTATGCCAAGCCCCATACAGAGGTCTCCCCAGAGACATTGTGGGGCCACTTTAAACACAGAGAGCTTCTGGAAGTCCAGCATGCAAGGAATCATTTTCAAGGTCCCAGGTCTATGGTGATTTTGCTCGTGAGTATGGACCCAGGTACCCATTTAGTCCTCATAAGACCAGAGCTATACGTGTGAGAGACATGGAAATGGCATGAATCACTAATTGTCAGTATGCGTTTTTCCTCCAAGGGGCTTTTTTCCATTTTTCCAGCGTAGGAGATGGTCACCGGAACACAAGATGGAGGTAAATTTGAGGAGGATAAAGTACTGTGGGGGGACAAAGTAGGAGGAGCACAGAGTTCATATTCCCCTGTCTGCTCTCTAGGAAGGCGGTTTCTGGAAGAGGCAGCCGCTTTGGCTGAGGGATCTATATAGACCTCTCAGTGCCACACGCGCGGAAAACATGGCTCGGGAGCTACACGACAAGGATTCTGCTACTGAGGATGAACTGTTCCACAAAATGTAAATGATTGCTAACAATTTCGAATCCTTGTCAAAAATGAGGAAATAACGAATAGTTTAATTGTTCCTTTCAGGAGTAAAAGCCTTGGCCTTCTTCTCGCTCCAGGTTGCGTGGAGAGTTCTCAGTGAAGAGGGTTGCTGCTACAGACCCTGCGGCCAACAGCCCAGCGAATGAGCACATGACCCTGCCACCCAGCGAACCCCATCCTCAGGCTCCCTGAAAATTCTGTTGACCTATGTGTACAATAAATATTACTCTTTTTTTTTCGTTCATTTTCTTGTGATTTTTTTCTAGCTTTATTGAGGTATAGTTGACAAATAATAAAAAAAAAAAACTTTTAAATCCTTTTTTTTTCTTTTTTCTTGAGGAGGGTGGGAATAATCAGCTTCCTACAGCAGAACCCAGAAGACTGGCTATTCCAGTATGGAGAGAGATGCATGAATACTAGTCTGATGTTCCAATCTGATGGCAAATAAGGATTCAAACCAGAAAGGATCTAGCTCCAGTGCTCAGAAGAGCAGTGAAAGGCAGGAACGTGACTGGCTTGGAAAGGTGAGAATGGCCAGAACTGTAATAATAATAGCTAGTCATCTTCAAGTGCTTACTACAGACCAAAAACCCTCCTGAGGATATGATCTTATTTAATCCTCACATCAGCTGATATCTTGCCCAATTTAGGGATGAGGAACTGAGACTCAGATAGGTTTTGAAACTTCCATGAATTCACACACTCTGACCCCTCTTCCCAACTCTAAGGGGCCACGGGTAGTGTGGCTTGACTTCTCTTTTTTGAACATCAAGAGAAGTTTTTATCTTCAATGTTATCTCAAGGGGCCTATGAAAAAATACAGACACTGTGGCAATTGTCTTAGCCCCACACTTATTGGGCTGCCTTGGGCCCCTGTTTAGGGGAGACCCAGAAAACAGCATGGGGTAGAGCTGGCATTCAAACCTAAGCAATCCTGGCTCTCAGGCCCACTTGCTCTCTTACTGAAGGAACTACGTTACTCCTCCAACTAGACTCAGAAAGAGCTGGGTGAGAATTTATTAGTTGTGCAGCCTTGGGACCCCCAGGTTGGCTCTCAAGCCTGATTTCTTACCTGCACCATGGGGATGACAAAGACACTTACCTTCCAGGTGGCTGATAATGACAAATGTTTTTACCTGGCAAACAGTAGGAGCTTCTGTTTACCACAAATATTAAAACCCTAACTCCCTCATCTCTTAGGGCAGAGCGTCTCACATTTTACTAAGTTTTTATTTCTTATTTTCTTGCTCAACTATTAACTATAGTGTAGGCACTTAACACTCAGGCATCTAGCCGAAAACCTAGGGAGCCAGTGCGTTTTCACTCCTGGAGAGAGAATTGCACCGTGGGGGGAGGGGGCACACCCCAAGAGCTGATTTTGTAAGTGGAAACAGGCTCTGGGACCTCAACCTTCTCAGAGACATGAGGATCACCTTCATTCCAGAAAGGCCCATGGAGCACAGGAACACTTCTCTCACCCCCCACCCCCGTTCCCCTCCCCCCCACAGAGGTCAGTGCAACTTGCTTCCAAGAACTGGCCTGATCCTCAACCAGCCCTGTGGCCACCCACAGGGACTCCCTGGACCCGCATCTAGCCCTAACTCCGCATCCCTGTTCACACCAATGCTTGCATCTGCGCAGTGTCTGAAGCACCGCAGGACACCCCTTGCTATTTTTGTTTTGAATCCATTGGAAAGAGAAATGTCACGTCTAAGATGAAAATCAAATTTAACTATGGCTGGTTGAGCTTTGTGTCTCCCTGCTGATGAGTTGGTTAAAGGAGAATGTCGGGGCGTATCTAGGCGCTTCCTTTGAGAGTAAGGTGTGGTCTCCGTGTTTTTCCTGAACGCCTCCAGGCGGGAGGGTCCGACTTGGCCCTGAGTCCTGTCCCGGGGCTGCACTGATGCCCTGGCAAGGCAAAAATGGGGCAGAGGTTATTGATCCCATGTTACAAATGGGCAACCTTTGCTGCAGGAGGTCAAGCGGCAGCCCCAACGCTACGCAGCACCATGCTGAGGCCAGGAGAGGTCGGGCACCCCGATGCCAGAGTCTATAGTCTGACGCAGACCCTGCGGGGAGCTGGCAGAGAAGACGCATTCGGCCCGACGTCCGGCCTCGGGTCTCTGAACCGGCCGGGTAACCGATCCGAGCCTCCTAGAACCACTCGGGGGCTGGGAACCCTGGGGCGTCCCGGAGCGCCAGCCCCGCCCTCCCGCCCCGCCCCCGCTCCTCCGGGCTCCGCGATAGGCTCCGCGGGCCGGGGGCGGGCCGGACATCGAGCCGACGTGATGGCGTCAGGCGCCCTGGGCGCAGCTTGCTGTTGTCAGTAACTGGAGGCCGCGGGTTCGGGTCCGAGCTTCTGCGGCTGCGGTGGCCGGGAGTACCCCCTGCCCCGCTCCCCACTTCCTTTGGTGAGTTAGGCGTCGGGGCGTGGAGGGCGGCGGGCCGAGACGCGGACGGGCGATGGGCCAGCGGCCCTTGACGTGATCCCGAACCCCTGGTTGCCTTGAGACTGCCTGCTTCAGAGCCCTCTCCCTTCCCAGCCCAAACCCCGTGCCCCGCTTCCTCCTCCGGTCCTAGCCTCCGGCCCGCACTGCCACTGCGGCCGGTCCCCTCTATCTTCTCCCGCCGTGACCCGACGCCAGCCCTGACCCCCACCCCCTCACCACCGGTCTTGCGTAAATGCGGTCTCACCCTTGGCCCCACTCTAGCCCAGTTCCAACCCCGATCTCGGCTACATTCCTCCGGCTCCCTCTGACACATGTCATCCTAACCCCCCAACCCCTTTGGCAATCCTAATGCTCCCCGCAAATCTTGAGACCCACCATTCTGGTTTGCCTTTTTCTGGATCAGCTTTCTTATCCCAGTCTCCTGCAGCTCAGCTTCCAAGACCTGCTCATCCGAAACACCCACCTCTGCCCACTCTCACTTAAGACCCACCACCAAAGTAAACTTTGAGCTCACTCCTTTCTTCTTGATAACTCTGATCACAGCCCTGTCCCAGGTCTGTATCTTGTCTGCACAGACTCAACCCCTAACTTCCTAGCCTATCATACTTCCTTTCCATCTGAAGACATCCGCCATCCCTAAGTGTTTGCTAAACCGCCCCCAGCTCTTGCTGCCTCAGTTCCTACCACTCCCACTCAATCTTATTTAAACTGGGGTCTCCATATCCTTTCACTTCTGTTGTCTTCACCCCAACCCTCCACCCATTCTTCCCTTGACACCCCCCCCCCCATTCAATCTGAGATCTTAGTTTAGAGTGTCCTGCCACCCCACCAGTTGCCCCTCTACAGCCAAATCTAGTTGCTTGTTTGGTCTAACAGCCAGGCAGTTAGAGACTAAACAGCTTGCCTGGTTCGTGCAGGGCCTCAGATGGTAAATAGATATGGAGGAGTAGAGATACACCCACTTCGGTCAGTGGCTTTTTCTGGATATCTGGTCCCCTATATCTGTCCCAGGGATTATTAAATTACTAGAGGCCCGGTGCACAAAATTCATGCACGGGGCAAGGGGGAGTGTGTGGGTGTCCCTCAGCCCAGCCTGCACCCTCTCCCATCTGGGACATCCCTCTCACAATCCAGGATTGCTGGCTCCCAACCACTTGCCTGCCTGCCTGCCTGCCTGATTGCCCCTAACTACTTCTGCCTGCCAGCCTGATCACCCCCTAACCACTCCACGGCCAGCCTAATCAATGCCTAACTGCTCCCCTGCTGGCCTGATTGCCCCTAACTGCCCTCCCCTGCTGGCCTGGTCACCCCTAACTGCCCTCCCCTGCCGGCCTGGTCACCCCTAACTACCCTCCCTTGCCAGCCTGGTTGCCCCTAACTGCCCTCCCCTGCGAGCCTGGTCGTCCCCCAACTGCCCTCCCTTGCCAGCCTGGTCGCCCCTAACTGCCCTCCCCTGCTGGCCTGGTCACCCCTAACTGCCCTCCTCTGCCAGCCTGGTCACCCCTAACTGCCCTCCCTTGCCAGCCTGGTCCCTCCCAACTGCCCTCGCCTGCTGTCCTGATCACCCACAACTGCCCTCCCCTGCTGGCCATCTTGTGGTGGCCATCTTGTGTCCACATGGGGGTGGCCATCTTGTGTGTTGGAGTGATGGTCAATTTGCATATCACCTCTTTATTATATAGTTGTGCTGGCCCCTGGAATGGTAGGTATCTTTCAAATGCCTGGTAGGTGAGGAATGGCCACCCATCCAGCTCACTCAGTCTGGGGCAACAGAAACCATCACTTCCTTTTGGCTGGTGTTCTGGCGGTGAAGAAACCACTGTGCAGGATTGGCTGTGGTTACAGAGCCATGTCCATGTGTGTTGTCTTAGCACCTGGAAGGACCTCACACAGTGCTCCTCCTGGCTAGATCTGAGAACAGATCAGTCCCAGCCCTGAACACTGGGAACACTGGGAGCCAGAGGTGATATTACATGTAGAGCATAGGTGAGTGGGTCCTGGGAGGCTGAGGCCTAGGTGGGCATGGAGGCTGTTGAATCGCTTCCTCTTTTTGCAGGGGTTGCATCATTGACTTTTGGCCCCTTGGTTACCTATGAACACAGCTTAGTTGTCTCAGAAGGACATTCCTGGGGTCCCAGGCCCCATGCTCAACCTATATAATCAGGGCTTTTGAGTGCATGTTCCCTCCAAATTCTGGTGACCTGGCTTCATAGGATTGGCCGGTTGACAGCAATTTTAAAAGGGCCCCAAACAGAATCATTGTCTTTCCTTGCCATTTATAGTCTTGTTCATTTGAAAATTGAATGCCCTTCTACCTCCAATATCTCCCCATTAAGGTGTGATAGATCAGAATGGTTTTCAGCCTGTTGGTAGCTTGTATAATGGAAGGAGTTCCCACCTCTGAAGAGTTGTATGCTTCAACTCTCCACAGTCTGTGGTAGGGAGATACCCACCCTGAGCCTTATTTTTATTTTATTCATCAGTTGACTCAGCAAGTATTTTCTGAGCCCTTCTGTGTGCCATGCACTGTTCTAGGCACTAGAAATGTAATGGTGAATAAACTGGGTAAAGTACCTGTTTTTATTCGTTCAGAGTTTGGCCCTTGCTAGAATCCTAAGGGGTACTGGCCAAGAATATGGGGGGTGGGAGTGGGAAATGAATGGAAAGAAAGAGGGAGGAAAAAAGATAGCCAGTGTTAACTGACTTCACATTTCTGGCCTCACCCACTAGCCCTTGGTCTGGGAGTCACAAGCTAGAAGTTTCTCGCCCTCCAGCTGGACCAGCAATCCAATTTTCTTCAGGTGGAAGGAGATGCTGTTTACTCATTCATCGCTCACAAGGCTGAAAGATCAGCTGCCTTTCTGAATCAGACGATAACTTTGTCATTCTTTTCCAACTGAAAACCATGACTCATCAGTTGGTACTGTAGGAGCTGGATGTCTTAAACGCCAGGCTGTTGTTCTGAACAGCCAGGTACAGGATTGGATTCAGGCCATAGAGTGGAGGCTGTTGGGAATGGCTGAGAAGTCTCTAAGGAGAGGAGGTTGCTGTTTACTGAGATGGAGTGTTTTGAAGTGGTGAAGCCGGTCATCCATTTCTTCTTTTAACGTAAGTCTCATGTAAGCCATTTTTCTCTTTTCTTTCTTCCTTGGTTTCTGGAGGAAGTGAAATTGCACATACTTAGAGGGCCAGGCAGCATAATGAAAAGAAACAACCAGAACAATTCTTTCCTAACTGCGTGTTAGAACATTTAAGAAAGGACGGCTCTGAAATTTGGCTGCCTCAATTTCAGCAAGATTGTTTTTAAGCCTTATTTGATAAATGGAGTTTCTGAGTGCCTCTTAAGGCTGTGTAAGTGATACGTTTGCCTGAAACTCTTTGGACCAAAGACCTGGGGCAGTTTGGTCTAGCGACAGGCACAGGGTTTGGAATGAGGAAACCAGCGAATGCTGGTCCCTACCTGGGGCCTGTTTGTACTGAGCCTCAGTCCGCTTTGTAAAACCCTCCTCTCCCAGGACTGTTGTGGAGTGAGATGAGATTAGAGAAGTTTGAAGAGCTATGTCGGGGTGAATTAGTACTTATGGGGAGAGGTAGACTTAGCAGGGTTTGGAGTTTCCTGAAAGTCAGAAAGTCACCTTTTCTGCTAAACGCCGCTGGTGCTGTTTGAAGAACCCTTTAGTAGTGCTGCTCAGGGTCCCTCCGTACTCCCTTCAGCCTAGGGCTCCTTGGAGCCACACCTCCCTTTGGTTTGGTTCTTAGTGTCAGTGAAGAGTGTTCTGAGGACAGGGAGTGAAACAAGTCCCATAGCCTGGGGCTGGGCCACCGGGAGGATGAGGCAGCACAGACTCAGCAGTCGAGAGACCCCCCCCAAGTGCTGTTCTGGTTCCACCAGCAAGTTCTCGGTCATAGGTTGTCTGATTCCTGCCTCTGAGCCGGTTTCCTGCCTCTGTGAAGCATTATGGAACCACACCATGGGTAGGGTTCTTTGCCTTCCTACGATGAAAGTTGTGACCTAAATTGTGACCCGAACCCCACAGTCCCAGTTCTATGCTGTGAATTGTCCAGTGGCTTTTCTCCTGGATTCTTCTGTGCTGATGTCATTTTGTGGCTTTTCTGACACTTTGTTTTAGGCAACAGTTACTTGTCTCTTATTTGACCCTGCTCTGACTTCTTAGTGTCAGTTTACTTTGTTTTTGTTTTTAATTATTGATTTGAGAGAGCGAGACAGAGAGAGAGAGAGAGAGACACGTTGGTTTGTTGTTCCACTTATTCACAAATTTATTGGTTAATTCTTGTATGTGACCTGACCAGGGATCCAACCCATAACCTTGGCGTATTGGGATGATGCTCTAACCCAGTGGTCGGCAAACACATTAGTCAACAGAGCCAAATATCAACAGAACAACGATGGACATTTCTTTTGAGAGCCGAAAACCGACTTCTGCGCATGGGCCACAAAATTTCAATCGCACTGTACGTGCGCGCCCGCACGTGGTATTTTGTGGAAGAGACACACTCAAGGGGCCAAAGAGCCGCACGTGGCTCGCGAGCCGCAGTTTGCCGACCACTGCTCTAACCAACTGAGCCATGCCAGCAGGGCTACTTGGTGTTTTTTTTAGTTTTTTTTTTTAATTTTATTTTTTTCCCATTTTTTAATTACGGTATTATATGTGTACATATCTTACCATTGCCCCCCCACACCCCGCTACTTTGGTTTTTTAGTAGGCCTCTGCTTGGCCAGAGCATCCACTGTTGATAAGCCTCCCTCCCTCCAATGAGCACTCTCTTGTTTTCAGTTAATTAGTTAATGAGGTCTTAATGGGCCCAGGCTGCATTCAGATTGTTGAGGTCTAAGACCTGAAGGGCCTGGCCTGTGGCTGGCTGAGGGAAGGTCAGTTTTGGATGTCCAGGCTCTGTGTAGAAGGCAGGCCTGAGGGAAGGCCTTGGGCCCCTGGAATTGCTGAAAGGTGTTAGATGGAGCCCAGGGCCTTGGAGCCAGAGAACTGGCCTTGGCCTGCAGGGCTGCACCAGAAGGAGCCCAGCCTCCAGGATGGGGCATGTTTGCAGAGGGACTCACCACAGCACATGCCCTTTTCCCAGTAGCCCTGGTGGGCAGAGTGTGGAGCTGGTCTCCTGGGAGGGCCTGAGGATCCTGGGTAGGTGTGAGCAGGAACAGCGTTGAAGGGTGAGGCAGGCAGACAGGGCTGCAGCCCGGGCCCAGTGTTCTTCCTGGTGGTCTGTCGCACCCTGACTAGAGCTGGCTCTGCAGGGCCTTCCTCGTGCACACCTCCCTCCCTCTGCATGTCCGTACTTAGCCAGGTTGGCTCTGGGTCCTGTCTGCCCTCTGCCAAGTCCAGGGATTGAATCAGAGCCTTTTCCACCAGGGTCGCCAGCTGAAGAGCCTTCCTTTCCCCAGTCCCCCATTGCTCCCTTTTTCCTGTTGCCCCTTTCCCCCCAACCCTTAGCCCTAGCTCGCACCAGCCTCTTCCAGAAGGGAGATGATTGCACTCGTTCAGGAGTCCGGAGGTTGCCCTTGAGCTGGTGTTGGCATTGTCCTGGGTGGGGTAGTCTGCCATATCAGCTCTGGGATCTTGGGAATTTCCTTGACCTGGGTCAGCCTCTATTTCTTATCGGTCAGATTGCGGTAATAAAAGAGCCTTCCTGGAGTGGTTATGAGAAATGGAATGAGGCAATATATGTAAAGGGTCTAAAACTCATTTAGCAGGCCTCGGTTTTATTAACTTCCTTAGGCCACGAGTTTTGGGGAGCAGAGACAGCAATCAGCTTTTATTTTTGGTGTCCCCTCAAGTTCAGCTGTGTGCTCACTAGAGATTTGTTTAGATGTGAATGTGCTGCCTGGTCCTGGCCTTTCCAAGTGGCTGGGGTGGGGCCAGGCTACCCAGGTGCCCCCTCAGACTAAGACCACAGCCCCTACCCCCACCCCCACTTCACCCTCAGTCACCACTCCTGGGAGGAAGCCCCTGCCGGAGGGATTTTCCTGTGTACTGATTCCACCTACTTGTGCATATTCATGTACACAGTGGCATTCTCTGTGGCCACATCCACTGGGATTATAGATACCATTTGTCCTTGGTACATATTAGGCCCTGACCTAGGCACTTTCCACAGTCATAGCCTCCATTTGAGAAGCTGATACAGTGCCCCAGTGTGCCTCGCTGGTTCATGGCAAATTGAGATTAGAATTGTCCACATAAGAAACATGCAAATCTACAGAGAATTTTTGTGAGTTTATTTGAACCAAACTGTCCACAATTGCCAGGAAGCACAATCTCAAGGGATTGAGAAAATGCTCCAGGGAATGGCAGTTTTGCACCTTATTTTATACACCAGAGGCTCGGTGCATGGATTTGTGTACTGGTGGGATCCCTCAGCCTAGCCTGCACCCTCTCGAAATCTGGGACCCCAACAGTGCACAATCAGGGCTGGGGAGGGACCGTGGGAGGGATCCAGGGCGTGTCTGACCAGTCTCGCCCAGTCCCAATTGGCCCGACCCCAGCAGCAAGCTAACCTACTGGTCAGAGTGTCTGCCCCCTGGTGGTCAGTGCACGTCATAGCTACTGGTCGAATAGTCAAATGGTCACTTAGGCTTTTATATATAGAGATAGATTATAAGCAAAAGAGAAGATGTAAGTGGGTTACTGGTGATAGATTAGGGAAGCAGGAGAAAGCAAAACTTTATCTGGAATTGGATCAAAAGTAAATGATACATCTTTTACATAGGTGGGGACAGGATAGTTAGTCATTAACATGATAAAAATAACAATAACAAGGAGAGGATTTGTAGTCTCTAATCTGATCCATTGGTTGTGCCCTGAGGAGTCTGTAAAATGAAAGGTTACCCTGATATTCCAAAGGTATGTTAATGTACTAGTGGATCAAGCATGTCAAACTCACTGCCTGCAAGCCGTGAGTTTGACATGACTGATGTAGATGCCAAAGACAATAGGCTCAGTTAAAGGTTGACTTTTGTCAGGGAAGACGTGACTACGTCCATAAACTGCTTTTAAAAAAAGTCTTAATTTCAGACCATCCTTTGTGGTTCCTTTAGGTCTCTGAGTTTGCAAGGCCGCCCCATGCAGGCCTCCCCTGCGCTTGTCAGGTCAGCACGTGGCCCTGTCCATCCACAGAACCCGTGTTGTTCCCCTTTACACAGGTCCCTGTGCTGCTCAAGCTTGACTCTCGCAGCCCAAAGGAGAAGCAGATGAGTAACAAGAGAGTCTCCCTTTTGAAGCTGTTTTGTTGTAGGCAGTGGTAGGAGCAGTGGGGTTAGATCAAACCTGGATCCAGCAAACTCGGTACTTGGGTTCTGGCTAGGAAAGAATCCAAAGCAAGACCCAAACTGTAAGAGAACACTTACTGGGTAAATTACAGAGGTAGGTTCCTGGAGGAAATGGACGTAGGGAACAAGTTATAGAGGTAAAGGAAGGGCCTTGGAGCTTGGGAGTGAGGAAGCTAATGGTAACCTGCCAAGAGGGTGGGGTTGGAAGGGAAAGGCTCCGGGCGTGCTCCTGCGAAGGAGAATGCGCTGGGTCCTCCGTCCTAAGGTTTTTAAAAATGTATTTTTTTAATTTTTTTACAGAGAGGAAAGGAGAGGTATAGAGAGTTAGAAACATCAATGAGAGAGAAACAGCTGCCTCCTGCACACCCCCTACTGGGGATGTGCCCACAACCAAGGTGCATGCCCTTGACGGGAATTGAACCTGGGACCCAATGCTCCATCCACTGAGCCAAACCGGTTAGGGCCATCCTAAGCGTTTTAAGGGTGGAGATTTTAGGGGAGGTCCCAGCAGAAGATCTCAATAGAACATTCAGTAGTCTTCCAGGTATGTCCATTCAGGATTAATTAGCTGGCATCAGGGGAAGGGTTCATTATTCAATGCAGCAGTTGGTCCTGATGTCAGCCATGGCTGGTTGTGTTGTTTATCTGGGCCTGGAGCTGAAATACAACTGAGGCCTAGATGTTATCTCTAGGGAGGAAAGGTCAGGGGTCCAAGCTTCATGACCGGCAATATACTAGGGGAGGAAAAGTCACCCTGGGGACAAGGTCCCACCCTACAGTTAATTGTCCATTGCTGGGCACCTGGGGCTTTGCACCTTGGTGACCTTCTGTATCTGGCCCATCGTCCTTGCTCTGCTCTTGTCTGTCTAACCGTCTACAACAGTTTCCCTTGCACTGTTCGCTGCTGTGCGGCTGACACCAGGCTGAGACAGGAGTCAGAGGGGGCGAATGCAAGGCCCCCGCCCTGACTGTAACTGGTGAGGCCGGCTTCCCGGTCCCTGCGGGTTCTTTCACAGACAGTTGCAGCGTCCCCTGCACCCTCAGCTCTGTATGTAAATCATCAGCCTTTCATTCCCTGTGTTTGGTGTGGAGTTAAGGGTACTTTCCACCCACTCCTTGGGGCAGGCCTATCCCTGGCACACAGGGCTCCTTCCCTCCCAAGATCCAGGCCCTCGGACTTTTTCCTTCCTTGTTTCCTTCCTTAAAACCCACTTTCAGTGTTGTACTTTTGTATTCAGAGGCCCTTCTTTCAGTTGCAGTAAAATGGGCTGACCTCCTGCTGGCTGCTTGGGGGCCTAGGGATTGGCTGGGGGTGGTGAGTTGGGAGCTTGCTCACCTGGCCACCATCTGTCTCAACAGGTGTCATGTCCTTTTCCCTGGGGGCTGCTGCCTGAGTGGAAATGCTGTCAGTGGTGGAGAATGGAGTGGACCCCCGGGATGCCATCTCGGTAGGTGACAAGGGAGGATCAAGAGTGGGGAAGGAGGTGCACGGAACAGCCATTTCATTGGCTTTCCTGACTTTGAAATGTATGGACACTGTCTGGAAAGAGAGGCCTCAGGCTGAGAAAAAAGTTATAGCAGAAGCAAGCTCTGAGGAAGTCCTGCCCTTTCTAGACCATCTTATTGGTGATAAAATGAGAATTTACCAAAAAACAGTTGGGATTTAATAAAGGTTATCTGAAAATGAAGGATTTCTCCAAAGATGATGTATAAGTGGCCAGTAAGTACATGAAAAGATGCTCACCATTATTAGACACTAGAGGCCTGGTGCACGAAATTTATGCAGGGGAAGTGGGGAGGCCCCCAGCCCGGCCTGCACCCTCTTGCAGCCCAGGACCCCTCGCTCCTTACTGCCCGCCTACAGCAGAGGCAGGAAAGGCTCCCACTGCGCTCACCAGCTGTGAGCCTGGCTTTTGGCTGAGCAGTGCTCCCCCTGTGGGAGCATACTGACCACCAGGGGCAGCTCCTGCATTGAGCATCTGCCCCCTGGTGGTCAGTGCATGTCATAGTGACTGGTTGTTCCACCATTCGGTCGATTTGCATATTAGGGTTTTATTATAAAGGACTAGAGGCCTGATGCACAAAATTCATCCAAGGGGCTCGGCCCTCCAGAAGGACGTCTGGAAGGACATCTGGAAAGTCGTTCGGCTGTCCGGTCTAATTAGCATATTACACTTTTATTATTATATATTAGATAAATGCAAATTGAAGCCATAATGAGATAGTTCTTCACACTCCCTACGATGGCTACAACCAAAATGTCAGACAACAATAAGTGTTGGTGGGGTCATGGAGAAATTGGAACCCTCGTTCATTGCTAGTGGGAATGTAAAATGGTACGGCCATTGTGGGAAACAGTTTGATAGTTCCTCAAGAAGTTAAACATAGTGCTCCATCTGACCCAGCAATTCCACTTCTAGGTACATACCCATGAGAATTGAAAACATATGACATATGTCTACACAAAAACTTGTTGAAACTGGACAACCAGTGGGTCTGGGCTGCCTGTCACGGGGTATGAGCATTTATTCCAATAATGCGGGTAGTATGGGAGAGTAGCAGGTCACCCACAAAAATCTGCTCTCCAACCCTCCCCCTCCATAAACCAGCTGCTTATATGGGGTAGGACAAAGATTACATGGGGAAGTAGGAATTACAGGCAAGGGGAAGTAGGCAAGGTGGGGGCGGGCGGCGGGCTGGGGCAGGACTCCATTGTTTGGGCAGGACTCCAAGGTTGTTAATATTTCCATGATAATAAGACAGTTCTTGAATGAGAATGAAAGGGATTCCAAAGGTTGACTCCCAGGTCCCAGGGGCATACAACTCCCAGCCAGGGTAGAATGTCCTTTCTTTAATCAGATCAAGGCAATCACGGTTAATAGAGCATGATTAATATTTCTTATAACTATAGCTAGTCCCCAATATTCTATTTTTGCCCCTAACATTGTGGGTGAATGTTCAGTGTTAATGTAAAAGCAATTCAAGCCTGGTAGAGAATTTTTGTGAGTTTATTTGAGCCTAACTGTCGGCAACTGCTGGGAAGTAGAATCTCAACGAATTGGGATAATGCGCCAGAGAGTGGCGGTTTTTCATCTATTTTTATACATTGCAATCAAAGGAAGAGACATAGGTGAGTTACATGAAATCCATTGGTGATAGATTAGAGAGGCGGGAGAAAGCAAAAGTGGGGGGACCTTTGGGACTAGATAGAAAGTAAAATGATAGACACATTACTTAGGTGGGTGCAGGATAGTTAACAGTCAACAACAATGAGGGAATTTATGGCTTCCTCCCTGGTGCCATTTGTTGTGCCCTGAGGGATCCGGAAAAAGGGAAGTTACAAGCTACCTGACATTACAATGATATGTTATGGTAGATGCAAAAGGACCATAAGCTCAGTTAAAGTAAAGATTGACCTTGTCAGGGAAGATATTGGCCTACCACGTGACTGCCCACCATGACTGCTTTCAGTTAAAGTTTAATTTCAGACCATCCTTTGTGCTTACTTTAGGTCTTAGAGTTTGCAGGCCTTCCTGAGCTTGTCAGGTCAGCATGTGGCCCCTTTCGTCCACACTAGCAGCATTGTAGCCAAAAGGTGGGAACAACCCAAATGTCTATTAATCTATGAATGGATAAATAAAAGGTGGTATATCCATGCAGTGGAATAGTATTTGGCATACAAATGAATGGAGTACTGATGCATAAAGAATGCTACAACATAGAGGAAAAGAAGCCAAAATGAAAGAAAACATGCTAAAGTGAAAGAAGCCAGACACAAAGGGCTGCCTATTGTATGATCCCATTTATATGAAATGTCCAGAACAGGCGAATCCGTAGACAGAAAGTAGATTAGTGGTTGCCAAGGTTTGGGGGAAAGGAATAGGGAGTGGCTGCCCGTGGGTACAGTATTTCCTTTTAGGGCAATGAAAATGTTCTAAAATTAGATAGTGGCCATGGTTGCACAATTCTGTGAATATACTAAAAACCATTGAACTGTATACTTTAAATGAGAGTATTTTATGCTATGTATATTATGTCTCATGAAAGTTGTTATAAAAAAGGAACATTTAACTAATAATATAATATTTATCCAGAATTCTGTCACCTAACGATTCAAACCAGTTTTTTTGCAATCCCTTCCAGTCCTTTTCCAAATAATTGGGTAATTTTTAACTATATATATATTGATTGATTTTAGAGAGGAAGGGAGATGAGATGGAGAGAGACAGAAACATCAATGATGGGAGGAAATCATTGATTGGCTGCCTCCTGCATGCCCCACCCTGGGGATTGAGCTGCCGCAACTCAGGCATGTGCCCTGACTGGAAATCGAGCCATGACCTCCTAGTTCATAGGTTAAGGCTCAACCACTGAGTCATGCTGGCCAGGGTACTTGGATAATTTTGACATACTTCTGTTTTGACAGAACTCTCTTTACTCTGTATTTCCAGAAGACTTGTACATTTTGTAAGTTATTCATTTAACAAACATTTATTAAGGACACGAGGTTGAGTGGAAAGAGGAATCCCTCCATGCTGCAGATCAGGAAGTATTCTTTCCATCTAACAGGTGAGGAAAGTGAGGCTCAGAGAGGTTAGGTGAAATGTCTGAGGTCTGACAGCTGAGACGAAACCTGGTTTTTCTGAATGTAGACCATACTCCTGTTTGTTGGTCTTCTCATTGTTCTAAAGCAGCACTTGTTGCCTCTTAGCTTCTTGATTCTGTCTGGAACCTAAGGTGGAACACCTCACCTCGGTCCTAGATGGATTTACCCAAGTCCCATCGCCATTACCAGTGATGGAGCCATTACTTAAACATAAGGTTTATATGGCTATCAGTTTATTGACACTTGGTTTAAAAAACAAAAAAGAGCCCTGGCCAGTGTGGCTCAGTTGGTTCGGGGCCATGCCATGCATCAGGAGGTTACCGGTTCAATTCCCGTCAAGGGCATATGCCTGGGTTTCAGGCTCAATCCCTGGTAGGGGGCACCACGCTGGAGGCAGCTGATGGATGTTGCACTCTCACATCGATGTTTTTCTCTCTCTTCCTCTCTAAAAATCCAACTATTCTGTAAAAAAATAGATACACAAATATCTTTGCCAAAAATAATAACAGTATCTCTGGATGGTGTGTGTGATTTTCCTTTTCTTCTGTATGCTTCATCTTTATTTTCTATAATTAGCATGTGCTAGTTTTGCAGAAGGCACATACAGATACATACATACAGGTGTGTGCGTGTGTAGTTGTGCATGTATTTTGTGACAGGCAGAGTTATATTCCACGGGTCACCATGGGATATTCTGAAGGCCTGTGTTACGTCTGACCCCGCCTAGGTCATCAAGAAGAAGCTAGTGGGATCCATGAAGGCGTTGCAGAAGCAGTATGCATCCTCGGACACAGTGGTCACCAGTGAAGACGGAGATGCCAACACCATGTGCAGCGCCCTGGAGGCCGTGTTTATCCACGGCCTGCACGCCAAGCACATCCGCGCGGAGGCCGGGGGGAAAAGGAAGAAGAGTGCCTACCAGAAGCCTCTGCCTCAGCCTGTCTTCTGGCCCCTCCTGAAGGCCATCACCCACAAGTGAGAGCAGCCCGGGAGGTTTGGCTTTGGGAGGGAGCTCTGGAGGGTGGGACTTGGGGCTCTTCAGCTTTGCGGGAAAGCAGCAGGCGCTCAGGTGTCTAGATCAGGGGTGGGCAAACTTTTTGACTCGAGGGCCACAATGGGTTCTTAAACTGGACCGGAGGGCCGGAACAAAAGCATGGATGGAGTGTTTGTGTGAACTAATATAAATTCAAAGTAAACATCATTACATAAAAGGGTACGGTCTTTTTTTTTTATTTCAATAGTTTTATTCATTTCAAACATTTTAACACCAGCGTTGATGCTAATGTGCAGTGGTGCATGTTAACACAAATGCCCTGTAGCACGCATTTTTACAGGCGCAAGGGGGAGAAGCAAACGCAGCGCAAAATGCATTTGTTTTGCCACTAACACATGCGGTTAGTGGCCACGGTAGCGTTACTGATACCGCATCCGTATCAGCAAAAAAATGCAGCCGCAGCATGGCTGTGTGACATGTCCTCTGTGTGTCTTTTTCCTTGCTGCGTGCGTCCGCAGTGGGAAAAAAAAACTGCAGTAGATACAAGCCCTAAAAGCTGAAAGTCTTTGTTGTTTTATTAACAAGTCATTGTGATGTAGAGAATGTGAAAACAGGAAAAAATTGTGTTTGAGTAGAGCTCTTAATCTTACCTCAGAAAGGCTCTGATACTGTGCTCTCCAGAGGCGTGTCTCCCTACATCACCACGATAACATGTCTACGCGTTCCCAGGGTGATGTCGGGGGACGCGTCCGCGGGCATTACAAGGAGCCTCTGGAAGGTTGAGAGGTTGTTTCTTGTACTGAATGGGCGGATATAAGTCCGCCCACTCAGAAGAAGGAGCTGCGGCTGTGTTTCCCGACGTTGCCATGTTAACACTGCTGCTGGTGAAGGAGCGGAGGGGAGAGCAAGAGAACCCTCCGCTCTTTCGGCTCCGTGGGCCGGATAGAACAGCCGAACGGGCCGGATCCGGCCCGCGGGCTGTAGTTTGCCCACGGCTGGTCTAGATAGAACGTGGGTGGCTGAGGTAGGGGATATTGTCAGACCAAGCCTCTTTAGCCCCTCCTTCCTCAGGCAGCAGCCTGGCACTGCTTCGAGCCCCTGGGCTGGTCACCCCCAGCAGGCGCCGTCTTTTGGCCTCACCCTGGCAGAGTTCGGTGGCTGCATTAGAGGTGGTGTGGCCTGCAAAGCCCAAAATCTTTACTACCTGGCCCTTCACAGAAGGGTGCTGACCTCGCCTTAGAATGCTTGAACATCTGTGTGCTAAGTATTTACTCATAACATGGTGTAGGGAGTTTTTTTGTAAAAGAGTGGAATCCAGGAGAGCAGGCGTCCTCAAACTACGGCCCGCGGGCCACATGCAGCCCGCCAAGGACATTTATCCGGCCCGCCGGGTGCCGCTGCCTGTCCTGCTTAGCAGCCGACTCGTCCCGGGCCCACAGTGCGCATAGGAATTTGTTCCTAGTTTTTTTTTTTAAACTATAGTCCGGCCCTCCAATGGTCTGAGGGACAGTGAACTGGCCCCCCGTTTAAAAAGTTTGAGGACCCCTGCAGTAGAGCATCTTCATATTCGCTCTGAGACACTTGTCTTTGTGGCCCTGCCCCTAACTGCCTGGGCTTTGGAGCAAGCAGCTGGCACTGTGCCTCTAAGGGCTATTAAATGCCACCTTCAGCCCAATGGTGCTTTGTCAGTCTCTAGTCTTCCTTCCCATGCCTACTGCCACTGCCCTATCTCAGGTTCTTACCTCACTCCTGGGTGACAGTGGCTTTCTAATTGTCCCCCTTATCATTCTGTCCTCTCTTGACATTTACTGAGCTTAAGCGAACCGGAGCCAGTCACTGCGTCCTATAGAGCATGGTCTGTCTTCCTGTGCAGGGGACATGAGCAGGGGACTGTGGTAGTCAGAGGCGGGCATTTAATCAGATCGAGGCATTCAGGAACTGAGTTTGGTATACCTGGGTCTGATCTTATCCAGAGCAACCCGCCCTAAAGTCTGCATAGCTGAGGTCAAGTCACCTTCCTGTGCAAAAACCTATAGCCCACAGGCTCCCAAATGCTAGCCTGGAGTCTGGTTCACTCGGTTGGGGCCCCAGAATCTGTACCCTGACCAAGTTCCCCGGTGATTCTGGGGCACAGCCAAGTGTGGGGACCATTGCCCCACTCTGCCTCACCAGTTGGATTCTCAAAAACCTGCATTACCCGGCTCTGCCACCCAATCACCCACACACCTTCCCACATTGTAATGCCGGTGCTCCCCACTCCTGTTACAGGTCTGTGGCTTTCCTACCTTTTATGCCTTGCCTTCTGTTAGTTTCATGTGCCTACGAGGTCCCCCTAGCTTTCCCTCTTGAAATCCCACAAGGCCCAGCTCAGAAACTGCCCATTCTATGGCATTATTTTCACTCCAACCCGAAAATGATCACCCAGTTCCCACCACAGCTCTGCTAACAACAGGTGCGCCCCTAAAAGCTAGTTACCTGGACGGAGGACAGGGACCATGTCTTTCCCCTGTGTCATTAGTATTGGCTCTTGCCAACCAGTGTTTAAAATGACATGTCCATGATTCAAAGTCATTTCTTGACATAATCCTGTTCTCCCCCTTCCCAGGCACACCATCTCGGACTTGGAGCACCTGGTCTTTGTCAGCACGGACGTGGGCCGCTGTCGGGCCTGGCTGCGGCTGGCCCTCAACGACGGCCTGATGGAGTGCTACCTGAAGCTGCTGCTGCAGGAGCCAGCCCGCCTGTGCGAGTACTACCAGCCCTCCGCCCTGCTCCGAGACCCCGAGGAGAGCGAGTTCCTCCTCAGCTTCCTGCAGGGACTGACATCCTTGTCCTTCGAACTCTCCTACAAGTCCTCCATCCTGAACGAGTGGACGCTCACCCCGCTGGCCCTCTCTGGGCTCTGCCCGTTCTCTGAGCTCGACCCCGTCACTACCTCGGGGACAGAACTACAGCGGAAGGAGTCTCTGGATTCCATCTCCCATTCCTCAGGCTCAGAGGACATCGAAGTCCAGCACTCGGGCCATAAGATCCAACGGCACAGGCAGCTCACTGCCTCCTCCCTCAGCCTGGACACGGCCAGTTCGTCCCAGCTGTCCTGCAGCCTCAACTCTGATAGCCTCCTACTCCCAGAGAATGGCCCCAAGAGTCCAGATCACTCTGAGGAGGCCATGTCCTACGACTCAGACCTGGGGACAGCAAATGCCGATGATTCAGACCCGTCACTGCACGAGTGAGTACCATTCCTTCCCTCTCTCTCTGCTTCCTTCCTTCTTCTCTTCCTCTTTCCCTTCCTCTTTCCCTCCCTTCCTATAGCATGTGATTGCCTGTGACCGCGCACTGAACTCTGTTAGGGCATAAGGAAAGGCAAAGGGAACATCTCTCTTCCTCAGGGACTGAGGTTGCTGGGAGCTGTAAGTGGAGGCCAAATGGGGGCAGTGAGGAAATGGATTTAGACAGCGCTCAGAGCTGGTTCAATCCAGCTCTGTCCTGGGCGACCTCCCCCCCGCCCCTTTATTGATTAAGGAACATATGTGTCCTTACCCCTCTATTGCCCCCCCACCCCTCCACTCATGCCCTCACCCCCCTGGTGTCTGTGTCCATTGGTTAGGCTTATATGCATGCATACAAGTCCTTTGATTGATCTCTTCCCCTGACCCCTGCCCTCCCCTACCTTCCCTCTGAGGTTTGACGGTCTGATCGATGCTTCTCTGTCTCTGGATCTGTTTTTTGTTCATCAGTTTATGTTGTTCATTATATTCCAAAGATGAGTGAGATCATGTGATATTTATCTTTCTCTGACTGGCTTATTTCACTTAGCATAATGCTCTCCAGTTCCATCCATGCTGTTGCAAATGGTAAAAATTCCTTCTTTTTTACCACAGCGTAGTATTCCATTGTGTAGATGTACCACAGTTTTTTAGTCCACTCATCTGCTGATGGGCACTTAGGCTGTTTCCAAATCTTAGCTATGGTGAATTGTGCTGCTCCTGGGCGATCTTTGACACGTTATTTCATCTCTCTGGTACTCAGAGAAGACAACAATATTTTACACCATCTGGAGAGAAGGAAACTAATAGTTCAAGGCTATGTTTACAACTTCTAAAAAATACTGTAAAGCATGATGCAAAAGGACGGTCTTCTGTGGCCTCCCAGAAGACCTCCCAAAGGATACAAACCTGAATGCTGCCTGGAGGAGGTGGTGGACAAGTGGGCCAAGCCCAGGTGTGGGAAAGGAATACGTGGAGCGACAACAGTGACTAGAGAAGGGAACCTGGGCAGAGCCTTCTTCTTTTTTTTTAATGTGGTGTTTTTTTTTTTAATATATTTTATTGATATTTTACAGAGAGGAAGGGAGAGGGATAGAGAGCTAGAAACATCGATGAGAGAGAAACATCGATCAGCTGCCTCCTGCACACCTCCTACTGGGGATGTGCCCGCAACCAAGATACATGCCCTTGACCGGAATCGAACCTGGGACCTTTCAGTCTGCAGGCCGACGCTCTATCCACTGAACCAAACCGGTTTCGGCATTTTAATGTGTTTTTATTGATTTTATTTAAAAAGTATTTTTCTTGATTTCAGAGAGGTAGGGAGAGGGAGAGAGTGAGAGCAATATCAATGATGAGGGTGAATCATTGATTGGTTGCCTGCTGCATGCCCCTACTGGGGATTGAGCCCACAACCCTGGCATGTACCCTGACCGGGAATTGAACCATGACCTCCTGGTTCATAGGTAAACACACAACCACTGAACCATACCTTACGTATAAATACCTTGTGCTTATATACCTCTTAAAGTTGTAAAATCAGAACATCTACACCAGCCATGCTGTTTTTATTGATTTTAGAGAGAGGAAGGGAGAGGGAGAGAGAAACATCAATGAGAAACATCGATCAGCTGCTTCTTGCATGCCGCCTAGTGGGGATCAAGCCTGCAAATGGGGCATGTGTCCTGACTGGGAATTGAACCTTTGACCTCTTGATGCATGGGACAATGCTCAACCAACTGAGCCACACTGGCCAGAGCAGAGCCTTCTTCATTCAGGCTTTTTAACATTAATTTTTGAATAATAGTCTATTTTTATGGTTAAAAAAACCCTAAAAAGTGTTTCTCACCCCTATAACCATAATTATTTTCTTGCTTAGTCTTCCAGTGTTTCTAAATACATCTATAACAAATATGCATATGCAGATTTTAAAGTTGTATTTCTTATTCTCCCACCTCTTTTAACAAAAGCTAGTATAAATACACTATTATACACCTTGTTTTGGAGGAGATCTTTTCATATCAGAGTTTCTTTTTATTTCCCCTCTGGCATATTTTTTCATTGTCTGAAAGTACCTTAGTTTATTTAATAAGCCCTATATGTAGTAGACATCGGAATTCAGTGTTTTATAAGTAACCTTGCATGTGTAGTTTTTTATTTCTCTGCAGTTATCTCTGCTCAGTAAATTCCCAGAAGCAAAATTGCTGAGTCAAAGGATAGATGAATTTGTCATCGCACAGATATTGCCTATTTACACTCTGTTAGCCTTATCAACAGACAGTATTATCAAACTTTTGGATGTTTGCTCATCTAATAGGTAACAAATGGTAACCTTTTTATTAACCATTTTCTTCAGTTGGATCCATGTTCCATCAGCCTGTGTTTAGGACCTTCTTTTTCACTCCTGCTGTCCCTGCCACCTCCCACCTTTGGTTCAGGTCTTTACAGGGATACCACCTGGTGTGGGAATTGTACCAGTTTGGGCTGGTGGTACGGACTGGCGTGGAGCAGATCTCATTTCAAGCCCTGTTCTACCCCTTACAAGCCCAGTAATGTCAGGCAAGTTGCTGGTTTTTTTTGAGGTTCTGTTTTTTCATCTTTAAATGGAGATCGTGGCCCTAGCTGGTTTGGCTCAGTGGATAGAGCGTCAGCCTGCAGATTGTAGGGTCCCGGGTTCGACTCTGGTCAGGGGCACATGCCCGGGTTGCGGGCTCGATCCCCACTGGGGGGGCGTGCAGGAGGCAGCCAATCAATTATTCTCTCTCATCATTGATGTTTCTATATCTCTCTTCCTCTCTTAAAATCAATAAAAATATTTTTTAAAAAATAAAATAAATAAAATGGAGGTCGCCTCAGAGGGCTGGTTGAGGATCAGATCAGATGCCTGTTAGTGAGTTGCACACATAAGAATGTCTGGTAGGCACCAGAAAGAGCTTCTGAGCACTGAGTGCGTGAGATGGAATTTTCAAATGTCAAACGGAAGGATTTAGCCAGAACATGTTGGAAAGGAGCAGGCCCTGCCCCAACACGGCTGGGCCTGTGGCATGGCGTAGGCTTATTCACATGTCTCAGTCACTTGTTGCCTCTCCCTCCTCCCACAGACCAGCCAGCCTTCTCTTTGTCACATGTCTTTTCTTTATCTTTCATGAATCTTGTGATTGGAAAATTCCAGCTGAAGGTCATTGAGCCAGTGGCCATCCACCCTGTGTGGTTATTATGGGAAACTAGCTCAAGGCAAGAGGGTCAGGATGTACAGACCAACACTTGTGTGAAGAACCAGCTACACTAAACACACAGATGTGCAAACACATATGCAGCCTTCTTAGAGCTGGGCTGGAGTCTTTGAGCATCCACAGACCCTAGCATTTCTTGAGTGTTTCAAGGGTAAAGAGTCTCACCAACAGTTGAGAGTTCACTTAAGCTATTTTTATTATATTACTTAAAGTAACTTAAAAATTACATATAAATACCTTGTGCTTATATACCTCTTTAAGTTGTAAAATCAGAACATCTACAAATAGCCCAGCCAGAGTGGCTCAGTTAGTTGAGCGGCATCTTGTGCACCAAAAAGTTGCCAGTTTGATTCCTGGTCAAGGCACATGCCCACGTTAAAGAGGCTTTAGTCCCTGATTGGGGTGTGTGTGGGAGACAACCGATCGATGTTTCTCTCTCGTCCTCTCTCTGAAATCAATAAAAACAAATTTTAAAAAACTCTACAAATTAAACATCAAGAAAAGTACAAAACACTAACATTCAAAATGAAATGTATTGATACAATATTTCACTGAAACCAAATTGCAGTTTGCTTCTTTTGTGTTTTTTGAGTCTGAATTATAATTATCACAGAGAAGCCTGTGTACATTCTAGTGGTTGAAAACGTGGACTCAGGAGCCAGACCTGAGTCTTCCTTAACCAGCTTTTTGACCTTGGGCAAGCTACTCAGTCTTTCTGACATTCACGTCCTCATCTGTAAAATGGCGATAAGAATGTTTCAAAGGGATGCCAGGAAGATGAAATGAGTTAAGACAGTGCTTGGAGCGGTGCCTGACACACAGTGAGTGCCCAGTAGGTGGTGTTACTGTCATTTCCTGCTAAGTACTCCTGAGAACTGATGACCTGAGTTCCACTACTTGTCTCTATAAGCACTGCTGTGAATAACTGGTTAATAACATTTATCCGCTGTCATCATGAGGTCTTTGTGGGAAATGATTCTTAGACCATGCGGCCCACCTCTGTGCAAGAAACCACAGGCTCAGAACCATTGGCAGGGGTTCTTTCCGAGGTGGCCATCCAGAATCTCCATGCCATGCTTTTTATTTATGTCACACATACACACATAGATGCATGTGCATATAACACAATGTGCTTTTTTAAGATTGTTTTTTAAGTTTTTAAGTGAATGTGCAAAGAAATTTTTTGAACAGATGTTTTTGTTAACCACTGCCCTGAACCGGAGAGAAGTGGAAAGACTAACAATTTCAGTTCTTTTTTTTTTCTTTTTTAGAGAGAGAGAAAGCAAGAAACATCGATTTTGTTGTTCCACTTATTTATGCATTCATTGGTTGATTCTTTTATGTGCCCTGACTGGGGATCGAATCCACAGACTTGGTATATCAGGACAAAGCTTTAAGCAACAACTGACCTACCCGAACAGGGCTGTATCATTTGTATGTTGCATTTTATTCAAAGTTTTCTTTCTTTTGCCTTTTCTTCAAAATCTCATTCTTGCACTTTTTCCAATTGAGGTATCTATCTCTTATTCTCATTGGATCCTGAGACCAGAACTGATTCTGATGAGGCTCTGTGAACTTGATTTCACCTTGACCTTGGTTTTGGTTTGGTGGAAGCTCGAATTTATTGCACAATCAGTCACTCACTACTCTACCTCCCAGGAGCCCATGAAGAGCTGGGACTTTACAGGGGATATAAAAATCTGTCCCCCTTGCCTACCTGGTTTGGCTCAGTAGATAAAGTGTCGGCCTGCAGACTGAAGGGTTCTGGGTTCAATTCTGGTCAAAGGCATGTACCTCGGTTGCAGGCTTGATCTCAGGCCCGGTTGGGGCATGTTCAGGAGGCAAAATCAATGTGTCTCTCTCACATCGTGATGTTTCTCTCTCTGTGTCTCTCCCGCTCCCTTCCACTCTCTAAAAATCAATGGGGCCCTAGCCGGTTTGGGTCAGTGGATAGAGCATCGGCCTGCAGACTGAAGGGTCTCGCTTTCTATTCCGGTCAAGGGCACATGCCCGGGGTTGCAGACTCGATCCCCAGTAGGGGGCATGCAGGAGGCAGCCAATCAATGATTCTCTCTCATCATTGATGTTTCTATCTCTCTCTTCCCTTCCTCTCCGAAATCAATAAAAATATATTTTTAAAAAAATCAATGGGAAAACATATCCTAAAATCTGTCTCCCTAGTTCATTTCATAATGTGGCCCAGTCTGTCACAGTGGTTTGGACACATACAACTGGTTAGCAAATCTTCCTTCCTCCTTTGCCAGTGGAGACTAGCCCTTTGCTTCCAGAACTCAGCAATCCCTGTTCCCTGCAGGTTGCACTCCTGGACTTTTAACTCTGTTTTTAGAGTGAGGCCATAGAGCAGGAACCAGCACCCACCTGCGTCTTCCATAACTATTCTACAAATACACTTACACCTTTCTCTGATAGGTCACCTTTTTGTTTAATGAGACATGATTCAAACCATAAAATTCACCATTTTAAAGTATACAGTTCAGTCATTTTTAGTATATGCACAGAGTTGTGCAACATCTAGTTCAAGAACCCTTCTATCACCCTGTAAGGAAACCCCTTACCCATTAGCTATGTATTTACCTATTTTGGACATTGCATGTCAATGGAATCATATAATACGTGGCCTTTTGTGACTTCTTTCACATAGTATGTTTTCAAGGTCATCCATGTTGCAGCATGTATCGTGACTGAATTTGTTTAGCTATTTATCAGTTAAAGGACAGTTTTTTAATTATAGCCATTCTAGTGGGCATAAAGTAGGTCTCATTGCAGTTTTGACTTGTACTTCACTACTGTCTAATGATATTGAGCATCTTTTTATGCACTTATTGGCTATGTATAGGTCTTCTTTGGAGTAATGTCTGTTCATATCTTTGCCTATGCTTAAATTGGGTTGTCATTTTATTATTGAGTTGTAAGAATGCTATATAGCCCTGGCCAGTGTGACTCAGTTGGTTGAAGCATCATCCTGTACACCAAAAGGTTGTGGGTTCGATCCCCGGTCAGGGCACATATGGGAGGCAACTGATCAATGTTTTTCTCTCATCTCTTTCTCTCTCTCATAAAAAAAAAAAAAAAAAATCAGTAAACATATCCTCAGGTGAGGATAAAAAAAATCTATCGCCTTGGCTTGTTTGGCTCAGTGGATAGAGCATCGGCCTGCGTACTGAAGGGTCCCAGGTTCAATTCTGGTTAGGGGCATGTGCCTGGGTTGCAGGCTTGATCCCCAGGGTGGGTGTGCAGGAGGCAGCCAATCAATGATTCTCTCTCATCATTGATGTTTCTATCTCCCTCTCCATTCCTCTCTGAAATCAATAAAAATATATTTTTTAAAAAATCAATAAACATGTCTTCAGGTGAGGATAACAAGAAAGAGTATATTCAGGATACTAGAACTTTATCAGATATATGATAGTATCTGCATATAAAATATGCAAATATTTTTCCTATTCTCTGGGTTGTCTTTTCACTTACTTGGTAATATTCTTTGAAAGCACAAAAGTTTTTATTTTTATGAAGTCCAATTTATCTATTTTTTTATTGGCTGCTTATGCAGTAGATGTCATAGCTAAGAAACCATTGCCTGTGCTCGCTTCAGCAGCACATATACTAAAAAAATTGGAACGATACAGAGAAGATTAGCATGGCCCCTGCGCAAGGATGACACGCAAATTCGTGAAGCGTTCCATATTTAAAAAAAAAGAAAAGAAAAAAGAAACCATTGCCTGACCCAAAGATATGAATATTTATACCTGTCTCCTTCTAAGAGTTTTATGGTTTTTGCTCTTACCTTTAAGTCTTTGGTCCATTTTGAGTTAATTTTTTAACATGGTGTGATAGGAGTCCAACTTAGTTCTTTTGAATGGAACTATTTACTTATCCCAACATCATTTGTTGAAAAGACTATTCTTTCCCCATTAAAATGTCTTGGCGCCTATGTTGAAAATCAGTTGCCCATGAATGTATGGGTTGGTCAGCTATTCTTGACTAGAATGTCTTGAATTGTTGTTCTGGATTAAGATGGTGTTGTGTAGATAAGAGCAGAGTTGAGCCAGAAGGTAAAAATTTGAGTTCTAAAATCTTACTTTCCAAAATCCGACATGAAGGAGAGTTTGATGTGTCTTCTAGACCCAGTTGAAGCCATTAGGGCAGATGTGTGCAATCTCTTGGGCTCCAGACAGGTTTATTGTCATCTGAACCTGCATTTATCCATGACGGACTCAACTGGGTTCATCAGCAGAAGAGGAGCCAGCAAATAGACTTACTTCAGAAATGGAACTTAGATTCCCAAAAACCTCAGGAGAGGGAGGACAGAGCAGCCACTAGCCAGTGCACATTCCAGAAGGCCCCGAAGTATGTTTTTGCATGCATGTGTGCATTGGTGTGTGTGTGTGTGTGTGTGTGTGTGTGTACACAAAGGCAGTAACACTGGCTCCCTCTGGCCCCGAAAGCACCATTTAGGGGCAGGAAGAGCCAGTTCCGTTGGAAGGAGTGAGCAGGAGCGCACCTCATGTATACTTGTATGCACACTTGCACACCTTGTGTACACTGACCCCCAGCAGCAATTTCTGGGAACAGGAGCCTTCTCTGACTCCATAGCCAATCCAGCTCTGAAGTGGACAAGCCCTTGCACCTCACCCCAACCCCACTTCCCAGATATTGTTCCAGGAACAAGGTGAGTCTCACTTCAGCTAAGTCCATGTCCCAGGGGCTGGAGTCCTGGTGCCTGGGTGCCGTTGGGGAGCCCAGCTCTGAGACGCTCTGTTCGTGGGGCTGTGCCACAGTCGGCTTTGGGAAATGACTGCCTTCCCAGCCAATTGTTTGGCCGGGCAAACTCTACAGGCTCTACAGGCCCACAGGGACCCTGTGCAGCAGGCAAAGGCAGTCAGTTCCCGTTCACATCAAGTCCTTTTCTCTGCTGTGTGAGCTTTTCACCTGTGATCCTGGGCTCCACAACTCACTTGCCAGCTGCAGAGAAAGGGTGGTGGTGAGTGTCAGAGGAGGAGGCTGGTGGTCGAAGGAGAGCAGTGGGTGAGGAAGAGTGTTGTTTCACCCTGGCCAGTGTGACTCAGTGATTTGAGTGTCTATCAGCCCGGCACCAAAGGTCTCAGGTTCGTGTAGCAACCACTCGATGTCAATCTCTCTCTCTCTCTCTCTCTCTCTATTTCTCTCTCTCTTTTCCCTGCACTCGCTCCCTTCCATTCCCTCTGAAAAGCAATGGAAAAAATATCCTCAGGTGAGGATTTTTTTAAAAAAAGAGTGTTGCTTCTTAAATCACAAAATGGCAGTTTTCCATTCTTACCACTGCCCCAGTAGCCATGGGCATTCTAGCTGACAACCTGTCACACAGGTTTCTTTGTTTAAAAACTTCTAGGGTGTTGTCTGAATTCAACAAAGCCCAGGTAAACTCTGTGCCAACCAACGGACCGAACCGAGAAACGGAGATTCCCACACTACAGGCCTCACTCTCCCTCCACGGCCTCTGCCTCGACACCAGCACACACCTGCACGTTGAGGCGCCTGCAGAGCCCCTCCCTGCCCGAGCAGCCTCTGGGACTGCAGATGGTGGCCACAACCAGGAACCGCTTTCCCTGGCACCTGGCATCCTGGGCTTGCAGCATCTGGGCACTGCCCAAGCTGTCACCTGGAGGAGCACTTCAGACCAGCAGCCTTCTAGTCCTGTGAGAGCAGTCGGCCAAGGGGATGGCCAGCAGAGGCCCTCGGTGGATGACGGAGCTGGACTGAGCCTCATGGTTTCCTCACCCACCAGTCCGGTGAGTGGTTCAGGCTGTTCTGGGGGTGGTCTGGAAAAAGGTCTCCACGTCAGGGTTTCCCCAGTTGATGACCCCAACTGGTCTCTGCCTTCTTCCCATTTACCCCCTCTCTCTGGGTGGTGTTAGTGTTAATAGCATCATGATGATGAAGCTGATGTTTCTTGGTGTGTGAGTAGTAGATATAAGCTGGGCACCGTGCCCATCAGTTCCCATGGTTATCTCTTGTCATCTTCGCATCGACCTTATGAGAAGATAATTCTCACTTGACCACAGACTCTCTGCTCTTAAGCACTGCCACTGAGCAACTTAAGGCCTTGGGCCAGGAACCTCACCTCACTGATCCTTGGTTTCCTCCTCAGTTCTTGTTATTAATAAATTGATTTTTTTACTTCTTTATTTTTATTTTTTTAATATATTTTATTGCTTTTTTACAGAGAGGAAGGGAGAGGGATAGAGAGTTAGAAACATCGATCAGTTGCCTCCTGCACACCTCCTACTGGGGATGTGCCCGCAACCAAGGTACATGCCCTTGACCGGAATCGAACCTGGGACCTTTCAGTCTGCAGGCCGACGCTCTATCCACTGAGCCAAACAGGTTAGGGCAAATTGATAATTTTATATAATTCCTTTGAAAATACTCATTTTGCAACATAATCCAGATTTAGAACTATGCTGTCCAATTTGACAGCCACTAGCCACATGTGACTATTGAACACTTAGAATGTGGCTAGTCTAAATTGAGATAAGCTATGAAAGTAAACATTGGATTTGGAAGAGTTAGTATGGAAAAAAGACTGTAAAATTTCTCATTAATAATTTATTGATTACATATTAAAATGAAAATATTTTTATGTATTGGGTTAGATAAAACTTTAAAATTAATTTCACCTGCTTCTTTTTACATTAAAAAAAATGTGGCTACTAGAACATTGAAAGTGACATATATGACTCACATTGTATTTCTATTGGACAGTGCTATTCTAGAATAAGCCAATTCAGTTTGTTGATAACCCGAGGGAAGTCAATCCTGGCAACGTCCTGGAGAGAACCATGGGTAGTGACTTGAGAATTTAAGTATTGGCCCAGCGGAGCAGCAGTCAAAGCTGTGACCCAAGCTTTTTGGCTATTTCCATTTGTTCTTGTGTCATGGAATGCAAACAGGAATCTATGGACACAGGAAGCCTGGAATTTGTCCCAGCTGCAGCCTGGGGCTCATGTTGGTGCATGGTCTTACATTTCAGCTCCATCCATGCACATCTCTCCTTTGGCCTGTAACTTCCAGATCCTATAACTCAGGATGGGACCAGGGCCATGAAACAAACTGAAAGAGGCACACACACACACCCTTTTTAAAACAGCTTTAGTGCCTTTAAAATTATTTATTTATTTTTTAATCAGAGAGGAAGGGAAAGGGAGAGAGATAGAGACTTCAATGATGAGAGAATCATTGATCGGCTGCCTCCTGCACCCCCCCACTGGGGATCCAGCCCGCAACCTGGGCATGTGCCCTTGACCGGAATCGAACCTGGGACCTTTCAGTCCACAGGCCAATGCTCTATCCACTGAGCCAAACCGGCTAGGGCTTTTAGTGCATTTTAAGTTCACATGATTAAATTATAGATTCTTTTTTTTTTTTAGTATATTCACAGGGATTTGTAGCTATCACCATAAACTAATTTTAAAGCCTTTTTATCTCTCATAAAAGAAATCCCCTACCCATTAGCAGGCACTCTCCAACCCTTTCTCCCTCCCACTGTCTTCCTCCCCTCAACCCCTGGCAACTACTAATCTGCTTTGTCTATAGATATGTTATTCTAGACATATCACATAATAGAATCATGTAATATGTAACCTTTGGCAATTGGTTTCTTTCAATTAACAATGTTTTTAAGGTTCATCCATGTTGTAGGATGTATCTATCCCTACTTCATTTCTTTTTATTGCTGAATACTATTCCATTGTAGATTCCATTTATGCTTATGTCACATTTTATTTATCCTTTCATTAGTTGAATGGCATTTGGGGGGGTTTCCCCCCCTTTTTGGCTATTATGAATAATGCTACAATAAACATTCATGTACAAGTTTTTGGGTGGACATATGTTTTTTTGTTTGTTTTTAATTAATTAATTAATTATTTTTTACATATGTTGATAATTCTCTTGGATACAGACCTAGGAATGGAATTTTTGGATCATATGGTAACCAAAGGAACTGCCCCATTTTATATTCTCACCAGCAGTGTATTCCTCTACATCCTCACCAATAGTTCTTGTTGTTGTTGTCTTTAGAAGTGGCATCTCATTATGGTTTTAATTTGCATTTCCCTGATGGCTAACGATGTTGAGCATATTTTCATGTGCTATTGACATTTCTGTATCTTCTTTGGAGAAATGTCAATCAGAACCTTTGGCCAGGGTTACCTGTCTTTTTATTACTGAGTAATAATAGGTTGGGTTCTTTTAACCATATTATTGAATTTATTGGGGTGACATTGGTTAATAAGTACAATAATTTTTTATATATTCTGGATTGTAGATCTTTATTAGAGCTGTAATTTGCAAATATTTTTCCCATTCTGTGAGTTGTCTTTTATATATACATATAAATATATATATACAAATAAATATATATATATATAAATATATATATATATAATTGATTTCTGAGAGGAAGGGAGAGGGAGAGAGAGTGAGAAACATCAATGATGAGAGAGAATCATTGATCGGCTGCCTCCTGCATGCCTCCTACTGGGGATCCGGGCATGTGCCCTTGACTGGAATCAAACCTGGGACCCTTCAGCTGTAGGCCAACACTCTGTCCACTGAACCAAACCACCTAGGGCGTCTTGTTCTTACATTTAGATGTGTGGTATATTTTCAGTTAATTTTTGTATATTGTATAAGGATGAGGTCCAACTTCATTCTTTTGCATATAGATATCCAGTTCTACCAGCACTATTCGTTGAAAGACTATTTTTTCCCCTTTTTAAAAAGTTTTTTTATGTGATATGCACTCTGTAACCACCATCCAGATCTAGATATAGAACATTTCCAGCCCACCAAAGGAAACTACCATAGATTCATTTTTCCTGTCATTGAACTTGTTGTAAATGGAATCATACAATATATACTCTTATGCTTCTTTCACTGAACTGTGCAATTTACCTATACATACAACCTGGGACTATAGTTTGGTCTTTTCCTTTACCATGAGTATCCTATATAATACAGAGGTAATATGCAAATTGACCACTCCAACACACAAGATGGCCACCCCCGTGTGGTCAAAGATGGCCACCCCCATGTGGACACAAGATGGCCGCCACAAGATGGTCAGCAGGGGAGGGCAATTGTGGGCGATCAGGCCAGCAGGGTAGGGCAGTTGGGAGGGACCAGGCCTGCAGGGAAGGTCCGTTGGGGGGAACCAGGCTTGCAGGGGAGGGCAGTTGGGGGGAATCAGGCCTACAGGGGAGGGCAGTTGGGAGGGGACCAGGCCTGCAGGAGAGGGCAGTTGAGGGGTGACCAGGCTGGCAGGGGAGGGCAGTTAGGGGCAGTCAGGCTGGCAGGGGAGCAGTTAGGTGTTGATCAGGCAGGCAGGGGAGTGGTTAGGGGGTGATCAGGCTGGCAGGCAGAAGCGGTTAGGGGCAATCAGGCAGGTGAGCGGTTGGGAGCCAGCAGTCCTGGATTGTGAGAGGGATGTCGGACTGCCCATTTAGGCTCGATCCCACTAAACAGGCAGTTGGACATCCCTCGAGGGGTCCCAGATTGGAGAGGGTGCAGGCTGGGCTGTGGGACACACACCCCCACCCCCATGCATGAATTTTGTGCACCAGGCCTCTAGTTTCATTATAAGACTATATCATAATGTATTTTTCCATGCTCCTGCTAACAGACATTTGGGTTGTTTCCAGGTTTGGGGCCATTATGAAGAACATTTTTGTACTTGCCTTTTGGTGAACCTATGTACTCATTTCTGTGGGTATATATTTAGGAGTGGAATTGCCAGGCCATTGGGTAGACATATGGTTAGCTTTTTTTTTTTTTTTAAATATATTTTATTGGTTTTTTACAGAGAGGAAGGGAGAGGGATAGAGAGTTAGAAACATCAATGAGAGAGGAACATCGATCAGCTGCCTCCTGCACACCTCCTACTGGGGATGTGCCCGCAACCAAGGGACATGCCCTTGACCGGAATCAAACCCGGGACCCTAGAGTCCGCAGGCTGACGCTCTATCCACTGAGCCAAACTGGCTAGGGCCATATGTTTAGCTTTAGTAGATACTGCCAAACAGCTTTCTAACAGTCTTGTACCAAGTTATCCTCACGCTAGTAATATATGAGCGCTGCCATCTCTTTATCCTAGCCAGCGGGGCCGGGACAGGGCAGCTCCACTCATCAACAAAGCTCTTTCTCTGCTCACCATGTTTTGACCCCCTGGCCTCCTTGCAGCTCTTGACAAAGCAAGTTTCTTGTAGCCCCAGGCACTTCCACTTTCTGTTCCCTGTGCCTGGACCCTTTTCTGACTCACTCCTTTCCCTCACTGCTGTCTCGGGCCTTCCCTGACCACTCTGCCTCCAAGCACCAGTGACTCGCATTCCCATTCACCTGCTTCACTTGGTAACACTCATCACTCTGTGAAGTTACATTATCTCTTTATTTTCTATTTGTGTATTTCCTGTCTTCCTGACTAGAATATTGGCTCCATTATATGGAAGACCATGTCCATTCATTCTGTAGTGTCAGCTCCAAGCACTGTACCTGGGAGAGAGTAGGTATCAATCAATAGTTCTTGAACTCTCTAGAGACTCTTGAAATACCAGCTTGTAGATTTACACTGAGAAGTGCACCATCAAGTGCAGAGGTGGCAGGTTGGACTGACCAGGGCAGGCTCCACCTCCTTGCCACTTCAGGGGAGTCTGGTTGCTAGAGGGTTGCTTGGTAACGTGGAATCAAAGCACCTCTCCTTAGGGGAGTTGTAGATCCATTCATTCCCCCACTCCCTAGTCACTGGGCAACACTGTGTGGCCCGCCTATTCACATTGACCTGGTATCTTCACTCCTCAGCCAGACTCCTCTCTGGATTTCACCATTGTATAAAGTGCCCTAATGCCTTTAATAACTCCGGGTGGCATTCCTGGGGTGCTTTGGGTCCCTAGTGGTAGGTGCTTTGGGTCCCTGGTGGCAGGTGCTGCTCTGGCAGAGATTCTTGGTCAACGGTGATTCCCCCTCACTGTTGGAGGGGCAGGGAACTGGCAGATATGGGCCCCTGAGTGAGCGGGCTGTAGGGAGGTGGCATGAAAGAGGGAGATGGGAGACAGTGGTGCGCTCCTCTCCCCTACCTCCCTTTCTGCTTTATAACTGGAGGCCGTGGCGTGGGGCACAGCCACAGGGTTTGGTCCAATTCCATGTGCAGAAGTTCCAAGGACCCAGTGTTCCCACTTTTTTTTTCTTTGTTGTTAAGAGAACAAAAGGTTTCCCCGAGAGTATGATTTCCTGGTGGCTAACCTTGTGGTCCCTGGAGTGCGTCTGACCATTTCCAGCTCATCTCCCTCTCCGCTGCGGATGAAGGAGCCCTCACCAGTGAACATACATCATCTCAGAATCCACATTTGTCTCCTTCCTTCCACTTCCCTCACCTCACCCTTGTATTTTATGTTAAAGATGTTTGGAAAGTCAAGATTTGTTCTTTCACCTGTTATAACTCTATGCCAGGCACAAATAAAAATGACTGTTCCGAACAGCTTTGTAGGTGCTAGGATGGGGCTAAGTCCAGAACTCCATGGGAGCCCCCGGGTGGGATGGAGGCTTCCTAACCCAGCTGGGGGGTGGGAGTGGGGTAGGGAAGAGTAAGGAAAGCTTCCAGGAGGAGGTAGTAGATGACCGCTGAGTAGATAGTGGTCTCTCCCAGTAGGGCCATTAGCAGGGGCTGGGAGGTGTGTGTGCCTTGAGTCCCGATGACCCAGGCAGGCTTTGTTCAGAGTCCTGGTAAATGGTCCCCTGTAGCCACCTTCACTGACACATTGTCCTGCCACTGGCAGAAGGAAGCACCTGCTAAGTCTGAGGGTTTTCAGAGGAAGCTCTGAGGCCTTGCTCTGTGAGCCTCCCCCACCCCCAAACTCCTGGCTCAGAACTCTCACTCTTGGCTGAAAGGAGTCTTATAGCATCTGAATGAATTAAATTGTCTAAACCAGTGGTCAGCAAACTGCGGCTCGCGAGCCACATGTGGCTCTTTGGCCCCTTGAGTGTGGCTCTTCCACAAAATACCACGGCCTGGGCGAGTCTATTTTGAAGAAGTGGCGTTAGAAGAAGTTTAAGTTTAAAAAATTTGGCTCTCAAAAGAAATTTCAATCGTTGTACTGTTGATATTTGGCTCTGTTGACTAATGAGTTTGCCAACCACTGGTCTAAACCATTCTTTCTGGGGAATCCCCAGCCCTACTCCCCTTCACTGTCTAGGGGAGCAGGGAGGGCAGTCTTGATTTAGGGGTTGGAAATAGCAATGTCAGGTTGAGGTTGGTGACACTTAACAAAACAGCTGGGCTGGTCCCCCATGTGACTCATTTCCTCTGTGTAGACAGACATGTCTGTGGCCCAGCCGGCTTCCTTGTCTCTGCTCTTGCACACTTAGGCACAGAAAGGCTGGGAGCGCTTGAAATAGTGGGGGGTGGGGGGTGCTAGAGCCCGTTCCCTCAAGCCCCTGACCCCAGACCCACTCCACTTCTCAAAGCCAATGAGCAGCTTCAGACTCAGAGAGATAGCAACAGAAGGGGAAGCGTAGGGTAGGCTGCCTGGGCCCTAGGGGGCCTGCTCTGAAGTGGGGAGCAGAAGTAGGGGTTGCCAGTGAGAACTCTGGGTCCTTCTCCCCCATGCCTCCCTTATCTCAAACCCTAGAAGCAGAGCTGAAAAATTGTACATCCCTAGGACAACTGAATATCCAGATAGAAAAAAATAAAGGTGGACCCTTCCTCACACCGTACATATAAATTAACTCAAAGTAGATCATAGACCTAATTCTAAGATCTGAAACTAAAGCTCTTAGCAGAAAACAGGAGTAAATCTTTGTGACCTTGAATTAAGCAATGGTTTCTTCTACACCAAAGGCACAGACGAATTGGACTTCATCAAAATTTAAAAATTTTGTTCCTCAAAGGGCACCATCAAGAAAGTGGAAAGACAACCTACAGAATTGGAGAAATGATTTGCAAATTGTATTTGTTTCCTAGGGATCCTGCAGCAAAGTGCTATACACTGGTGTAAAACAACAGAAATGTATTTTCTGCTAGAAGTTCAAAATCCACATGTTGGCAGGGTTGATTCCTTCTGGGATTCAAGAATCTGTTCCATGCTTTTCTCTTAACTTCTAGTGTTACCAGCAATCCTTGGCATTCCTTGGCTTGTATACCCATCGCTCCAGTCCCTCCCTCCATCACATTCCTCTGTGCCTCTATCTTGACTTGGCATTCTCTCTCTTTCTCTGTGTCTTTCTCCTCTTATAAGGACACAGTCACATTGGATGAAGGGCTCACCATACCCCAGTATGACCTCATCTTAACTAATTGCATTTGTAATAACCCAGTTTCCAAATAAGGTCACATTCTGAGGTACTGGGGGCTAGGATTTCAACATATCTTTTTGAGGGATAGAGCATCGACCTGCAGACTGAAGGGTCCTTCCTGGGTTCGATTCTGGTCAAGGGCATGTATGTCCGTTGCAGGCTTGATCCTGGCAGGTCGATGCTCTATCCACTGAACCAGACTGGCTAGGGTGGAAAGGGTTGTTTTTAATGGAGTAAGGAAAATGTTCTAAACTTAGTGGTAATGGTTGCCCAATTATGTGAATATACTAAAACTATTGCATTATGCAGTTTAAATATATTTTTATGAGATGGGAATCATATCTCATTTAAGATTTTAAAAAAAAAAAACTTTAAAAACAGCCTGTGTCTTTACTTCTTCCCATAGAAAAGCAAGAGCTGGATCTCAGAAGATGACTTCTACCGGCCTCCCCAGGAACCACCCCCAGAGAGTCCTTCAGATGGCTCCGTAGCTTCTCCCAGAGGGACTCCAGAGTCCAGGCCGTGTCTTCTCAGGCATTTTTCTCAAGGACCAAGGAAAAGCTCCTCCATGGGGGCCTTAGACAAAGCTTGTGTGCCTTCTCCGGGAAGCAGGAAAAGCCCGGCAGCCAGCACGCAGGAGCATAAGAACTTCAGGGTGGTGCATCGCAGGCAGATGGGTAGGTGGCTGCAGCATTCCAGGCCTCACCGCAGGGGCACACCGTTCAGAAAGCCCTTCTGACGTCCTCTTTTCAATGACCAATTGGGTGGCGTCTTCTCACAAAAAACGTTCATCCCATGATGAGTAATTCAAGAAAGCATTGCAGGAAAAGTGTTATGTATATTTTCTCATACAGTCTCAAAAAGTAATGCCCAAAATTGCCTACAGAGTGAAAAAATACTGTATCTCATATATATATATGGACTCACATACACGCACACACATACACACACACACACATATATATATATATATATATATATATATATATATATATATATATTTAAATATATTTTTATTGATTTCAGAGAAGGAGGAGGGAGAGAGAGAGAGAAACATCAATGATGAGTGAGAATCACCGATTAACTGCCTCCTGACCGGGAATCAAACCATGACCTCCTGAGCCACTGAGCCACACAAGCTAGGCTACTGTATCATATATTGAGATGGAAACTATTTTCCCTGAAACTACCCTATAAGCCTTATTATATGGAACTCATGGTTCTGTCTTTTTTTTTTTTTTTTTAATATATTTTATTGATATTTTACAGAGAGGAAGGGAGAGGGATAGAGAGCTAGAAACATCGATGAGAGAGAAACATCGATCAGCTGCCTCCTACACACCTCCCACTGGGGATGTGCCCGCAACCAAGGTACATGCCCTTGACCGGAATCGAACCCGGGACCCCTCAGTCCGCAGGCCGACGCTCTATCCACTGAGCCAAACCGGTTTCGGCTCATGGTTCTGTCTTGATCTCCACACCCTCCCACTCCCGTGAAGTCCAGAATGAACTAATAACTAATTTTTCTATAACCTTCATAAATGAACTTCCTGTTTCAAACAAGCAAAAAAGTGTGCCCTAGAGTCCGTCTCTTTCTCTCATTTTCTGTTTGCAGTGATCCAGCAGAGAATTCTGGCCAGGTTCCTGGGGCCCTGGTCTCCATCCTGGCTTCTTTTAGGTTTTTCTGTCAGCCTGTGTGATATGGTTGTAACCATGTTGGGGAAGGTGAGCTCAGTCCTGGGTCCTCTTCTCTGTCGACACCCATGTCCCCGCTGATCTCACCTACTCTCAAGGGCTTTATGCCAACAACTGCCCAATGTTTATCTCCAGTGTGGACCTCGCCCTTGAACCTCAGATTCGCATCTCCATCGGCTCCATGCATGTCTAATAGGCTTCTCACAATTGACATGTCCAAAAATGACTTCCTGATTCTCCACTCCAAACCTGCTTCTCTCCTAATTACAACATTATCAGATTATTTTGGAGCAGGGGCATGGTACCCTTTCAAATATTTTTTAAATATATTTTATTGATTTTTTACAGAGAGGAAGGGAGAGGGATAGAGAGTTAGAAACATCAATCAGCTGTCTCCTGCACACCTCCTACTGGGGATGTGCCCGCAACCAAGATACATGCCCTTGACCAGAATCAAACCTGGGACCCTTCAGTCTGCAGGCCGACTCTCTATCCACTGAGCCAAACTAGTCAGGGCCCTTTCAAATATTTTGCAAGTGGGCACAATTTTTTTAAATTACAAAAATGGGCTCATACTACTCAATACTGTTCAATACAACTTTCTGTGCTGATAAAAATGTCCTGTGGAGTTATGTTTCTCATCTCATAAAATGCCCAACTTCATCCTCCCATATGCCTGGGCTAAAAACCTTGGAGTTATCCTTGACTTTCTTTCACATCACACATCAAATCCGTCAGCAAATCCTGCTGGCATATCCAGAGTCTTCCATTCCTGACCACCTCCACCACCTCATGGGTTCAATCCACTGACATCCCTGGCCTGGGTTATGGCCATGGCCTCCTAACTGGTCTCTCTCCCCGTTGTCCTTCAACATATGAAGCCAGGATGACTCCCCCATTTAAAATATGTCAGATCATGTCCCCGCAGCGGCTGCTATCCCCTCAGAGCAAAGTGGCTGGCTGGTATTCTGATGGCGGTCATTTCCCCGCACCCATTACAGGACCTCGGGCCCAGATGTTTTCTCTTGGGTGATAAAGGGACAAGCCCATTGTCTGAAGTGCCTCTTTCTGCCTGCAGGACTGTCCAACCCGTTCCGGGGTCTCATGAAACTGGGCACAGTGGAGCGGCGAGGGGCGATGGGCATCTGGAAGGAACTCTTCTGCGAGCTCTCCCCCCTGGAGTTCCGCCTCTACCTGAGCGGCGAGGAGCGCACCTGCGTGGAGAACTGCTCGCTGCTGCGCTGTGAGTCCGTGGGGCCGGCCCACAGCGACGGCCGCTTCGAGCTGGTCTTCTCCGGCAAGAAGCTGACCCTGCGTGCCTCTTCCCAGGACGAGGCCGAGGACTGGCTGGACCGGGTGCGGGAGGCCCTGCAGAAGTGCCGGCCCCAGCAGGAGGAGGAGTGGGTGAACATCCAGTACCCAGAGCAGCCCAACGACCTCCCCGAAGGCCCCCAGGGTGGCCCCCCCTCCCACTCGGACCCCACGGAGCCCGAATCCCTCCAGGGCACGCAGTTGGATTGGTCCTCCGCCCAAGTTCCCGAGCCGGACGCTATTAAAGAATCCCTCTTGTACCTGTACACCGACAGGACCTGGACACCCTATATTTTCTCCCTGTCCTTGGAGTCCCTGAAATGCTTCCGCGTGAAAAACAACGAGAAGATGTTAAGTGACAGCCATGGAGTGGAGACCATCCGAGATATCCTGCCCGACACCAGCCTCGGGGGCCCGTCCTTCTTCAAAATCATCACGGCCAAGGCCATCCTGAAGCTGCAGGCCGGCAGCGCCGAGGAGGCCGCCTTGTGGAGGGACCTGGTGCGCAAGGTGCTGGCGTCCTACTTGGAGACGGCGGAGGAGGCCGTGACCCTGGGCGGCAGTCTGGACGAAAACTGCCAAGAGGTGCTGAAGTTCGCCACCGGGGAGCACGGCTTCCTGCTGCAGTACCTGGTGGCCATCCCCGCCGAGAAGGGCCTCGACTCCCAGGGTTGCTTCTGTGCAGGTGCCGACGCCCTCCCACCACCCCCAGCCCTCCAGCCTCCCTCTCCCTCCGCTGGGGTTGCTGCTTTAGGCTCTGCACCCCTTCCCGGCCCTCCACGAGTGGCCCATCCCAACCCGGGGGTGTTGCTGCACATGAAGCTATTTGCAGCTATTGCAGCAAATAGTGTCTGCTCCTCCCAGCACCCAGTGAGCCAGTGCCCCTGCTTGTGGGAGCCTCCATCCCTTGCCCTTCCTGCCACTGCTCAGGGGTGAGACCTGTGGGGGGCAGCTCTGCTATGTGCCTCTCTCTGCCCAGGGAGTTCCGCGGAGCTAAGCTCTCCGCTCCCTTCGTATTCAGATTACAACATTATCATATTATTTTGGAGCAGGGGCATGGTACCCTTTCAAATATTATTGCAAGTGGGCACAATTTTTTTAAATTACAAGAATGGGCTCATACTACTCAATGCTGTGCAATACAACTTTCTGTGCTGATGAAAATGTCCCATACAGTAGCTACCAGCCACACGTGACTACTGGGTATGTAAAATGTGGCTAGTGTGACTAAGGAATGGAATTTTTTACTTTATTTCATTGAAACGGATTTAAATTTAAAAGGGCACCCGTGTCTCATGGCCACCATGTTGGACAGCACAGTGGTATATATTGTTCTGCAACTTGGTTTTTTTCTAGTTAAAAATACATTATGGGTATTATTCCAAGTCAGTGCATCTGCTATATCATTATCATCATCAAACCTAATTCTTCTGTACTGGGTACTGGCCAGATGCTTTATTTGAATTGTCTCATTTAATCCTCACAACCACCCTGTTGGGACAGGTGCACTATCATCTCTATTTATAGCTGAGGAAACTGAGTCACAGGGCTGGTAAGAACCTGTCCCAGGTCCACACAGCTAGCAAGTGGCGGAGCCAGTTGAGGGCCACGTTGGTCCCAGAAGCTCTGCTCTTAGCCGGGTCCCCATAGGCCCTCTCTACTCCATTGTTTTCAAGGCTGCCTGTTACTCTGCTGCTCATGTTCCATCTTTAGCTCTTCCCTCCCAATCCAACCAGCCGTGCCCATCACCCTGGGCCCTCGCAGTGAACTGGGTGGCGTGCCTGCTGCAGCGTGCCAAAGCTACAGATGCGGCTGCAAGTGGGTTAGGAGCCGTCCTGTTGGGGTAGAGCCTGTGGGACTGGAGGGGAAAGCCTGCTTCAGGCGTCTGGGAGGAAGTGGTCTGCGGTCAGTACCCCTCGGAAGGCAGAGCAGAGTTTCCTGCTGAAAACTTCTTCAAGCTCCCCCCCCCCGCCTCCAACCTCCGCCCTCCACCAACACACCCCCTTACCCCCTTTGAGGTGATTCACACTTGTGGATGTGAATGAATGCTGGCAGGGACAGCTGGCTCTCACTGTCCCTGCCACCCGCCAGCCTTCGCCAGCTTTTGGGCAAGACTGAAACTGGGGAGCCTGGGCTTCCCCTCCGCCTGTAAGGCGGGCACCAATCACAGCCATTTGGCTTGTGTTTCATAGTTTATGGGGCACTTTCAAAGCCTGTCTCGTTTCAACTTTGTAATAACCCCACAGAAGAGCCAGTAGTAGCTGAACAGATACTGAAAGGGGACTCGGCAAAAAATTCCGTGAAGGTCAGGATGAGGCAACTGGTAAGCAGAGGAACTGGCCTTTCTAGTCCTGAGGCCGGAGGGACTCTGTCCCCTGGCCCCATGGGAGGCTGGGCATGTGCTCAAGATTTGAGCCAGATCCTTGTTTGCCCTAGGCACAGGGACTCTCACTCCCTCTGTTCCCTACTCGGAGGGACCTCCAGCTGAGGCGCTGAGGCTGGGCCCCACACCCCTGTCCTGAGGTATCCAGCCGCTCTCGCTTCCAACTGGCTCCAGGCCCTGCCTCCTACTGCCTTCCTGTCCACTCCCTATGCCCGACTTGCAAGGCCCTGACTTAGTTGCTTCCTTGTCTGGGCCCCAGTGGAGGGACAGACCTAGAGGAGGTTGACATAGGTGAGCAAGCCGGGGAAACACGGAAGAAGGCAGCTAGTTAAAAGAGAATGCAGGCTCTAGAACAGCCGTGGGCAAACTACGGCCGGATCGGTCCATTCGGCTGTTCTATCCGGCCCGCGGAGCCAAAAGAGCGGAGGGTTCTCTTGCTCTCCCCTCCGCTCCTTTACTTTGATTTTATATTAGTTCACACAAACACTCCATCCATGCTTTTGTTCCGGCCCTCCGGTCCAGTTTAAGAACCCATTGTGGCCCTCGAGTCAAAAAGTTTGCCCACCACTGCTCTAGAACCAACACAATGCAGCTCTGAATCCTGGCTGTGCCACTTCATCCCTGTGTGACTGACAAGTCTCTGCATCAGTCCCTTGAGTGGTAAAATGACAGTGCTGTGTTGTAAAGATTGATTAATGGGGTTGATTCTGCGTGGTGGTGGTTCTTATCTGTATACTCTCCTTTTTATCTTTATACTCCCCTTAGATAGCAGGCCTATCCACCTTGGTTGCTTCTGTGTTACTCAGGAGCTGACTCTGGCCCCGCCGCTGCTCACTCTCCCAATATCCCTCTCCCCAGGCTGCTCCCGGCAGATCGGCTTCTCATTTGTACGACCCAAGCTCTGTGCCTTTTCTGGCCTCTATTACTGTGACATCTGCCACCAAGACGATGCTTCAGTGATTCCGGCCAGGATCATCCATAACTGGGACCTCACCAAGCGCCCGGTGAGTCCCCAGCCCAGCCTATCATGGCCACACAGGGCTGCTGAATGATAGAGAAACGGTCACCCCTCTTTGCTGCTGCTGTTCATCTGTTGGGAGGAGTTTGGCTCTAAGGAAGGCAGGGTCACTGGTTTAGGCTTCGTGATATGGGGAAAATGATCAAGAAAAAACTTGGTGCTGGTCTAGAGCCTCTGCGCAGAGCTCTGTCAGTGCCTGCCGTGGTCCTCAGGTAGAGTCTGAAGATGGTTTTCTGCAGCTCCTCATGGCTACGACAAAACTGTTTAAGGCACCAGCAACTGGATGGATGGATGCATGTATGGATGAATGGATGGATAGATGAGCAGGTGGGTGGATGGATGGATGGGTGGGGATGGATGAATGGATGGGTGGGTGGGTGGATATGGATGGGTGGATATGGATGGGTGGATGGGTAGATGGATAGGTGGTTGGGTAGATAGATGGGAAGATGTATAGAAGGGTGGATGGATGGATGGGTAGATGGATAGGTGGTTGGGTAGATAGATGGGTAGATGGATAGAAGAGTGGATGGGTGGGTGGATAGGTGGATAGGTGGTTGGGTAGATAGATGGGGAGATGGATAGAAAGGTGGATGGATGGGTGGGTGGATATGGATGGGTGGATGGGTAGATGGATAGGTGGTTGGGTAGATAGATGGGGAGATGGATAGAAGGGTGGATGGATGGGTGGGTGGATATGGATGGGTGGATGGGTAGATGGATAGGTGGTTGGGTAGATAGATGGGGAGATGGATAGAAGGGTGGATATGGATGGATGGGTGGATAGGTGGATGGTCTGGCCAGCTGGTTGCAAATACCCTTGGAGCAGTCAGCCTTTTCTGTTGTCGATGTAAGAACCTGACAATGGAAAAAACTAATGACAATTACTGGGAAGCAAGACCTCAAACACTCTAGAGAATGACAGCTTTGCACTTTCTTTTATACACTGCAATTAAAGAGGGAACGTAATGAAGATTACATGAAGGTGGGAGAAAGCAAGTCAGGGATTGGATTACAGGATAGTTAACAAAATTCTGTGTTCTCTTGAGAGTGGTCGCACTTTAGGAGGAGGGGGTTTAAAAAGAGGCATTTCAAAGGTGTGTTACCCTAGAATCAAACTGTGGCTCGTGAGCCACATGCGGCTCTTTAGCCCCTTGAGTGTGGCTCTTTCACAAAATACCACGGCCTGGGCGAGTCTATTTTGAAGAAGTGGCGTTAAAAGAAGTTTAAGTTTAAAAAATTTGGCTCTCAAAAGAAATTTCAATCGTTGTACTGTTGATATTTGGCTCTGTTGACTAATGAGTTTGCCGACCGCTGCCCTAGATGCACAGGAGCAATGGACAGTGCTTGCTGAAGGCAGAAGTTATAGGCCTGGGGCATGACTACCACTGTGACCTGCCCGGTTAGGAATTTATGATCAGATCACCTTGTGAGGTTACTTTCGGTTAGATGTAGCACCCCTTTTTTTGTCCACACCATGCAACTATTTATATATGTATCTGCTTTTTTATAAAACTGGGATTATACTGGACTCACATTGTTTTATAACACACTTCGTTTACTTAGTATGACATCTTTGATACTTATGTTCACCAAATGCTTTTAACTAAGATGTATTTTAAGATGGTTCAGGCTTTCCTCTTCTCCAGCTGAGCTTGCCCACTTTTCTGGCTGTGTTACCGTGAGCAGATCATTTAACCTCCGCCTCCTCATCGGGAAGGGCGAGTTATACCAGTGTCCATTTCGGGCTTGCGTGAGGGCCAAAGGAGACAGTTCCCTGCAGTCTCTCGGGCAGTGCCTTTCATGGTGCCTTTCCCCTCTCCTGAGGCAGGTCACACTGGCCCTGGTTCACGTGACTGGGTCCATGCAGTTTCAGCATGTGGCTGTGTCCTCGCCAGGGCACAGGGAGCACGGGACTCAGAGTCTGTGCCCTCCCAGCCTCTACCCTCCTGGGGGTGGGAACTCCGAAGACGTTAGCTTCATTTTGTTTTTGCTTGGGGGGTTTTTGTCTTGTTTTGTTTTGTTTTTGGTTACCTCATCCCCACCCATACCCTCAATGTTAAGTATTTAATTAACTACATGGAGAAAGTAAACCTCAAAATCACCACAGCCCTAACCGGTCTGGCTCAGTGGATAGAGCGTCGGCCTGTGGACTCAAGGGTCCCAGGTTCGATTCCGGTCAAGGGCATGTACCTTGGTTGCGGGCACGTCCCCAGTAGGGGGTGTGCAGGAGGCGGCTGATCGATGTTTCTCTCTCATTGATGTTTCTAGCTCTCTATCCCTCTCCCTTCCTCTCTGCAAAAAATCAATAAACTATATATTTTTTTAAAAAATCACCACAAATGCAAAGAACCCTTTGACCATAAAATACACTCACTATTGACAACACCTGGATATTTCTGTGGAGCCAACTCCATATTCGTTGCTGTAATTCTGGTGCCACTTCCTCGTTCCAGCTAGAAAATGACAATACTCTTCTGGGCATATCTGAGGTTGGGAAATAGCCAGCTCTCTCAGAGATCCCTGGCTTGGGAACGACAGGGAAATTCAGACTAGAAAGTGCCTGGCTCTCAGGTTAGGCCCTTGTTGCTCACCGTCACTCCTCTGGCTGACCCACTTGTGTGAGGCCTGCCTGGCACTTGGCAGGATGTGAGGCCAGGACTGGGGCTGCCTTCTTGGTCTGTCTCCTCCGCGCGCGGGCTACAAACAGTCCCTGGAGCACAAAGCCCCTGCCCGTCTGCAGCGCTTGGCTATTTTCAGCACACATTCCTTGTGTTATTTCATCTGAGCCTCACCCAAGGCCTGAGGCTGAGTTGTGGTCAGGGATGGGATGGGTGGGGGCTGGGGAACAGCGGTTTGATCTGACTCACAGGGGCTTGGACACTGGGCTGCCCATTGGTTGGGGGCTGGTACTTCTGGGAAATGGGAAAGAAGGAGTTGTCCATTCCTGGGGGAGGCGAGAGATGCCAGTGGACTTGGGGGACCAGAAGCCAGAAGCCTCCTGAGGTCCCTGTTACATTCCTGACCCTCCAGGGGCAGCTGATCCACAGCTGGAGCTCAGAGTCTGATGGCAGCCCCTTGGCTGAGTCTATGCTCTGTGCCAGGAGCTTACATAGACTTTGTTGTTGTTGTTAATCCTCACCTGAGGATATTTTTCCATTAATTTTTTAGAGAGAGTGGAAGGGAGGGGGAGAAGGAGAGAGAGAAACATCTATGTGGGAGAGACACATCGATTGGTTGCTTCCCATAGGTGCCCTGACCAGGGCTGGGGATCAAGCCTGCAACTGAGGTACATGCCTTTTACCAGAATCAAACCAGCACCCTTCAGTTCAAGGGCTGATGCTCTTAACCACTGAGCAAACCTGCTAGGGCACTTGGATTATTTTTTAATCTAAACTCAAAATAATTCCAGGAGACAAATGGTTTTATTTTTTTCCATTTTACACATAAGGAAACTGAGTCACCGAGAGGTTAAGGAAGGAAGTTTCACGGGTCATAAGGTGGGAAGTAGTAGAGCCAGGATTCAAATCCAATTCTGACTTGAAAGACAGACTCCTAACTACTGCACAGTAGTTGACAGTGGAGGAGACCACACCTCAGTTTAGACCTGGTCTCCACTTCCTACAGGTGGGCTGGATAAGCCACTTTAGCTTCTCTGAACCTCAGTTTCCTCACCAATAAAGTGGGGATGATGACACCTTCCCCTTTAGGTTGTTACTGGGGATGAAGAAAAAAGGTGGTCAAGATCCTCATCCCAGCAGTGTCTAGCAAATAGCAGGTGCTCAGTACTTGGCTTTGGCATTAGGGCTGGGCCTGAGGGTAAAACTTCCAACACTCTATCAGGTGGGACAGACTGAGATTGGTCACCGAACTCTGCCCAGAGACTCGGGGGAGCCCTGGGTGCTGCTGCTAGCGAGAGCCGAGGGAACTGGGGACAAGAGCCGAGGGAACTGGGGAAACCTCTTGTCAAGCTGCGTCTGATCTGTGGCTTCCTGTGGTTGGAGCCTGACTCAGCCAGTCACCTGGTTCCTGAGTCAGCCCAGGAGACAGTGCGTTTCCTTTGGGCAGGAAAATGGGGGCTGGGAGGAGAGGAAGTCGTGGGAAGGGTCTCTGAGGCCCAGGGGGAGAGAGACCCCTCCTCCATCCCAGCATGGTCTGGGAGGGCGGCAGGCAGCTGGTGCCATGGAGGGAAAGGAGGTTTGGGGCTCATATAAACTGGGTTCAGATCTTGGCGTTTATGAGTCGTGGGCCCAGGCCAAGTCACTTCATCTCTCTGACCCTCAGTTTCTTCACCTGTAAAATGAAATGGCACCATCTCATGGAGGGTGGCTGCAGCCTGAGTGGGTGGGTGGGTAATACAGGGCCTGACCCAGAGGCGCTTACTGAATGGCCTTTCTGTTTCACCCCCATTGCCTGGTGGTGTCCCCAGATCTGCCGGCAGGCCCTGAAGTTCCTGATGAAAATCCGGGCCCAACCCCTCATCAACCTGCAGCTGGTGAACCCATCGCTGTATGAACACGAGGAGCGGATGCACTTCATCGGGAGGAGCCGGGAGCAGCTGAAGCTTCTGGGGGATTACCTGGGCCTGTGCCGAAGTGGGGCCCTGAAGGAGCTCAGCAAAAGGTGAGCACCCTGCACATAGACACACACGCTCAGGCGTCCTCTTGGGGACATGCAGGAGGCAGCCAATCATGATTCATCATTGATGTTTCTCTCTCTCTTCCCCTCTCTCTCTCTTCCCCTCTGAAATAAATAAACGTGTGTTAAATACACACACACACACACACACACACACACACACACACACACACATATATATATATATGCTTTTATTGATTTGAGAGAGAGAGAGGGAGAAATAGAAACATTGTTGTGAGAAACATCCATTAGCTGCCTCCCACACAGCCTCCACCGGGGATCAAGCCCAAAACCTGGGCATGTGCCCTGACCAGGAATTGAACTGGCAACCTCCTGGTGCCTGGGTCCACGCTCAAGCACTGAGCCACACCAGCTGGGCCATAAAAACATATTTTTTAAAAAAGAAGCAGAACAGGCACGAGAAAGAGCACGAGAGGAGCCTCTGCTGGGGCTCAGACCCACTGTGTGATTCAGGGAAGTCGCTTTACTTCTCTGAGCCTCATTTTTCTTGTCTGTAAAATGGGCAAGTCACCCCTGCATTCACGTGGCCTTCCTGAGTTGTGGTGAAGGATGCATAAGAGGCTTAGAGTCTGGGAAGGGACACAGACAGGCAGACAGATGGCCCTGGTTCAGCGTGGCATGTGCCATGAGAGGGGGCACCTGACCCAGCTTTGGCAGGGCCCAGAGGGCCAGGGTAGCCCCCAGAGGAGATAGCATCTGTAGAGTTCTGCCTTTTCATTAAGGAAAAACAGTGCTTTTCTTCTTGCAAAGATAATATTCAAACAGTAAGAATGAGAATCAGGCAGAAAGGTGGGACGCCCTGCAGGTATTGTTTGAGCTTCCAGACCTCACTCTGCCTTACACACAGCAAATACGGTTACCACAGCACATGGCACCCCGTGTATAGGGAGATGGGCTTAGAAAACTAAGGGGAAGGGAAGGCTGGCTTTCCTGGCTAAGGGGACCTGTGGCGTGGAGGGGGGTGGTCGTGTGGCTCACCAGGACCCTCAGGAGGCTTAGTGCAGCTGGATTGTGGGGGCAGGGCCAGACCTGGAGGTCCTGTGTGCCACACCAAAGGCACCTGGGTTTTATTCTGCCAGCAGTGGGGAGCCATTGAAGGGTTTGCACAGGGACTGTCGCATTCCGGTCAGGAGTTTGAAAAGACTGAGTTTGGCTGCAGAGGTAGTAATTCGCCGAGAGGAAAGGTGGCTTGGACTGAGTCATCCAGGTGGAGGAGGGTGAGAGGACGAGAAGGAATAGGCGGGTCTCAGATGTGGGATCCCCTTTCTCTCAGAGGACCCAGCCAGGGGGCTGCCACCAGCAAAGGGGAGCTCCCCCCGCCCTCTCGACTTCACCTCCCTCTGCAGTTGTAAGGCCTCTCTGAGTGTGACAGGCCCAGGTGCAGTGGCTCACAGAGAAGGCTCTGGACCTGGTGGCCCCCAGGGGTTCCATGACTGAGCAGAGGGCAGATGATAGAGATGACTCCCCATACAAGTCAGCCCCACCCTTCCTGCCAACTCAGGAACAGCCTGAGCACCCCCTCCCCCGCCCCCTGCGTTTTCCTGGTGATAAATGGCGGCTTCCTGTTTCCAGAAAGCTGGGATTTTCCTAGGGAGACCAGCATAAAGAACTGAGCGTCTAGCCCTAGCTGGTTTGGCTCAGTGGATGGAGCTTCGGCCTGCGGACTGAAGGGTCTGGGGTTTGAGTCCCATCAAGGGCACATGCCCGGGTTACAGGCTCGATCCCCAGTGTGGGGCGTGCGGGAGGCAGCCGATCAATGATTCTCTCTCATCATTGATGTTTCTCTCTCTCCCTCTCCCTTCCTCTCTAAAATCAATAGTGTGTGTGAGTGTGTGTGTGTGTGTGTGTGTATTAAAAAGAAAAAAGAACTGAGCATCCAGTCGGCAGCGTCCCCACCCCGCAGATCGCCATGTAGCCTGCCTGGCTGCTTGGGGGGACTTGCCATCTCCACCCTGGATTGGCTCCCCCCTGGGCCATAATTGAGGCTGTGGAGTGAGCCATGGCCAAGCCCCCATTCCAGACACCCCAGGGTCTGGCCCCATCCTGCCGGATGTTCAGAGCATCCTGGGGCAGGTTTCCAGGCTTCCTCGGAATTGGAGCATTCTCCCCAGAACCCCAGCACCATGCACACTCACACAGCAAGGCCAGGCAGGCTTGTACCAGGGGAACGTCTGCAGGTGTTTCCTCTCTGTCCCTCAGGATGTAACCCTGGGACCTCTGTCATTAGCGGGGTAGAAACCAGAGCCCAGTTGGTGGTGGCGCCTCATCCTCTGTCTCCCCGCCTCCCCACCCACCTCTGAAATGGGATCTGCCGTGGGGCTTAGGACAGGTCTCAGGTCCTCACAGGGCACCGAAAGCAGATGCTTGAATGTCTGTCCCTCAGCCAGACCAGGGCTGCGGGAGGGCAGAAGCCACGTCCTGTGCATTTCTGTCCCCAGCACTGTCCCTGATATGTGATGGGGGCAATAATGACAACAGCTGACACCTACAGGCATTCGCAGGGCAGATAAGAACACAGGCTCCAGAGCCAAGCGCTTACACTCAAACTCCAGCTCTGCAACTTCCTAGCTGGGCGGCCACAACAAGTTATATAACCTCTCTGTTCCTCCGTGTCCTCTCCTCCTCACAGTGAGTGTTGTAATAGTGCTGACCTCAAAGGATTATTGTGAGGTTGAATAAGTTTATATACACTGAAGTGGCCAGATTATTATGATCTCTGAACACATAATAATCCGGCCACTCAGTGAATATCCTATATAATAAAAGGCTAATATGCAAATTGTCCCCTCAACCAGGAGTTTGACCAGCAGGCAGGCCAGCCAACTGCCCATGTCCCCTTCCCCTGGCCAGGCTGGCCAGACCCCACCCGTGCACAAATTCATGCACCGGGCCTCTAATATATATATACATATACATATACACACACACACACACATACACACACACACACACACATATATACACACACACATGCACACACACACACACACACACAAACACACACTGAGTGGCCAGATTATTATGCGTTCAGAGATCATAATAATCTGGCCACTCAGTGTATGTATAAGCTTTCAGCTCAGTTCCTGGTACCAACTGTTAACTTGCATCACCGTCTTCCTCATTATTATTTTTATAGACATTTATTTTATTTTTTATACCTTTAAGTTAAAAAAGTATTTTTAGCTTTATTGAGGTATAGTTGACAAATAAAATTGTAAGATATCTAAAGTGTACCTCATGTTGATTAGCTATATGTACACATTGGGAAAGAATTCTTCCCATCTGGTTAATTAACACATTCACCACCTTATTTACTTACTTATTTTTCATAAATTTTTTTGGTAAGTTCTGCTCTCAGCGAATTTCAATTATGCAATACGAGTTTAACAACTAGAGTTAGGTAATTATTCATTGTTTACGATGTGCTAGGCCAGTGGTCGGCAAACCGCAGCGCTCGTGAGCCGCAGTTTGCCGCTCTGTTGACTAATGAGTTTGCTGACCACTGTGCTAGGCACTTTGCCAAAAGCTTTAAGTAAATTATTTAATCCTCAAAACAGCTCCATTTCTCAGGTGAGGAAACGTGAGGCTCAGGGAGGTTAAGTAACCTGCCAATGTTAGTCAGTCACTGGAAGGCAGGCCGGGTTCCGGCCCGGCTGGCTGGCTGTGCTCCTGGACACCACCCAGCCCAAGTGGGAGGAGTCTGTGCCTGGTTAGCCCGGCTCAGGGGACGACAACAAACACAGGCTGGCTGGGGCTTGGAAACCCTTCTAAGGGACCTTTTGTGTTTTCTTTGAAGGCTTAACCACAGGAATTATCTCTTGGAGTCTCCCCACAAGTACAGTGTCGCTGACCTCCAGCAGGTGAGAAAGTTGCCCCCCTCCCCAGACCTCTCCAGAGGGACTCCATTCCTGGAAAAATCAGAAAGGGGGGTGGGGTGGTGTTGCTGAGTTCACTGAGACAAAACAGAGGTCTGCAGCGTTTCAGGACCTTGGAATGGCGTCCTGCCATCCCTTGCTTCCTGGGGCAGTGAGTGAGCCCGCAGTGCCCCTGGAATAAGCAGGCACTACAGCAAAGCCCAGGATCACAGGGCGAGAGTTTGAGGCATTCCTTTGCTCAAGGAAAGGATTTGGGCCTCGTCTATCAGTCCCATGATCCCCAGCTGCACAGGGGCTGATGCCTATACTGCTCAGCCTGATTTGGGGATGCTTTTTTTTTTTTTGAGAGAGAGAGATAGGGAGGGAGAGATAGGAAGATCGATGAGAGAGAAACATCGATCGGCTGCCTCCCGCCCACCCCCCACTGGGGATCCAGCCTGAAACCCGGGCATGTACCCCAACCAGGAATCGAACCAGGGACCTCTTGGTGCATGGGTTTGTGCTCAACCACAGAGCCACACCAGCCGGGGGTAGGGGGAGTTCTTCAGGCGGGGTGCCACCAATAGGCCACGTTTTGCAGATGGCCTTGGCCTCGGCACAGCTCCCTAAAATGCCTGGCGGCCTGCATCTGCCCCTACAGATCTCGGAGGGAGTGTATGAAGGATTCCTCAAGGCCCTGATCGAGTTTGCCTCCCAGCATGTCTACCACTGTGACCTGTGCACCCAGCGTGGCTTCATCTGCCAGATCTGCCACCACCATGACATCATCTTCCCCTTTGAGTTTGACACCACTGTCAGGTATGCAGGACACCCAGCCAGATGCCCCACCCCTCCCCTTCCCCAGCATTTCAGGGTGGCAGGCCCTGCGTCCTTGAGTGGGAACACACTTAACATCCCCTCTGCGCCAGTGCCTCGGGTTGGTGAGGTTGTTTAGAGCAGCTGACGCCCTGGGCAGTCATGGCCAGCCCCAATCCTGCTCAGGGGACAACACAAGCCCTCACAGAATGCTCTTGGCTCTCTTCCGGGGTCTCAGTTTTGTCAGCTATGAATGGGTTGAGGAGGGACTGAATGAGTTATTGCCCTGGACTGTTGGACAAGGCCCAGCACAAAATGGGCAGCTGGTGGGTGACCTCTGCCCCTGTCATGGTTGTTCTTATTCCCAGTTATCACTCGCTCATTATCAGAAGCCCCTAAATGGACAAATGCATCCACCAAACCTTCCTTCCAAAACGTGGGAGTGGAAATCTGAACTGGTGGGAGCATTCATTCATTTTCAGTACGTGTTCCCTGGCCCAGATTCAGCCCCTGAACAGACCTGGGCTGAGTGTTTTCAACTGCAGAGTATCTTAACCGTAGGCAAGAAGTCATTAGAGAGTCTCAGCAGCATTTATAAAAAATGAAATAGATGGTCAGCATGCATCACATGACCTTGGGTATGCATCGCTGCAAGACTCTCTTCTCCCTGGATGGAGAAGTGGTGCCTGCGGGCCTGGGGTTGTGGGTGGAGCACAGCCCGACTGTGGGCTCTGGTCAGGAACACGGGCCAGCCTCAGGCCCCAGGGGAGGCCTCCAGCCCATTTGCACATAGCACTTGCCTCTTTCTCCCAGGTGTGGCGAATGCAAGACCGTCTTCCACCAGAGCTGCCAGGCCGTGGTGAAGGGCTGCCCCCGCTGTGCCCGCCGGCGCAAGTACCACGAACAGAATGCTCTCACCTAACCCAATCTCCTGACCCCCCTCAAAGGCCTCAGGGTGAGGGTTCAGCTCAGCCATGCAGCTGGGTTTGCTATCAGCCCCGGCCACTCTCTCAAGGTGTCACAGCTGTCTCCCTCGTCAGAAGACTCAGATGTGACCAGAGCATGAGCGTTCCAGAGGGAGCCCTTGATGATTGGTGCCCCCCTCATCTGCTCCAGGAGGTGGGACACCAGCAGACGCCCCCTGTCCGGGGTGCTGGGGTGGGGGGACTTTGCACTCACCAGGTTCCAGCTCACCTCACTGACATGACACCCCCATCAGGGCTGTTCACACACTGTGGAAATAAGACTTGGGGCGCATTTTCAAATCCACATTCCTGATTAAAAGGTCTAGTTTTTTAAGGTGGGTTTTCCCCTTCCTATTTCAATAGAAAATATTTTTTTATTCTTAACCCTATACAAGTCACCCAAGAAATCCAGGCACTCTCACCACGAGCAAATGTGCAGGTACTGCCCAGGCCTGGTCTGCAGACAGGCGGGCACCTGGGCATTCCTGGGACAGAGCCCGTCAGCTGCCTTTCCTTCACCCTCCCCAGACACTTGCCAACAGCTCAAGTGCAATGTGCCAAACCGCCCATGGGGCCAGGCGGGGTCGGTCCTGACGCCACCTTCTTCCTCTCCCTCTCTTTACTCCCTGCCCCATGCTCCCCACCTGAAAAGCCCATCTTTCTCTGTGTTCGAGCCCCCCGGCTCTTCTGTAGCCTGGATTCTGGTCCCTGCAGGAGAAGGGGAATGACTCCAAACCAGCACTGTCAGCACTTTGCATCTTCCTTGGGCCAGGGAAAGGCCCACCCCTCAGCCCCATGCCCTCCTTACTCCTACCCTACCCTGGGACACTCTCAGGGGTCCCACCCCTGCCTGACTGACCCCTGCTGGGACAGGTAGTCTGGGCTCACAGAGAGGGGGCCGGCCTTGGCACACACTGTGGAACAGTGACCCGTCCTTCACGAAGCGTGCCAGCCCTGCTGCTGAGATGTGCGGGGGCCAGCGGGGGAAGGTCCATGGAAGGGCTTCACCTCCGCTCACAAAGCCATGCATTCACACAGCTTTGCTGGACTGGCCCAAGGAGGGGCGCAGCTGGAGACTGGGAAATTTCATTGAAACACCATTGCCTTTTGAAGGGGTGTTGGCATTGTTTTCAAATTATATTTAGACCCTTGGGGTATGGAGGAATCTGGGTGTGATTTCTCTGCTGCATCCTCCCCTCCCTCCTGAATCCAGCAAGCCCCCCTCAGCCCTGGGGCCCTCTGGTCATCTCTGTACTCAGCTTGAGATTGGGGGCCTCATGTGAAGGTCCACCTGTCCTGTCAGGAGATGAGCCTACTCCCACTTCTCCCTTGGGGTGGTTTGGCTGCTGAGTCACCAGTCTAGCCCTGTGGAGCTGGATAAATTGTGCAATAGAACAGAGGAGGTGCTAGGCAGGTGGGGGCGGGGCTGCCACACAGCCTCTCTGTCCCTTCTCGCAAGATGGTGTACACCTGTGCCCGGCACACCAAAGCCTCCAGAACCAGAAATGGATCCTCATCCGCATCCCACCCCTCACAGAGCATTTATGCAAGCACAGCCTGATCGGAGCCCCAGCTGCCCCGATCCCTGCGTGGGCAGGAGCCCAGCCTGGGATGAGCAGTGTGGCCCTGGCCTGGCCCTGAGAGTAGATTCTATATTCCACGAGGCGCCCTAGGAGGTGGCAGGAGTGAGACCCTGGAGGCGCTCACTTCAGTCCGCTCCACCCCTGCGCTCCCAGAGGTTGGTAGCATTAAAGCTGAGGCTCTCCCCACCCCCAAAAGCCGCTGATGCTTTCAGATGAGCTGAGTTACACCTCCTCACCTCCAGTGGAAAGCTGATGTGAGCCCCAGTAGTGTCCACACTATTTTTAAAGTGTCACTTTATGCAATAAACTTTGCAGTATGGGGCCCTGGTCCTGAGACGTGCTTTGCAATGTACTGAAGGAACTGCTGCTGTGTGTTGTTTGAATGATTTTGCAGTAAAGACCTGATATTTCTAATCTCTGGTCCGGCTTCTGAATCCTAATGCTGTGGCTGATTGGGGGAGACCATGGGCCAACCATTGCCAGTCTGATTGGGCCTCCACTCTCCTGTTAGTCCCTAGGCACCCGAGAGAAGAGGATGGGGGGAATGGTAAACATTTGCAAGCAGGAGACTTGTGTGCCAGCAGTGGGCATGGAGGAGAGAGGGCAGTAACAGGTTCAGTATATACCCCACCCTTGCCAATCTGAGGAGGCAGGGACCCCGTGGGGTTGGATTTCAGGGCCTTTGCGAGGTTTACTCACATGCAGCAACTGAAGCTGATGCCTGAAATCCCACCACCATGGCTTCTTTCCTGTGCCTTAAATGCCAAAGCACAGATCCCCGCCCTGGAACATGTGAAACCTCAGGCCTACGTTTCCCACTGGATTGAGTGAAGGGGCTCAGGAAGGACAGGCTCGGCAGGGCCCCTGATTCAGCCCTCATGGTTTGGGGGCTCACATTGGCTGCTTCTTGGCTGCAGACCTTCCTCTGAAGCCCACCACTGTAAGGACAGAAGAAGGAAGCGCTCATTTTCAGGGAAATCAGGTTGTAGGAAAAGGGGGTGGAGAAGACATTTAGGTCTGCAGTTTCCTGTCCTTTCAGCCCACGAGGGAGCACCCCTGCCCATCCCATGAGCCAGCTTCCTTCAAGCTCACCTCCCTCCAGGGGCAGTAGGTGGTGGAGGGCTCCAGGAAGACAAGAGGAACCTGGTTTGAGGGCTGGGGCGAGGGGGGGGGAGGGGAGAGGAGGCAGGCCCACCTGGGGCAAGTGACCTGCCCTGCCTTTGGACTCAGTGCCTTTGTCCTGAGCAAAGTGCCTCTGAGGACTCTTGCCCCCCACACCCACCACCACCATCTAAAGGAGGATGGGCCCTGACTGGTTTGGCTCAGTGGATAGAGCGTCGGCCTGCAGACTGAAGGGTCCTGGGTTTGATTCCGGTCAAGGGCATGTACCTTGGTTGCGGGCACATCCCCAGTAGGAGGTGTGCGGGAGGCAGCTGATTGATGTTTCTCTCTCATCGATGTTTCTAACTCTCTATCCCTCTCCCTTCCTCTCTGTAAAAAATCAATAAAAATGTATTTAAAAAAAAATAAAGGAGGATGGGAGATTTGGAGACTTCATTCCAACCCCAAAGAGGCTCATTATAAAAGTAGTCAGGCCTGGCCAGCGTGGCTCAGTGGTTGAGCATGGACATAGGTCACATGCCCGGGTTGCAGGCTCCATCCCCGGTAGGGGGCCAGCAGGAGTCAGCTGATCAATGATTCTCTCATCATTGATGTTTCTGTCTCTCCCTCTCCCTTCCTCTCTGAAATCAATAAAAATGTATTTTTCTAAAAGTAGGATTAATCATAGCTAATATACTGTGTGTTTCATAATAATAATGTGATAACAACATCGTCCTTAGTGCATCTCATTTAATCTCAACAATCCTGTGAAGTAGGTGTTGGTGTCCCCAGCTCACAGGAAGCAGACGCAGAGATAAGGTGAGGATCTTGAGCCCAGCCCCAGGAAGTTGCTCTGATCTTACCCTGGAGACAGATTGGAGGGTGGCCCTCCTCCCCAACAAGGATCCAGGAGAAGATGAGAACCAAGTAGTTGGAAGGGAAATCTAGCCAGAAGTTGGTGAGGAGACCCCCTACCCCCTCGTCCTCCTGTCCTGGTCTTGCTGCCTCCACCTCCCGGGAGACAGCCAGGTGTGGCCCCGGATCCCGGGAAGTGCTGGGGGAGGGGGTGGCGCCTCTGTTCCTAGGGCGCTGGCTCGGCCCAGAGGGGACAGGAAGCCAGGACACCGGGGATTGTCTCTCGCCGCCGCTGCCCTGCCCCAGCCCGGGAGGAAGTTCTGCCGGGTGCGCTCGGCTGGTGCCTCCCTCGCTATATTGTTGAACAGGAAACCCGGCAGCGCGGGAGCTGGGCGGTGGAGGAGAGCGAGCGCCGGACGCCGAGCCCACGCGCTCCCTGCCGGGACAAGTGGAGGCCGGGCTAGCGAGTGGACACCCCGAGGTGCTAAAGCCGGGCCAGACTGGGCGGGGGTGCTGAGCCGGGGGTGGGGATGGGGGGTTGGGTGCCGCAGGTGCGGGTCCTCACCCGGGAGCACCGCGCGCCGGCTCCTCTTCCTATCGCGTAGGGACTGGAGCTGCACGGGCCGGGAGGATGTCGCGCAGGACGGCCCCCTCCTTGCGGAGGACGGGAGGGAGGGGGGAGAAGGGCGCCCTCAGTCCGGGGATAGGAGGGGCCCAGGTCCAGGGCCCCAGCGCCGACCGGGGCGTTGGTGCCGCTGTGATTCGCGTCGCAGGGCACCTCCTGGCGACCGGTCCGTCCTCGCGCTCCAGGGATCCTCCCCTCTCCCCGCTCCCCGCATTCCTCCCTTCCTTTTCGCTCCCCCAAGGTCAAGGAGCCGAGGCCCGGGTGCCATCCTCGCCCATCCCACACTCTGCGCTCCTGGGAGCGTCCCTGTTGCGAAGCCCGCTCCGAGTTTTCCCAGGCCCGGCTGGGCAGCTCCGGGAAAGAGGCTGGGAGGGGCGGGGGTGGGCCCAGAGCGCGGAGTGCCAGCCATCCGGCTGCAAAGGGCTCGTGGTTGGTGATTCGAGTGCAAGTGGCCTCGCTCGAGTTGAGAATGCCCCGGGCAAACAACAAGCCAGAGTAGTCCCTGGGACGCAGAGGCTCGTGGTCAGCAGATCCCGGGGATGGAGGGTGGGGGTGGGGGTGGGGGGCAGGGGCGGGACTCTACCTTCCAGAGGCTCTGCTTGCGACCCGCCAGCGCCCAGCGCCCAGCGCCCAGCGCCCCGTCACTCGGAGCCGGGTTCCCAACAGGGACACCAACAGTCCCCGCCCCTCCTCCCCCCCCGCTCCCCCCCCCCCCCCCCCCGTCTCATGGTTTCTCCTGCACCGGGACCAGCTTCCAATGTCTTCGCGGGCCCATTCAGGCTCCCCCTCGCCCCCTCCCAGACAAAGCTGCTTTGTTTGGGGTTTGGGGACAGCCCGCCAGAGCGCCCCTCTCCCTTTTTGTTCCCCTTGCCAGCTCCTGCTACCAGAAATCTCTCCAGCCTAGCCTTTGAGTCCCGGCCCGACGACGAGATGGCAGGCGCCTAACCTGCATCCATCCGCAGGCTCAGCCCATCCAGCCCATGGGCTCCCGAAGACGCGCCCTGCCAACGTGAGTGCGCCGCGAAGGCGGGGAAGTGGGGAGAAGGTGTCCTCCCTGCGGCTTGTTGGCTTAGCTCGGGGCAGCTGGCTGATCCCGCCTCCCAGGCCCAGTGCACGTAGTGACTCAGTTTCCCCAGCGAGGAAAGCTTGACAAAGTCAAGGAGGAGCGTTATGCGCCCCTCCGCGGGACCCTGTCCCCCGGTCCCTCCGCCTCAGCGAGCAGCCGAGCTCCCAGCTGCTGGTCCCCCGCCACCTTTGTGGGGCAGGAGGTGTGGTCGGTGTAAAAGGCTTGCAGGAACCAGCCCCTTCCGAAGGAGGCCGCCGACTCTGGCTTTGATGGAGGGACACGGGCAGATTGAGAGTTAGGCTCTGAGGCCAGGCCGAGCCAGCATGGAGAGGCTGGGGGCTGTGGTGCTCGCTCCGGCGCCCCTGGAGGCAAGGCCGGAGTAGTCACGGACACGCGCATTCCCTGGGGGCCACTGTACGTAGAGATCTCGGGGCAGGTAGACCGGCGCGAGGGCCCACCCTTTCTCCGGAGGTGGAGGTGGGAGCCGGAGAGCAGAGGCGGCGAGGGCCGGTTTGGGCGGGCCAGGCTCCGGGTTCACGTCTGCGGCAAAGCCGCTGGGGAAGAAAAGAAAAACCGAGAGAACCGGTTTCCCGGCCTTGGGAGTCTGGCCCCTCTGCCAAGGCTCTTGAACTAAGTGAAGCAGGGACACTCCGTGGGTTGAGCGGCCCGCGGCCAGGAAGGGGCGCTGTGGACTCGCATTCTCTCAGCGCTGGAGGCGGCAGGGGGGGGCGGGGTAGGGAATGGGTTGTTTTTCCCACCTCACAGAAAGGGAAACTGAGGCCCACTCAACTTTTAGGCAAATTGTGGTGTCGGCCTGATCTCGGGCAATCACCCTATGTCAGCAGTTTTCATCCGTGTGCTGCAGCACACTGAGGGGCCAAAAGAATTTTTTAAACATGCAACATCTGACTAGTCAAAGGCACCGACCTCTCTCCCTCGGATTGTCAAATGAAAGAATGACAACAGACAGCCAACACAATAGCCGTCCGTTGTGAATAAATCAAAATTATACTTTTTTTCCAGATGTTGGGTGTGCCGCAGAATTTTAGTTATTAATGTATGGGTGCCATGAGATGCAAAAGGTTGAAAATCGCCTCTCTCTCTCTCTCTCTCTCTCTCTCTCTCTCTCTCTCTCTCTCTCTCTCTGTGTGTGTGTGTGTGTGTGTGTGTGTGTGTGTGTGTGTGTGTGTTTTATTTGTTTGTTTTGCCCTATCTCTATCTCTTTGAACCAAGGCTTTCCTGGCCATAAAGTTGAACCAGCATTACCCACAATCCTCCACCAAGGGACTGAATGAAGGGTTGCCGTAATTCCGTCTCTGGGTGTAAGAATGAGAATTTCAGAGATTATGCTATACAAGTCCCCCGTTTTAGAGAGAGGGAAACTGAGGCCAGAACGCACCTGAGGAGCGAAGCACTCGTGCGGCTGCCTCTGGTCTCCGTGGCTCTGACCTCCGTGCCCCTCCTCCTTGCTGCCCACAGGGAAAGGCCGCGGCCACGATGGCGGCGGACGTCGAGGGGGATGTGTACGTGCTGGTGGAGCACCCTTTCCAGTACACTGGCAAGGACGGGAGCCAAGTCGCCATCCAGCCCAACGAGCGCTATCGGCTGCTACGACGCAGCACCGAGCACTGGTGGCATGTGCGGAGCGAGCCAGACGGACGCCCCTTCTACTTGCCCGCGCAGTACGTGCGCGAGCTGCCAGCGATCGGGGACCCTGCCGCCGCCCCGCCGCCGCCGCCCTCGCCCCATCCTGGCCCCGCAGTCCCGGAACCGCTTGCCTACGACTACCGCTTCGTGAGCGCACCGGTGCCCGCGGGCCCCGAGGGCGTGCCCGCCGAGCCCCGAGGCCGGGTAGGCTCTCTGTGCGGCCCCGCGCTGCGCGGCGCCCGGGCACATCGCAGCAGCCTGACACCAGGCCAGCCCGCCTGCCTGTACACGCGGCCCGCGGCGCGGGTAAGGCCTGCACAGTCCCTGGACGACCTGGCGCGTGCCGCCGCCGCGCCCCCTGCCGGCCTCCTCGGGAGCGCGGGCAGCTTCAAGGCCTGCAGCGTGGCGGGCTCCTGGGTGTGCCCGCGGCCCCTGGCGCGCAGCGACTCCGAGAACATGTACGAGACCATCGAGGACGTGCGCGGACCACCGCGGGAGGAGCGCCCGGAGCAGGTATGTTGCGGGGAGCCGGAGGCGGGACGGGGGGCTGCACCCACCGAGGAGACCCACTTGACTTAGCGTTGGGCTCAACAGGAAGCAGCAGTGTCCGCCGGCTTTGGACGAAGCTCCCTCACACCGAGCCTCGCTTTCCTCTACCGTGAAACAAGGGGTTCAGGCTCACAATCTCTTATCTGCCAAAATGCCAAAGCTTCTTGGAGCCCAAAGGTTTTTCGTAAAAAAAAAAAAAAAAAAAGATGGCAAAATTTGACTTGAACCCATGTGAGGCCGTTGGTGGTCTTTATTCATCACATTTAATGTGAATATTCAGGTTTTGCTACCAATGAACTTGATTACAGGGTGCTGGCCCAGGCCTCGCTGGGAGCGTTACACCACCTATGGCATCAGGTGTGTGCGCCGCATTGTCATTCTGAAACCGAACCACTCAGACACGCATCTGGCATGAAATAGGGGGATGTGCACCTGCGCCGGCTCTACCTGCTGGCCCTTCTCACAAGAGCTGGGGGTGGGGTGTGTCAGACAAGATAATGGATAGGAAAGTCAGGAGGCTGCTTCCCTTTTTGGCTGCTTCCAACATTTCAGTTCCCTCTTTTTTTTTTTAAATATATTTTATTGATATTTTACAGAGAGGAAAGGAGAGGGATAGAGAGCTAGAAACATCGATGAGAGAGAAACATCGATCAGCTGCCTCCTGCACACCTCCCACTGAGGATGTGCCCGCAACCAAGGTACATGCCCCTGACCGGAATCGAACCCCGGACCCTTCAGTCCGCAGGCCGACGCTCTATCCACTGAGCCAAACCGGTTTCGGCTAGTTCCCTCTTTTTCTTTTTTTTTTTTTTTTTTAAATGGGTTTGTTTCAGAAAGAAGTCCAGTCATAGTGGCTTTTTCTTTCTTTTTCGCTTCAGATTCTAGTTATGTTAATTTGGGAAATCGAAAACAGAGCACGTTTTAAAAACTCTTACATCCTCAGAAATCTGCCCACGGCATGACTTCTTGAACTCAGGAACTTTTCAGGGAGGGGAGTGGAGGGGAATGCACAGACATCGGCCACCAGCTGTGAATGATGGTCAGTTCGCTTCCTCTGGGGGTCTCAGTTTGTCTCTCAGCCCAAAGAAGGGCGGGGGAGGGGGGGAGGGAGATGGCTGGATGACCCTTGAAACTTATGAGGCTATAGTTTCTTTGTAGTTGGTGTAATTTCAATAAACATTGATCCCTGCCAAGTCCCAGGACTGAGTCTGGGATGCCCACAGGAAGGCGCACCGTCCGCATAAGCAAGCTGCTGGGTATTTCTTCCACCCCATGTGGTTACAGCGCAGAGAGCTCAGGATTTGACCACAGAGACCCGATTTTGATTCTGCTGAGTCACCGCCCCCCCCCCCCCCCCCAGTCATCCTCCAGCCACAGTGTTATCGTGTGTAATGTAGAACAATGCCTAGGGATTAAGGTTGTTGACAGCTTTCAACGAGGTGAGGCTTGGACGCGCCTGGCACGTAGTAGGCAGTCCGCCAAAGACTGGCTACGGTCCCCCTTAGTATCCTTTCCTCCCGGTCTGCGCCGCCAACGCTCCGGTTTCTGCAGGGGGCAGCCCGCCCCCTTGTGGCCAGGGTGCAGAACAGCACCCAGCGGGTAGGGAACGGACCCTGCCCGCTGGTGGGATGCAGGGGGATACGGTGGGGGAGCGGAGGGATCCTGGTGCGTGGCGCCCTTGCCTGCCAGCCAGTTTCTGTGGGATAGATGGCTGGATGCCAGCGCGTCGTCTCCCGGCGCCCCTCCGTTTCCTAGGCACACTCCTAGCGGCGCACTCCTGAGCCTCAACATTTCTGTGTGTTGGTGATAGTGGGGTATCTGCCTGTCCCTCTGAGGTGTGCCCCTGGAGGTGGAGGACTGCCTTGCCCTCTGCACCCCCGCGTCCCGCACAGAGCCTGGCCCAGAGCGTGTGCAGTGTATTGACTAGGGACGAGGAGCTGCAGCTCCTTTCCCATGAGCCCGGGCTCTGCAGGTCCGCCCAGGGAAACCACCACAGAGCTCTGGACCAGGGTGGAAGGAGCGGGGGGGGGGGGGGGGGGAAGACCCTATATTCGGGTTCCTCCTGAGAAATTACCCCGGCAGCCACAGTCACTACGGAGTGGCATCTTTGCCCTTCCGCCCCAGGCTCCCAGCAGTGGCAGTGGTATATTGGAGAGGGTGGTGGTGGTGCCTGCTGGGGAGGTACTGGGCATGAGCCAGAGACCCGGTTATTGGCAAAGAGACTCTGCCCGGCCCCACTTCCGGCCCTAATTCACTGTGTGACCTCAGCAAGTTGCTTAGCATCTCTGGTTCTGTTTCCTCCTTGTGAGATGGCTGTAAACCATGCTCTCTGTGACCCTGCTTTCTTCCAGTGTCAGCTGTGGGTCTCCCTGACGCCCCATCCCCCACACACTCCAGGGGTGGGGCGTGGGTTCCCCCCTGGAAAGGAAATGCCCTCTGCTCTTAGTTGTGCGAGGCAGCATTTAGAGAAGGAATTTCCTGAAAGGTGAGCCTGCCTGTTTTCTTCTGGGAAGAGATGGAGGAGCAGGTGCTGCCCTTCCCTCCGTTTACTCACTCGCTAAGCATGTGTGGACGGAACCTGCCAACCAGCAGTGAGCCTTCAGACCCACAGGTGAGGGAGGCACAGCCCGGCCCGGGGCCCAGCATCGGGGGCAGGAGGATGTCAGGAGGGGACAGAGGCCCAGTCCAGCATGGCACAGGATGTCTGTGATCCAGCCACTCTCAGGTGCCTGGGCAGAGGTGGAGGTGAGACATGCAAGGCCCCACCCCACTCTGTGCAGCTGGCCTCAGGAATGGGGGCTGGGGTGAGGAGTGGGGAGTGCTCTCACCAGGAATCGGGGCTTTATCCTGCAGCCCTGGAAGGCTCTCAGAAGAAAAGGGAGTGGGTTTGAGAAGAGACCCCTGTGGCAGGGGCTTTGAGAATGGAGGAGGACCTTCATGGTCTCCTGGACACTCCATGATGACAGGAGACTCAGCAGGACTCGGTAGCCCATGGGCTGAGGGGCGGGGGAAATCACAGTTGGCACGCTGGGGGTGGGAGGGGGTGATAGGGAGGAGAGGAGTGGAGGAATGAGGCTGAACCACTTTGGCCCCGCCGGGCTGGGCCCAGGAGGCAGTTGGCTAGGGGCGGTCTGCTGCCCCGGGGGGAAGGTGTTCACCATGTGATGTTGGAGCCATGGGTGTGGAGAGAGTGTGGACATGGGGACAGGAGTGCTGAGACAGCCCTGGGGCTACCATGTCTGGGTGACAGACAAAGGGAAGAGAGAAGAGCCTGAGAGGAAGAAACCATCAAGGAATAAGGAGGAAACGCAGGGGAGTGTTGGCTCAAAGCTGAGGAGAAGTGGCCAGAGGAAAGGGGAAGTTAGATAAAGGCCATTAAACATTCATCGGAAGTAGCCACCAGACGTCAGTGGCCACCTTATCAGGAAGAAGCCAGAGGGTCAGAGGAACGAAGGGGAGGATACAGACGGAGCGTGTAGACAACTCTCAGAAGCTTGGCAGGGGAGGGAGAGACGCTGTGTGGCCAGATGCAGGTGTAGGTCAAGGGTGGAGACTTCCCCGAACCTAAGTGAATGGGCAGGAGCTGGGAGAGGGGGAGGCTGCGGATGGTGAGGGTGTAGTTGATTAGATGGGGTCCCCAGGAGAAAGGATGTGAGGCAGGGCCCCAGTGCTAAGAGGGAGGAGGGGCAAGGATGTGAAGATGGAGATGACATGGAGTCATTGAAGAGGGTGGGAAACAGTATCCAGTCGATGGACCACTGGGAAGGGGGTGGTGTGGAGGGCAGGGCAGTTGGCAGAGGCAGGGACCACCCCCCTTCCCAGCTGAGAGGAGTCTCTACACTCCACAGCATTTTACAGCCTTGTCACTCACCAGTCACTCAGCTAGCACCTGGTGTCTGCTGGCCCCCATGCTGGCCACTGGGGACACAAAGCCTGGTAGGATACAACATGGTCCCGTGGGCTCTCATTCAAAGGCTCACCCTCCCAGCAGCTCAGAAGGCAGGCAAAGGTACCTCCATCTGCCCCGAGTACAAAGAGAAGTTCAGAGAGTTTCAGTGACTGGCTGGAAGGCACACAGCCAGGAGGTGGCAGCATTCAGGTCCGCTCCGGGCCTCCTGACCCCAAACCCCACTCTGGCCACCAGGCTCAGTCTCAGCTGCGCGGCCTTCGGGCCTGGCCACCCTGTTCCCCTCAGCAAGGATAGTACAAGCCGAAGGCAAAGAGGGAGTGCCCTGTACGTGCCCAGCCCCGTCGTGGACACGGGCAGCAGGGAAGGAGGCATGAATCCTAAACCCTCCCCTGGTTTCTGCAGCTGAGGGCGTAGTAGGAAAATGAGAGGAACCGGGAGAGGGTGAAGCACCTGCTTCTGAGGGGGGAGAGATGGAGGGCAGGGGAGGCAAGCTGGAGCACTCTACCCGCTCACCCCTGAGGTGCTCCAGGAGCCCAGGGAAGTCTGGGGAGGAAGGGACCTAAGACTCCTCCTCTGTGGCTTGGGGCCCACCCCTGGGCCAGGGGGCCTTCTGACTCAGGGATTTCAGGGTGAGGTCACCATCCCCGCCCAGGCTGGCCATCTGGCCTAGCCCGCCCCTGCTGCCTGGGCATTGGCCACAGGGAGGAAAGAGTTACAGCCCTGGCCTCTTAGGCTTCTTATGCAAACAGCCCAGGAGGCACCTCACCTGAGTAGGCGGCCTGGACTGGAAGAAGCCCCGGGGCCCTGGTTTCTCCCTCCTCTGCCAGGAACTGTGAGTGACCCTTCAGCTCCGAATGGAGTTGGGCGCTGGGGCGGAGGGCAGTTTTCCCACTCTCTCCCCTGCCTCCCGGTTCCCACCCGTCTTCCCCTGCACCCTGCGAAAGCCCACCCAGTGACCGACGGCTGCGAGGTGCCCTGCCCTCCTCTCGGGATCCAGGCTAGCACCCACTCCTCAGAGCAAACTCCAAGGGCAGCCCAGGCAGCTATGATGGACACGAAGAAACTGGCCTTGGACAGATCCCTTTGGGCCCCCCTTGGGGGCCAGCCAGGCAGCCTTTAGGAAAGGGAGGCTGGTAAGAGCAGGGCGCTGAGCCAAGAGGAGGGTCCAGGGAGTCCCCTTGTCTGTACTCCCTCCTCTCAACAGCTCTCCCTATCCTCTGGCAAGGGCCGTTGACCTGGGTGGCCCAACTGGTTTGTTCACACTTGACCTGACCTTTTACCCTCATGACTCACCAGCAGCCCCAGGCTGACCCAGGATCCCCGCTGCCCATGCTGCGTCCTGGCTTGTGAAAGAGCAGGTTGTTGGGGAGCTCTGTCCCTTCCTTCTCCCACATTCCTGACCCGAAAAGCCCTCCCCACCCACAGCTCACAGGCTGAAAGGAACCACCCCTCACCCTGTATGTAGGCTGGTGACAGCCCCTCTGCCCCCTGGGCTCTCTCCCCCAGCCTGGGCCTCTTCACCTCCCAGTCTCTGGTTCCCTTCAGCCCCTGGATCACCTGTCTTCCCACTTCCTTCTTGAGCCCCAGCAGCTGGCCTCTCTCTAGACCTATTTTCTCTGCCCTTCCTGGATCTGTGTCCAGCAGTGGGAGGAGCCGGGAAATCGGGACTGAATGTCAGCCCTGAGTGCCAGGTCCTGGGCATGGAAAATCCATCATCATGACTGGGGTTTCTGATGATCAGAATGTGGTCAGGGTTCCACGCTAGAGTGTTGGGGAGTGAGGAGATAGTTGATGTTGGTTGGTGTACTGTAGAGGGAAATGGGGCTCTACCAAGGCGGGGTCCCAGGGCCATAGGGGCTCTTGCTTAAATCCGGAGACTCTGTTTCCAAATTGTGAAAGGATTGTGGTGTCGAGGGGATTTCCAGAGCTGCTGCCTAGGCAAACAGGCCTGCAGGCCCCTCTGTTCAGGCCAGGGATCTGGTGGGGGCGGTCCACCGTGAGGCATACAGGTGAACGGGGCTGGGGTCTGTCTAGACATCAATGTCTGTCCTGGGGGCTGGCTGGACTTGAGCCCAAGAGAGGAAGCAGAGGTGCCAGAAGGGGCCTGCCTCCAGATGCTCTCAGCATCATCCTTCGTCTTCTACACAACCTGATGACTCTCCACCTTGTCTGAATGTATAAATTACTGTTCCCCCTACAAAAATAGTTTAACCCTATGACAAATATTTGGCTAATTGGGGGAAATGTCAATCTAATGACTGTTAGCATTTTGGTTTCTTTCCCTCCATTCTGCTTTCCTGTGTGTTGGGAATTTTATAGACATAGGGACATGCTGGTGTGCTGACAATGGTGCTGTAATTTGTCACTGTTCTGTATTCATTGATTCAGTAAATGGCAAGTGCTGTACTGTGCGCTGGGAGGCAGTGAAAAATAAGGCATGGTCCCTGTCCTAGGTAGCTTACTGTCCAGGAGGAAGCATTGCCAAGCAAACTGATAGTCATGATCTAGTGTGGTGACTGCGCCTATAAGGTACTGGGGTGGAGAGCACTTTGGAGGAGCCACCACCACCCTGCTCCCCCACCAGAGGGAAGCCCAGGATCACCTCGTGGCCAGGAAATGGATGTCAGAGGGGAATCCAGCCTCCTCTGTGAAACCCTCTGGACCTGGCTGACTTTTTCTTCTCATCAATAAGAATTGGTCTTTGCAAATTTCCCACTAGTTCTCCAAGTAATTTTGATTATTTCATATTTTACTAGGAAAGCCCTTGTGTTTTTGGTTGTTGTTTTTTTAGATTTATGAAATCCCCCTCTTAAATTTATTTATGGATTTCTTTGTGACCAAGTTAATGATATTTTCTAATTAAGGTTCCATATGTTTCAAATCTAGTTTATTGATTATATTATTCAAATTGGCATTTCCTTTGTGTACTTCTTATTTTTTATCCTTTATTCTAATTCTGATAGAGGTTTATTAAATCTCCCATTCAACTTTTCTCTATAGAGTTCTTCTTGTACTTTTAATAGTTTTTGCTTTTTATATTTAACTACAGTGTTATTGGGAGCATACAAATTTTGACTATTCTGTTATCACAAATTGTGCCTTTGTATCATTATTTTGTATCATTAACCTGAAATTCCACCTTTCTGTTATTAATATGGTGGCCAATCTTTCTTTTTATTTCAGTTCTTTTTTTTTTTTTTTTTTTTTTTTGCATTTGCTGGTATCTTTAGTATCCTTTTATTTCCAACCATTATCACATTTTTTAAAAGCGTATTTCTTGTATATAGCTATCATATGACTATATTTTTAAACCCAAGCTAACTATGCCTTTTAATGGTGTAACTCAATCTGTTCACATTTAGTTTAATAGCTGAAGGACTGCACTTGATTTTATTATGGTTTATTTTACCTTGCGGTTTTCTTTTGTTGTCCAATCAGGTTGCTATTGATTCCCCTTTTCTCCTCCTATTCATCTGTTGTCCTCCTACACTTTCCAATTCATCTGTGGCTTCTGCTTTTCCCTGGGGTTCCTAACCAGGCGCATTCTATAGAATGTGCAGCCATGGGGATTCCTATTCTCAGCACTTCCATCTGGAACTCACAAAAGCCTGTCAGCCTGTAGACTCGGGCCTTTTTCCAGCTTAGAGAAATCTATTTGTTGCATGATTATTGTTTCTTTTACTTTTTCTTTTATTTGCATGTTCGTTCTCCAGACTGGATCCTCCCAGTTTCTTATCTTTTCCCTCTTTTTCTGTCTCCCTGTACTTCTGCCCTGAGGCTTAAGGTATTTTTCTGCATAACCTTCCAGGCCACAGATTTGAGTCTCAAGAGTGCCCAGTTTCTTCTTCAATCGGTAGTGTGTGACGTATTTTAAGTTCTAGAGTAGGCCTTTTTATTTTTTCCTTTGGCGCTTTACTTGAATCTCCTTGTGCGTTCTTGTTTTTTGTTCAAGTTGTAATTGTATTTTCCAGCTTCTCTCTCTTAGTGATAGCCTCATTTTTTTTTAAACCAAGTAATGTACATACATAGTTTTTAAAAATCAAAGCAATATTTTAAAGTATATAATAAAAACTCTCACACACTCCCCTGCTTCCATGCCCTGTTCTCCATCAGCTCCAGCATCACCACTTTTATTAATTCTTTCTCTATGCCCAGGTTTTCTTTTTCCTTTTCCTTTTTTTTATTTTTTATTTCGGAGAGGAAGGGGAAGGGAGAGAAAGATAGAAACATCAACGATGAGAGAGAATCATTGATCAGCTGCCTCCTGCACACCCCACACTGGGGATCGAGCCTGCAACCCAGGCATGTGCCCCAACCATGACTTCCTGGTTCCTAGGTCAAGGTTCAACCGCTAAGCCATGCCAGTCAGGCCCAGATGTTCTTTATACAAATATAAACTAGTATGAATATACAATTGCTTGCTTAATTTTCTGTCTGCCTACACAAAGGTAGTAGGCAGCCCTAGCTGGTTTGGGTCAATGGATAGAGCGTCAGCCTGTGGACTGAAGGGTCCTGTGTTCGATTCCGGTCAAGGGCACATGCCTGGCTTGTTGGCTTGATCCCCAGTGGTAAAGGAGAGTAAAAATATCTCTCTCATCATTGATATTTCTATCTCTCTCTCCCTCTCCCTTCCTCTCTGAAATCAATAAAAATAAATAAAAAGTAAAGGTAGTAGGCAGTACGCATGGTCCTACATCTTGTTTATTTCTTGCCTTTTTGGTATAACAATGTTATCTTGGAGATTGTATATAGAGAGTATCCGGCTCCTTCCTTCTAGCCTTGTGGTTTTTCATTGTCAGGATGTATCACAATTCATTTAGCAGGACCACTGTTGATGAAACTTGGTTTGTGTCCAATCTTTGCCTATGACGAACAATGCTATAACATATTATCTTAAGGTAGTTTGAATATGCATTTTCATATATTTAAGGATCGTTGTTGTTTTCTGCAAATGATCTGTTCATATCTTTTGCCCATTTTTCTATTGAGTTCTTGGTCTTTTCCTTATTGATTTTGAGGAAGTTTTTCTATATTAGGGAATATAGCCCTTTATCTCTGACATGAGTTGTAATCAACCCTCCAAGTTTGCCTCTCTACTTTGCCAATGGTATTTTTAGCAACACTAGTTTTCTTAAAATACATTTATATAAGAAATATGTAAATCACTCATTTTATCATGAAGGCCTTTTTTTGTTGCTGTTAATCCTCACCTGAGGATATTCCCTGCCCCCCCCCCCCCAATGATTTTTAGAGAGAGTGAACGGGAGGGAGAGGAGAGAGAGAGGGGGAAAAAACACATTGATGTGAGAGACACATTGCTTGGTTGCCTCCTGCATGCACCCCAACCGAGGCTGGGGATTGAACCTGCAACTCAGGTATATGCCCTTGACCAGGAATCGAACCCTTGACCATTTGGTGCACAGGACAACGCTCTAACCACTAAGAATACCGGCCAGGGCACAGAGGCCTTTTTAAAATACAGAATTTTGCTCATGTTTCCCTCTGAGTATTTCTATGGTTTCACTTATCAAATCTAAATCTTTGATCCTTTGGTGGTGGGGGTGGGTAATATCTGAGTGAAAAGAGTGAGATGTAGACCCACCTTTAATTATTTTTTTCTGGATGGCCACCCAGTTGCCCCCATCACCTCTGATCAACAAGTTCCTCTTTCCACCATGATTAGCGAGGCATCTTTAGCACGTCCTGGGCCCCAGCCTTAATGGGGTCTGAGAGCAGTGGCTGGTTTGGTGGTCTTTTGTCCCTTTTCTCCAGCCACTGGGCTGTCAGAGGAGTGGATTTTATGTGTGTTTGCTCTCCAGGACTGGGGTCGAGCTGTTGGAGCACCTACCTGGTGAGGGGCCTAAAGAGGAGAATGGGTGGTGGTCTCTAGGAGTGAGGGTTCTGCTGGCCCCTGCAGTCCAAGATACCAGCAGGAATTCTGCCTGTCCCCACCTCCCTGTGCTCCCAGCCTTAAGGGCAGAGAGTGGGGGCTTTTTTGTTTGCTTCTTAAATATATTTTTATTGATTTCAGAGAGGAAGGGAGAGGGAGAGAGAGATAGAAACATCATTGATGAGAATCATTGATAGGCTGCCTCCTGCACGCCCCACACTGGGAATCGAGCCCACAACCTGGGCATGTGCCCTGACTGGGAATCAAACCATTACCTCCTGGTTCATAGGTCAACGCTCAACCACTGAGCCACGCAGGCTGGGCAAAGGCAAAGAGTGCTTGGCTCCCCATCAGCTCCTGGGGGTCTGGTACAAGGGTTACTCTGCCTTCACCCTAAAGTCTCATGGGGGGCCCAGTCTGCCCTGGAGTTTCCCAGGTCTCAGACACTCTGACCTGTGCTAGCCAGTCCTGCCCACCAGCTGCCCCAGCCCCTGCTTGGCTCAGGCAGTAGAGCGTAGCAGTTGGAGAAGAGGAGAAACAGGGCGTGTTTAAGCTGCCGTGTTCCCAGAACCCTAGGGCCCCAGAGCTGCATCTTAAAGGGAGAGAAATTCCTTTGTCTATGTTAGATTGGAGGAAGGGAGAACTGGAAGGGCCAGTCTGTCTCCAGATAAAGAATAATGAATACCTCGTAGAGTAGTAACACTTAGGGTGTGGAAGAGTAAGAAGAATTTTTAAGGGTTTTTTTCCCCTTACTTTTTATTATGAAAATTTTCAGACATACAAAAGAGCAAAAGGAATATTAAAATGAATACATCTATACATATTACCTAGATTTAACAATTACTGTTTAAGATCCAGGCCATAGTTAAGTGTCCCCCCTTAGCTAAAGCAAGTCCCTCCCAGCCACTTGGTTTGAACCAGGATCCAGTCAAGGGCCATCCCTTGCATTTGATTGTCTCATAAGTCTCTCTTGACAACCCCGTCCCTTTCCTTCTGCCCTGACAGGGACTTGTGAAAGAGACCAGACCGGTTGCCCTACAGAATGTCTATTTTAAGCTGGAATGTTGGCTTCCCTGTGGCGGGTGCCCCCGTGTTCCTCTGACCCCTGTGATACCTCAGGGCGGTAGGTCTGAGAGGCTTAGGCAGGCCAGGTCACCTGGGCTTAGGGACAGATCATCCAGGGGAAGCAGGAATCAAGGATGATTCTAGATCTCTGTTTGGGCAACAGAGGTGATGCCGAGATGGGGAGCTCGAGACGGGTGGAGACGCACTCAGGCTGAGGCAGGCAGCTTTTCAGTGTGTTGGGGACATCCAGGTTGGATTGCTGAACCTGGGGACGCAGTTGTGAGTTGTTAACCTAATGAGGTCAGTTGAGCTTTCCCAGGACAGTGGAGTGAGAAGCAAAGATGAGACACCAAAGCACCGGGGAGATGGCAGAGGACGACGAGCGTGGGCCCAAGAGCTGAGAAGCAGCAGATAGAGGAAGAGAAAGCTGACCGAGAGGCCATGTCCGAGGCAGTACGGGAGGGAGAGGATTGTAAGGACTAAGTACCAGGGAGAGTAAGACCAGACAAGGACCAAATTTGTCCTCAGGGAAGTTGTGGGAGGCCTGGGCAGTGGGCTGGGTGTTGAGTGAGTGGACGGCGAGACAGTGGGGCACACACACCACTTCAAGAACTTGGCTTTGAAAAAGAGGAAGGGAAAGTTGGGTCCAAAGGCATTCTTTCTCTTTTCAAGATGGAGAGACCTTGCCTGGCCGGTTTAGCTCAAGGGGTTGAGCGTCAAGCCAGGAACCGAAAGGCCACTGGTTCAATTCCCAGTCAGAGCATTTGCCCAGGTTGTGGGCTCGATCCCTTGTGGGGCATGTGCAGGAGGCAGCCGAATGATGATGTTCCTCTCTCATCAATGTTTCTATCTCTCTATCCCTCTTCCTTCCTCCCTCTCTAAAAAAAATCAATAAAATAAAATTAAAAAAAGATGGAGAGACCTTGAATTTGCTGCAATGCCAAAGGGACAAAGGTGGAAGGGTTGGAGATTTGAGGTGAGGCAGCTTTTGAGCAAGTGAGAGGCAATGAGGTTGGCTGGGCATTGGGTTGGCGGGGCAGGAGGACCCTGAGCTCCCATTAGGGGAGGGAGAAGGAATGGTGGCTACAAGTTCAGATACGTCTGAGGGGGTGGGCAGGTGACCACCACCACCACATCTTTCCACCCCCTGAGACTGACTTAGCCACAGCCTTTGCTTGACAACTTCCTTGACAAACCATTTGTGACTCCACCTAGCTTAGCAGCCGGAGAGCTCCCAGCCTTACGCAGAGCACAGGGACTGTGAGCCAGGAGGGGCTCCACCCCAGGAGCAGGCTAAGCAGGCAGCCCCATGAAGCCACCCAAAGGCTCAGGCAGAGTCCAGAGCCAAGGGCGCGCAATCAAAACCCAAAGCCAGAAAAGCAGAAGTGGGGGACAGAGCCCTGCTCTCTTTCCCATGTCCTGTGGGTGTGGGAACTCAGGCTGCTGCTTGGCTATTTCACAGAGACCAGCCCTGTGAGCGGGGAGAGAATGACAGCCCAATCTCTGGATAAAGAAACCGAGGCCCGATTGCAGGCTCCATCCCCCGCCCCTGTTGGGGTGTGTGCGGGAGGCAACCAATCGATGTGTCTCTCTCACATCAATGTTTCTCTCTCTCTCTGTCTCTCCCCCTCCCTTCTACTCTCTCTAAAAATCAATGGAAAAATATCCTCGGGTGAGGATTAACAATAATAGAAAAAAAGAAAGAAAGAAACGGAGGCCCAGAGATTCAAGAGGTTGTCCAGAGAGAAGCTGAGCCAGAGAATACACAAGTTTCTGGACTCCTGCTCCACTCTTTCCTTTTAATGGAATGAAGCTTCTGCCCCAACCCCAAGAGGACAGCCTCACCTCAGGCCATTGTGTTTGCAATCTCATGCTACCTGCATGTGATAAGAGTCCACTGAGCCCCCTGGGCCTTGACACAACACGCATTGCCCAGGCCCCTGCCCAGACTGGTGACATCAGACTCTCGGGCTTGCGTGGATCCCCTGGTGTTCTGAGGCTTGAGGACCCGGATCCTGTGGGTGACCCAGCCTCCCCAAGGCACGGAGGTGGGGCTGGGGTGGATACCGAGTGAGGCCGGACTCCGTTCTGGAGCAGGTGTGCTCAGGGGAGGGACAGTTCTGTGCACTCGGCCAAGCTTCCAGAGGAAAAGATCACAATTCATTCTCACGCTCCCTCCGCTCAGCCCAGATGACTCGGAGCAGGCTCAGAGTCAGCAGAGGAGGTCCTGCCCCTCCACCCCCACCCCTGCCCCAGTCGAGGGTTTGTGGGTATTTCTTTTGCCTCTAGCCCCAGAGACCTGATGGGATTTTCTGGTTGCACCTGCTCTAGTTGCCCCAACCCTCCTGTGAGGGTTTTGGAGAGAGGGGTGAGCACAGAGGGCTGGGGAGATGGATGATGTGCAGTTGGCTTGTTCTGTCCCCTCCCCCACCATGCACCTCTCAAGACTTGAGGGTGTGGTTGAGGAAAGAGGACCCCACTGGGGAACCTCTGTGGTCATCACCTTTTCTTGCCGGGGGACGAGAAGCCCAGGCAAGAGGCCTGAGGCGCCAACCTCCATCACCAAGAGCAGCCAGAGCTGTGTGGGGTTGGTAGGTCGCTGTGCTGTGGGGCCAGGGCCCGCTCGCTGGGAGACCCCGGCATGCAGGCCAGGCCTCGTACCGTGGGAAAGCAGCAGGGGAGTTCCGGCTACCTTTCGTGTGGTCCCAGCCCCCATACCCGTGGTCAGCAAACTGTGGCTCGCGAGCCACATGCGGCTCTTTGGCCCCTTGAGTGTGGCTCTTCCACAAAATACTACGGCCCGGGCGAGTCTATTCTGAAGAAGTGGCGTTAGAAGAAGTTTAAGTTTAAAAAATTTGGCTCTCAAGAGAAATTTCAATCATTGTCCTGTGGATATTTGGCTCTGTTGACTAATGAGTTTGCCGACCACTGCCCTAGACTGTCACTCCAGGTTCCTGCCACATGGACACCCTGCTTCCCCATTCCACCTGCAGGTCAGAGCCGAAGGCCGGGGTTCCCACTCCTGCCCTCCTCTGCTCTCTCCCCTCCCCGACCCCAGCCCCTCCCTGGTGGCTCAGAGTTTCTGGCTGCTCTGGAATTTACAGCTGTTTCCATCTCCTGGGCGTGGCTCCATAACTCTTGTTGACCTGTCGTGTGTGTGTGTGTGTGTGTGTGTGTGTGTGTGTGTGTGTGTGTGTGTGTATTCCCTGGCCCTCAGGGCGGGGTACTGTAGTGTGTCATGTGTGTGATGCATTGAGGACTCAGGCTCTTGGGGAGGGATTAGTCTACTCTGGGGCTCTGAGTTGGGGCACAGGAGACTGTCCGGGAGCTTTTGGGGTAGAGTAGAGCATAGACCCCAGACTTGCTCTGGATGTGGTTCCCCAAGGTCCTAGACCCCAAATCCATCCATGCATGGTTTACTTGGGTGTCTGGTGCTGAGCCCATTGTGGGTGCAGGGGAGGAGGGGCTGGGGAACACGGGAGAGGGAGAGCCAGGTCTGGGGGCAGGAAGATGACTGAAATGGAAGACTAAGAGATGGGAAGTCTGGGGCCCAGGGTGGGAGGGTGGGGGTCAGAGCCTAAACTGGGACCTGAACAGCCCCTATGGGACAGCCTTAAGGCAGGCGGGTGGGTGGGCAGGGTGCTGCCTGGCACTTGGGGTTGGGGAGGAAGCACCCCTGAGGGGATCAGTGAAAACAAAATGGTCCCCAAGGGGTGGGAGGAGGGGCTGCTGCTTCTCACTGGGGGTGTGCTGTGTCCGCTGTGCATGAGAGGGTCAAGGGCGGCAGGCCAGGAGGAAGCTCCTAGGCTAGGGCTCCGGAGCGGTTCCGGTCCCCTTCTCCAGGGTTTGGAGAGTGGGGGTGGGCACAGGCATGCTTGTTTATGTGTGTGGACACGCGGCGGAGGTGGCACATGCCTCAAGGAGGCAGACCAAGGCGGTCAGGCGGGTAGATGGTGGTGTGGCCAAAATCCTTCCTGCCCTCCACGTGGCTAGAAACCCATCCAGAGACCGGTTTCTTCTGATACCACATCAGCCCGCCCCCTTCCTCTTTGAGACACCCACCCGCACAAAGCTTCCTCTTTCCCATCACACCCTCCCTAGGCCTTGAGGGAGGTGATGGTCACTCGTTGTCCTGTCTATGCCAGCTCAGGCCCCAACACCCAGCTGCCCCCAGGCTTGTCCCCATCTGTGAAGCCTCCCCCTCCCCCACCCATTGCTCCCATGCGTCCCCTGTGGAGCCTGTCCAGTGGCTGCGTCTGGGCCCAGGAGTCAGACTCATCAGTAATCAGAGCTGAGTGAGGCAGCCAGTCCTGGCCACATAAAAATCTCCCCATTCTCCCCCCTGTTCCTTGTGCGAGATTCCCATCAGACCCCCTGGCTCCCTCCCCCGCCCCCCATACACACACCCTGCCTCAGGCAGCCTGCCTCATGCAGCACTTCCGCAGCCCTGACAGGAAATGGGCTGGAGGCTCAGCCTCCCACCATCTCAAGGCAACTTCTTGTTTCCCTATTGCCCTGTGCCAGCCCGGGGTTGTGCCCCGTAGCTCCACCCCCAAAGCTTCCCAGGGCTCCATCCCAGCAGCTCAGAGGGGACAGGATGGTGGACGTGATTGCCAAACTGACCAGGAGGCAGAGTCGGGCCCTTCGGGTGCAGGTAGGGGAACTTGGCATTGGGAGCTGAACTTGGCCTCTGATGGGGATAGCAGACGGTCCTATGGAGTCAAGGGGTCAATAGTGGAACTCCATCCCTGGCCCTGTCAGGAACTGGGGGGAGCTGGGGTTCGGAGCAGGGAGTCTCACGGGGCTTGGGAATCCTCCCTTTTTTCCTCTTTCCTTCTCTGAGGCCTTGCCCGTCCGAAAGAGGCTGAGAGGTGGTGATCAGCTGGGGGAAGAGAGGCAGGCCTGCTCCCTGCTTGCGGGTGGGAATTGAAGACAAGAGGAGCTGGGGGCCGGGAAGCTCTGAGTGTGGTGAGAACTGGGCCCCTCTCGGCTCCGTCCTCTGGCCTGAGGTGGGAGGACACTTCCTCTTTCCCACTAGGTGTCCCTGTGTCTCTGATGACTGGGACTGGGCCCCGAGAGCCCTTGGTGCCCTAGACAGGCTGCATCTGGGTCTTGTCTGGGCCTCTAGGAGTTTGGGGGTGGGGATGGCAGGCCCTGCTCTAACCTGGGCGAGCTCCCCCTGGAAGGCCAGGGGGCATGGAGGGACTGACTCACCTGGCTTCCAGGAGCTGGCCTGATCCAGGCTGAGGCTGTCAGGAAAGGAAAGTACCTCTGTCTTAGCACTGGGGGCTCTGTAGAGTTCTAGAGTTTGAAGGGGCCTCAGGGCTGCTGCAGTCCAGCTTCCTCACAGGACTGCCACTTCCCTTGGGGGCGCGGGGCGGGGAGGTTGGGGCTCTGCTTGCTCACATCCAGTGAAGGCCCCTCACTACCTCCTGAGGCAGCCCCCATCCAGAGAAGGTGCCCCCTTCAAGGGGACACTGCCTTGCCCTCATTTAACCTCCAATCTGCAGTCTGGAGCCCCACAGTATGAGTCTGCATCTTCTCTTCCTCATGACATCCCAGTCATGCTGGAGGCCTGAACTTGTTCCGCCCAGGTCTCCTCTGTACCTGCTGGGAGGGTTCCTTGTGCAAGATTCCCATCAGCTCAACCGGCCTGAGGCTCCCCGTGGACTCAGAGCCAAGGCCAGCAGCCTAGCCAGGTGGAGATCCCTGCTCCAAAGAGCCTGGCTCCTTCCTTGGCGGGTTCACTGCCCATGCGCCCTTCCAGCCCCTGCCCCGGGGTTAGCTGGGGTGCATAGCAGTGTGTCTGGTTGTTCACCTTCCTCTGCTGCCTCCATCCTGTCATCCCAAGGAGTCTCCTGTTCCTTTGCTTGAACCCTTGTTTTCAGGAAGTTCTTGCTCAAGGCTAACCCGGTCTCTCCTGCAGTGTCAGGTGTGTGTTTGTTGCTGAAGTCTGGTATGGAAATGACCTGTGCACTCAAGCAGGAAGTGCTTTGGGTGGATCTGCATTGGACCACCTAGTGCGGGGTGACCGTGTCAGTTACAGTCCCTGAGTCTTGCTCTTAAGAAACTCATGCCTTTAGGGGCAGAGAAGGGAGGTAGATGGGTGGACAACGAACCGGACCACCAAGGCAGCATGCCATCAGGCCCCAACAGAGCGGAGTGACAGCAGGTTAGACTTTTCTCTGGAGGGAGAAAGCCTCGCCCAGTGAGGCCTGTGAGCGGAGCTCCATGGAGGAGCCGGATTTGGGTGGGCAGGGAAAGAGCCGGGAGTTCCAGGCTGAGGGCATGGCTGGAGCGAAGGCACGGAGGTAGGAAGGTGCCTTTGTGTTTGGGGGCTGGTGTGGCTGGAATACAAGAAGCCACAAAAGGGCTGTTGTGAGTGGAGAGAAAAGAGAAGGGGGGTGGAGGGTCGTCTCAGCCACGCAGGAGCTGGTAGGGGAGGGAGAGGAGGGATGGACTGCTGCACCCAGCTCTCCCTGCCGCCTACATGCCTGGGACCTGCCACGCTGTGTACAGCTGCCACACCCCCTTCTTCGGCAGTGGTTTTGTTCTTTGGTTAGCAGTCGTCGTCATCGACATGCTGTGCGTTTTACGTCACCCTGCTTCCCCCCACCATTTGCACACGTGTGCAGGCTGCCGGGGCAGGGGTTTGTGTCCATTTCTTCACTGCTGCATTCCTAGTGCCTAAAACCATGCCTGGTCCAGAGTAGGAGATCTCTGTTGGACAAATGAGTATTTTTGTAGGCACCTAAGGCTCAGGGAGAGGCCACCTTGAGCAGGACATGCTTCCCCTCTTGAGGAGTTGACAGCTTAGTGAAGGTCTCACGGCAACAGAGAAACTTCTATGACTTAAAAAAAATTAAAAAGGTTTGGCCCGGAGGATGTGGCTCAGTGGTTGAGCATTGACCCATGAGCCAGGAGGTCACAGTTCAATTCTCAGTCAGGGCACATACCAGAGTTACAAGCTCAGTCCCCAGTGGGGGCATGCAGGAGGCAGCCAAGCAATGATTCTCTCTCATCATTGATGTTTCTATCTCTCTCTCCCTCTCTCTTCATCTCTAAAATAAGAAATATATATTAAAAAATAAATTTTAAATTTATTGGCCCTGGCCAGGTGGCTCTGTTGGTTGAGGCGTCATCCCGTACAGTGTATGGCATACACCAAAAGGTTGCTGGTTTGATTTCTGGTCAAGGCACATACCTGGGTTTCAGCTTTGATCCCGGGTTAGGGCACATAGTGGAGGCAACCAGTAAATGTTTCTCTCTCACATCTTGTTTCTCTCTCTGCCCCCCCCCCCCCCCCCCGCCTTCCTCTTTCTAAACATATCCTTGGGTGAGGATTAAAAGCTTAAAGAAAAAACTAAACAAAACAAATCCAATCCCTATAATTACACCTCTGTTTCTAAAAACACAATATTGGAATTGTGCTAAGTTTATCATCTTGAAATCTTTCCCTTGCAGCGTTTTGTATTCTTAGAAAACAGTATTAATCTCCTTGTGCTATTCTGCTGCCTGGGGTTTGAGAGGGTAGCTGTCTACCCCTCTGATGGGTTGAGGGTGCAAGGCTGTGGTGGGCACACGGGAAATCTTGGGAAAGGTCTTGAACCTGACACCTGAGCTGAGTCCTAAGGGACTAGGAGTCAGCCAGGTGAAAAAGGGGTGGGGAGGGGCCTGGGCAGGCTGTGAATGAGCTGAGGCCCATAGGAGACACAGCAGAGAGGGTGGGGGCGGTGCTACAGGAGCTCAAAGTTCAAGCTCAGGAGCAAGGAGTGGCAGGAAATAAGGTGATGGCAGGTGATGGGCTGCCTCTGGTGGCCTGTTAAAGGCTTGGACTTTGCCCTGCCAGGCTGCAGGCAGCCTCGAGGGTGTTAAGCATAACCAGGCTTATCTTCTGTATGACTGAATCCTCTAGCCCACCTCACTTCCTTTGGGGGTAGGAGGGGTTCACCTTTCTTTGCCCCTCCTCCTCCTTTTCTTTTGTTTGTTGTTGTTATTGTTGTTAATCCTCACCCGAGGATATTTTTCCATTGATTTTTAGGGAGAGTGGGAGAGGGGAAGACAGAGAGAAGTATCGATGTGAAAGTAACACATCAATTGGTTGCCTCCTACACGAGCCCTGACCAGGGCCTGGGCCAGGGAGGAGCCTGCAACCGAGGTACTCGCCCTTGACTGGAATCGAACCCAGGACCCTTTGGTCCACAGGCTAATGCTCTATCCATTGAGCCAAACGGGCTAGGGCTGCCCCTCCTTCTTCCCTCCCATCTGGCTGTCCTCTGTGTTTTCCATGTCTGGAGTTGATTCAGAGTCCTGCAAACCCCACATCCAGGAGATTCTAGTCCCAAATCCAGAGGCAGTACTGATTCTGGCCCCAGAGCGCTCCCGGCCAGGAGGAAGGGCGGGATGTAGAATGCAGCAAGACCCTGGTCCCATAGGACCTGCATAGGACAGGGAAGGGGTGGGTCCCAGACCATTTCTCTGTTTCTGCCCAACCTTTGATTCTCCTCTGTGAGTGCACAGCTGGGAGAATTCGGTTATCAATATTTTATTAATAAATAATTCATGGCATTGCCCCACCTTATCTGGGGCATTGCATACGTTACAAAGCACTTTCAAGAACATTTCCTCATTCTCTCTTCACTACAATTTCCAGAACGGCAGGGCAGATATTTCACAGCTGGGGGAACTGAGGCAGGGAGGTACGGTGACTTGCTGAAGGTTGCCCAGGTGGCAAATGTGACCGCAGCTGACCTGTCTCCTTCTTCTTGCGCAGGTGGACGAAGCCCCAGAGCCCGTGTACGCGAACATAGAGAGACAGCCTCCAGCCACTTCACCTGTCGCCGCCGCGGCTCGCCAGCCCGGCCAGGTGTGGGAGACACACACGGACGCGGACACCGGGCGGCCCTACTACTACAACCCAGACACGGGCGTGACCACCTGGGACTCGCCTTTCGAGGCTGCGGAAGGCGCCACCAGCCCGGCCAACTCCCTGTCCTCGGTGGGCAGCCACGAGAGCCTTGAGACTGAGTGGGGTCAGTACTGGGATGAGGAGAGCCGCAGGGTGTTCTTCTACAACCCGGTGACCGGCGACACGGTCTGGGAGGAGGAGTCCGAGGAGCACGAGGACCACGACGCGCTGAAGATGCAGCCAGGCCTGAGCCCAGGCAGCCCCAAGGACCAGAGGGTGAGGGGCGGGGCCTGCGCTGAGTGGGCGGGGCTGGCTCCTAGGCCTCTGACCCCGCCTCCTCCCCACAATCCTGGGAACTTGGGGTGAGGGGCGGGGCCTGAGCTGGGTGGGCGAGGCTGGCTCCTAGGCCTCTGACCCCTCCTCCTCCCCACAATCCTGGGAACTTGGGGTGAGGGGCGGGGCCTGAGCTAGGTGGGCGGGGCTGGCTCCTAGGCCTCTGACCCCTCCTCCCCACAATCCTGGGAACTTGGGGTGAGGGGCGGGGCCTGAGCTGGGTGGGCGGGGCTGGCTCCTAGGCCTCTGATTCCCCCCTCCTCCCCACAGCCCTGGGAACTTGGAATGAGGGACGGGGCCTGGCCAGTGGTGGGTGGGCTGGCTCTGAGGGGCCTCTGACCCAGTCTTTTACTCCCTGTAGCCTCCCACCCCTGAGACGGACTACCCTGAGGTACTGACCAGTTACCCCGAGGAGGACTATTGCTCTTCGGGCTCCCTCAGTGAGCCCGGGCCCGCCTCTCCTTTTGTCACGCCTCCCGGCTGGTCATGCCACGTGGATCCGGAGGGGCAGACACTCTACACCAACCAGTTTACCCAAGAGCAGGTAGGGGAAACAGACAGGTGGCCCCAGAGAGCCTCGGGACACGCCTCCAGCCTTTCCTTACTAGTAGCTCCCCTTAACACTGAACTTCAGCTCCTGTTCTGGCTCCACGCCAGCCTAGGACACTGTGTCACCTGCACCTGTCCCTCCAGACTCCTGGGGCCTATGTTGGGCTCTGGTTAGAGGGAACCTTTTCTTCTCCTCTCTTGAGGCCACTGGCAGCCCTGACCTTCCCTCTCCCCTTCACAGTGGGTGAAGCTGGAGGACCATGGGAAGCCCTACTTCTACAACCCCAAGGACGACTCTGTTCGGTGGGATCTGCCCCAGGTAACCGACTGGGGAAGGGAGAGTCCAAAGGAGAGAGGGAGGGTTTATATATGACAGTGTCTTTCTCCCCAGATCCCAATTCCTGCCCCTCGAAGCATCCTCAAATCCAGCCAAGACAGTGAGACCCCCGCCGAGGCCAGCCCTCCAGAGGAGAAGGTAAGGGAAGGGGCATGTAGGCCCTGGTAGGACCCCACAGAAGAAATAGGGGAGTTCTGGAGGTCCTGGGGTCTGGAACTGAGCCAGGCATGTCTCCCCCATAAGCCCCAGCACTAGCCTGGGCTGAATGAGCCTGGATCTGGGGGTCATCCCAGGCCCAGAGGTGGGTGAGGTTGGGATCTGGGAGGAAATCTCTATTGCTGCTGCTGCTGCTGCTGTGGGAGCAGGTACCCCACCATCAGCAGCAGCAAAGAGGGTTCAATGGAGGTCCAGGCCCAGCCTGTGGAGCATTGCTGGCCGAGGCGGAGACTAGCCTCGCTCCACCATGGCTCACATCCATAACTGCGTCCTCTTTCCCCTTCTTTCTCTAAGATCAAGACCCTGGACAAGGCAGGCGTGCTCCATCGCACCAAGACAGTGGACAAGGGAAAGCGGGTCCGGTGAGAGCTCTCTGCCCCCACATTCACTGAGCACTTCCCCTGTGCCAGACTCTGTTAATCCTCATAGCAACTTTGTAAGAGGTCCTGTGAGGACACTGAGGCACGGAGAGATAAAGGGAGTCCACCTCTAACCATTGGGTGTCCCCAAGCTGTGATCTTTTAAAAATATATATTTTTATTGATTTCAGAGAGGAAGAAGAGGGAGAGAGAGAGAGAGAGAAACATCAGTGATGAGAGAAATCATTGATCGGCAGCCTCCTGCCTGCCCCCAACTGGGGATTGAGCATGTGCCCTGACAAGGAATCGAACCATGACCTCCTGGTTCAGAGGTTGACGCTCAACCACTGAGCCACTCTGGCCGGGCCCCAAGCTGTGTTCTTAAGCTCTGTGTCCTGCTCCCGGGGGTGGGAAGGAGGCCTCAGCCCAGGGCCAACTCCAAGCTCTGCCACCCCCCCCCCCCCCGCTTCCCCATCCCCACCCAGGAAGAAGCACTGGAGTACCTCCTGGACAGTTCTGGAGGGTGGCGTCCTGACGTTCTTCAAGGACTCGAAGACCTCAGCTGCAGTTAGCCTGGTGAGGCCCGGGCCGCCAAGGCAGGGATCACGCCACCTACTCCTGACTCCTGTGGGTCTTTACCTGATGTGTCTTGTCAAAGGCCAATTCTGAGACAGTGGAACATAAATGTCCTGCGAGCTAGGCCTTTGGCAAAGACAAGAGCAGATTTACCCCAGGACAAGCACCTGCAGCCACTGGGCATGGGGAGCTAGCTGTCCTTAAGGGCCGACAGCTCCAGCCTCCTGGCAGGCAGCTGGGGACTAGGTGCCCTGTTTGCAGGGATGGGGGCTGCACACTTTTCTCCTTTCCTCTCCTGGGAGGGCAGGCAGCAAAGGACCCACCAGCCCTCAGGTTCTGTGGTTAAGAAGTTCCAGGATCTCTGGGTTCCAGAAACCCTTGGGCCCCCTTCTCCCAGAGCTGTGACCCCATCCTGTCACTAGAGCTGAGAGAGCCTGGTGAACTGAAGTCAGGGTACTGTGGCAGGCCTGTCCAAGCTGAAGGCTCTCTCCTTCCCTCTCCCACAGAGGCAGCCTCCTAAGCTCTCTATCCCCGAGTACACGGTGAAGCTGAAGGGGGCCTCTCTTGCCTGGGCCCCCAAAGACAAATCCAGCAAGAAGAATGTGCTGGAGGTGAGTTGGGGTAGAGAGAAAGAAAGGGGGCTTACTGATGGCTTGGGACTCAAACTAGGCAAGTCCCAAGAAGGGGACCTGGGGGGAGTTGGGTCTGGAATTCTCAGGGCTCAAAGCTCAAGTTGCCCCCACCTTAGGGACCCATCCACAGTATTTCTGGCATCATGGATTCTGCAGTTTCCTCTCCAGGAGCTGAGTTCCCCAGTCCTTGGCCTTGGACGGTGATGAGAAGTAGTAGGGGTCTCTGGGGGACAAAACTCTGTCATGACTTGTGTCTCTGCAGCTGCGGAGCCGAGATGGCTCAGAGTACCTAATCCAGCACGACTCGGAGGCCATCATCAGCACCTGGCACAAGGCCATTGCCCAGGGCATCCAGGAACTGGTAGGCAGAGCCTGGGGCCTCTAGGACTGTAGGGAGGGGATGGCCAGCCATTATTCAGGGCAGCTGTGCCCACTGTGGGTGGGGTCCTCTACTCAGGCACTGGGAGCTCCATGGCACCAGTGGGTAGTGCCCCTCCCTGCAGATGCAGCCCCCCTCCCCCTCCCCCCCCCCCCCCCCCCCGTTATGACTGGATGGCAAGAGGGCTGCTGAAGAAACAGCCTTTCTTAATGAACCAGCCTCTGAGGTTGGCCCTGCAGGAGGATGCTTCATGAGGGCTGGAGGCACATCCTAGAGGACTGCCCCATTTTAAGGGGCGCAGAAGGAAAAGAACATATCCGAGCAATAGCCTCAGGCTAGAATGAAGATAAAATGTTTAAGGGTTGAATTGAAGAGTCTACCATTTTTAGGTTCAAAATATCAATTGCATACGTAGAGATGGGACAGTCCCCCGCTGACGGCAATTCACCTGGAAACAACCTGGGGCTTTCTGAAATTCCCTAGGACCCAACACTGGGTGCGGCATTTGGCTGTATTACTAGAGGCAGGAATCCAGATCCAGGGAGGTGATTCTGGTGTGGTTGTTGGCTCAGGCCCCAGCTAGAACTGCAAGCTCAGAACTGGGAGCCACATACTGGGGAATCCTGACCTAGTGGAGTGTACAGAGGTGCTGAGAAAAATATGGAAAGGGCAGGGCCAGGGGGCGGGGGTGGGAGACAGGAACTGGGACATGGGTAGGGCAGAACAGGAGGACTGTCTCCCAACACCTGAAGAGTGTCATGCAGCTAGGAAGGTGAATGTTCTGAGCTTCCATGGTGGAGATGAGGGGAATTATCCTGGTTAAGGGAAGGGTGAATTTTGTGGGGTCGGGGGTCACCAGGCCAGCAGGCCCGAGGCTCTGCCTCTGAGGCTATGTGGTTCTAGTCTGCAGACCTGCCCCCAGAGGAGGAAAGCGAGAACAGCAGTGTGGACTTCGGGTCCAGCGAGCGCCTGGGAAGCTGGCGGGAGGATGAGGCACGGCCTGGAGCAGGTGTGCGCGGGGATGGAGGGGTGGGGGATGAGGGTGGGGATGGGGTGAAGGGAATCTTTTGGAGAGGGTGATGACCCGGATGGGGCCTGGTGGGCCACCCCGGCGCCACCGACTGACCCGCCCTTGCATTCCCTGCAGCAGCCGCTCCTGTCCTGAGCCCTGGGGTCCAGGAGAGCGACTTGAGCAAGGTCCGGCAGAAGCTCCGCAAGTTCCTACTCCGGAGGCCCACGCTGCAGTCGCTGCGGGAGAAGGGCTACATCAAAGGTACCGGAGGGACCTGGAGAGCGGGCCGCTGGTGGCGCAGGGGAGGGCGGCGCTGACCAGCCTCTCCCCCAGACCAGGTGTTCGGCTGCGCGCTGGCCACGCTGTGTGAGCGCGAGAGGAGCCCCGTGCCGCGCTTCGTGCAGCAGTGCATCCGCGCCGTCGAGGCCCGCGGTACGTACGCAGCAGTCTGCGGGGGCAGGGGCGGGCAGGGAGGAGGGCGCATGCAGGGCGCCTGACAACCTCCGAACAGGACCCCATGAGGGAGGCCCCTGGGCGGGCGCAGGGTCGAGAGAAAAGGACCGGGAGCTCCTTAGACGGAACCGTAGCAGGGGCTTTAGCCCCATCCACGAAACCCGGGCTCAGCGCCTCCTCTCTCCAGGGCTGGACATCGACGGGCTGTACCGCATCAGTGGAAACCTGGCCACCATCCAGAAGCTGCGCTATAAGGTGGACCACGGTGAGGCTCGCCCTCAGCCCTGCCTCAGGGCCCGGAGGCATGGCATGAGGGGGCGCTCACCTCCTCTTCCTCCGTCCCGCTTGCCGCAGATGAGCGTCTGGACCTGGACGACGGACGCTGGGAGGACGTTCACGTGATCACCGGCGCCCTGAAGCTCTTCTTTCGAGAGCTGCCCGAGCCCCTCTTCCCCTTCTCGCATTTCCGCCAGTTCATCGCGGCCATCAGTGAGTGGGGCGGAGGGGGTGGGGTGCAGCTGGCCTGCCTGGGGCAGGACCCCCACACACCGGGAGGTAGCTCCATCCGTTCCCCTCGCCGAGCCCACCCTTCCCTTCGCCAGAGCTGCAGGACCAGGCCCAGCGCAGCCGCCTTGTGCGCAACCTGGTGCACACGCTGCCCGCCCCCAACCACGACACGATGCGGCTACTCTTCCAGCATCTGTGCCGGTGAGTGGGCGGCCGTGGGAATGGGGAGGCGGGCCCTGCCGGGACCCCCAGCACCCTCCCATCTCTGGGCCCTGATTCCCCTCCACCCCATCCCCGCTGCAGGGTGATTGAGTATGGGGAACAGAACCGCATGTCCGTGCAGAGCGTGGCCATCGTGTTCGGGCCCACGCTGCTGCGGCCGGAGACGGAGGAAGCCAGCATGCCCATGACCATGGTGTTCCAGAACCAGGTTGTGGAGCTCATCTTGCAGCAGTGCTCAGACATCTTCCCGCCGCACTGACCCCACTGCCGCACCGAGGACCTGGCACTGGAGTTGGCCACGTTTGTCCTGCCACGTGGCTAGACTCGATTTCTGAGACCCTCCACTTCCCCCGGTCCACAGGCCGCTGGGAATTCTGCACCCCTCAGTTCTGAGGGTATGGTGACCCTGGGTGGGTAACTCACAAAATGTGATTTTTCCCCTCACCTGTCCTGTTTTGGGGTTAATTGGGTTCTGTTCTTGATTACAGCGCCACCTACTGTGTGTGCGCGGGCGCGCACACGAGAATGTAGTGGGGGGGGGGGGTGAGGGTTGTTGCGAGGAGTAATTTGGGAGAGGGGCTTCCTGGCTTCTTCAGGCTTGAGGCCTTAACAGAGACCCTGTGGGCTGGCACTGTGCCCATCATAAAGCAACTTCCCTGCTGCTGAAACAGGACTGACCCGGGCCTCCAGCGTGGGCAGCTGAACCTGCCTTCCCTCAGGAGGCAGGAAGGACCTTCTGCCCAGCCCGCCCACTGGCTGGCTGTGGACAGTTTTCACCTGCTTTCTTGTTTGCGGATCCGGGATTCTGCCCTCCTGGACCCACTTAGGTTCTGTGCAAGGGGTCTTCCCGTTGGGTAAATGTGTGCCTGGCACCTGCCACCTGACATGCACCATTTCCACACACAATCCCACTTTGCAGATGAGAAAACTGAGGCTTGCAGAGGCAAAGTGACTTGGTTCAGGGTCCAGTGGGTGATCTGACTCCCCAGCTGTGCTTTGGTATAAGCTCCCCTTATACTCGTGGTGGGGTAAAACCAATCCTTTCAGCTACCCGCTAACCGCAGCATGGACTTATGGGTAAAGCAAAACAAACAAAAAAAAACGAAGCTGGGTGGGTTCTGTCTGGGCCTGGGGAGGAACCTGGAGGGGAAGAGGGAACCTGTCCAGCTGTCCTTCCCTGGGGGGAGGGGAAGTGGCACTAGCAGGAGCCCCCAGCCCCTCTCAGCACCTCGCTGTCAAGTATGCCTCCCTGGTGGCTGCCTTGCCACACAGCTGGGAGAGGCCTGCAGGACGGAGGGAAGGGGCGTGTAACCTCCACAAAGGAAGTGTGGACGCTGGGGTCAGCAGCCCCCTTCCCTCACACAGACCACATCCGTTTATGGGTCTTCCCTCCCTGTCCCACCCGCCCGCTCACTTATTCAACAAGCAATAATAGCTAATATTTATTGACCTTTGCACCATGCCAAGCATTTTACTTGGATTATCCTGTTCGTTTCTCACAGCCAATATTTATTACCTGCTCTTCTGTGCCAGACACTGTGCTCTGGAGCAGGGGTGCTGCAGTTGCCTCCCTGGTGGAGCCATGTCCAGTGGGTGGGGCTGCCCCAAGCCCACCCTAACGCCAGCGGGGCTTGGGCAAGAGTACAAGTGGAGGCCACACCCGTCGAAATACTGTAAACTTACAAACCAAGCTAACAACTGTTCAATAAAATGTGTTTTGTTCTCCTACTTCGGCAAACATACTCTCATACTGACCTGGAAGGCCAGGTTCTGATGTAAACTTGCTCTCAGCCTGCCCCCTGTATCTTCCCACCCAAAGACCCATCCTGCCCCAAGGAGAAGGTCATGTGCACATAGGTGGACACTCCAGTCCCTGAGTGCAAACTGCCATACTCCTTCCCTGCAACCTCCTTCCCCATGGCCACTCCACATGGCCCACCCTCGAGGGAATGGGCCTGGGGCCTTTTGGGCAGGGGATTTTGGGGTCCCGTGTATCAGGAGTGTGGTCTAAAGGAAAGGGCCTAGGCTCTGAGAGAGCCCCACAGATTCCTCATCCTGTGTGGAGAAGCACAGAGAAGGTCCAGAATAGAGGGATCCAGGGCAGGGACCCCCTCATCCAGGTGTAAGGTTTGGAACTTGCCATATTAAACACCTGATTACTTGGTTAAGTACATTTATAGAAAAGCTAGGGAAAGGCATAGGATCCTCTGCAGCTGTGTCGCTGGAGTGGGACTGTCTCCCAGGGACCTGAGATGCCTCTGCAGAAGCCACATTTGAGCCAAACACTAAAGAAGGAAGAGGAATTAGGGAAGAGTATATAGTCAGAGGGAACAACATAGGCAGAGGCTCTGAGGCAGGAAGGCTTGTGGGGAGAACAAAATCTAAAACCATCATGATTAGAGCCGGGAGATCCCGTAGGCATGGGTGTGGGAGAGGCTGGCAGGGGGCAGAGTGTGTAAGGCCTTGTGTACCCCAATGGTTGGCAAACCGCGGCTCGCGAGCCACATGCGGCTCTTTGGCCCCTTAAGTGTGGCTCTTCCACAAAATACCACGGCCTGGGCGAGTCTATTTTGAAGAAGTGGCATTAGAAGATGTTTAAAAAATTTGGCTCTCAAAAGAAATTTCAGTCGTTGTACTGTTGCTATTTGGCTCTGCGGACTAATGAGTTTGCCGACCACTGGTGTACCCCAATAAGGGGTTCTGTGTTGCTCATTGGACAACAGGCAGGAGGATCCCTGGGCAGGGATGTCTTAGGAAGTGCCAGCTCAGTGTAGGACGTTCACACCTCAGAGGCTTCTTACGATGATAAAAGGAGACGTGTGCAATACACACGGCCCTTTTACAGCCTGGTGCGGGAACCTTCCTGAAGCCTCTTTCACTGCCTGAATTCCTATGAGTGTGTCAGTACGGTGTACTTTATAATTACTACCTGGTTTGTATATTATGTTTTTTTCAGTCACTTACAAGACCACCTTCTTTCACCATACACAAGAATAAACTCAAATGGATTAAAAACATAAATGTTAGACTTGAAACCATAATAATCTTAGACGAAAACACAGGCAGTAAAACCTTGGACATTTCTCGAAGCAATATTTTTTCTGATATATCTTGGGCAAGGGAAATAAAAGAAAAAAAATAAACAAATGGTACTACATCCAACTAATTACACAGCAAAGGAAGCCATCAACTGTGGGGCGCGGCTACAGCGTTTGGACAGGTTCAAGCCTTGGACTGATGAGAGGGCACAGTCCTCTCATGGCCACGTGCAAGTCCCAGCCTGGAGGGCAGAGCCCTCCCCGCACAATGACAGCCAACAGCTGTGGTTGTAAGCTTGAACCTATGGTCCCAACAGGTGCCTAACTGATTAGGCAGTAAGTAAACAAAGTTTGATCAGGTGCATGTAATTGAGTAGGATCGAAACCCACGAGAATGTTGTAAACATCTTGACCACGCCCTTACTTTGCCTCGTGGCATCGGCTATACACTAAAGACAAGGCTTGTAGTCCGTGGTGCTGCTGGGTCCTCGTCTTTCCTTCTCTTGTCTATCTTTTCTCAATCCTCCATCGCCCCCACTCGGGTTCACTGAACCTGGCTGAGCTGGTGCAGCACATAAGGCGCCCTGGGGCTGAGTATGCCATGGCTGTGCCAGCTCCCCACGATCAACAAAATGAGAAGAACACCCATGAGTGGGAGAACATATTTACCAATGATACGTCTGATAAAAGGTTAATATCCAAAATTTATAAAGTACTCATACAACTCAACACCAAAACACACAATCCAATTAAAAAGTGGGCCAAGGACTTGAACAGACGCTTCTCCAAAGAGGACATACAGATGGCCAATAGACATGAAAAGATGTTCATCACTAATTATCAGAGAAATGAAAAAACCACAATGAGCTATCACCTCACACCTGTCAGAATGGCTATCAACAATAAATCAAACAAGTGTTGGCGAGGATGTGGAGAAAAGGGAACACTTGTACACTGTTGGTGGGAATGCAGATTGGTGCAGCCACTGTGGAAAACAGTATGGAGTTTTCTCGAAAAGTTAAAAATGGAACTGCCTTGTGACCCAAAGATTCCACTTCTGGAAATATATACAAAGAAACCTGAAACACTGATTTGAAAGACTATAAGTACCCTATATTCAATGGGGCATTATTGACAATAGCCAAGATTTTAAAGCAGCCCAAGTGCCCATCAGTAGATAATTGGGTAAAAAAAAAAAAAAAAAAAAAAAAGCTGTGGTTCATTTATACAATGGAATACTACTCAGCTGTAAAAAAGAAGGAAATCTTACTTTTGTGACAGCATGGAGGACCTGGAGAGTATTATGCTAAGTGAAATAAGCCAGTCAGAGAAAGACAAATACCATATGATTTCACTTATATGTGGAATCTAATGAACAAAGTAAACTAACAAAATAAAAAGACTCATGGATACAGAGAACAGACTGACAGCTGTTAGAGGAGAGGGGGTCGGGGGGCTGGGTGAAAAAGGTGAAGGAATGAAGCAAAAACAACAACCACCTCATAGACACAGACAACAATGTGGTGATTACCGGAGGAAAAGGGGGCTGGGAGGAGGTAGAAGAGGGTGAAGGGAGGATCAATGGTGATGGAAGGAGACTTGACTTTGGGTGGTGAACACACAATACAATGTATAGATGATTGTACACCTGAAACCTGTATAAGTTTATTAACCAGTGTTACCCCCAACAAATTCAATAAAATTTTTTATAAAGAAGTCGCATAAGTAGTACAGAGAGGTCCGTGTGCCCATCACCTAGCCTCCCCCAGTGGAGACAGCTTACAAAACTCAGTGCATTATGAAAACCAGGAAAGTGATGGCACTATACAATAACTAGGGTCTGGAGCCTACTTGGTTTCACCATTTTTTGGATGCACTCACTCTTTTGTGTGTCTTTGTGTTTAATTCCATGACATTTTATCACATGCATAGATTTATATAACCACCAGCACAATGAAGATAGAGAATTGTTCTATCGCCTTAAAAATTTCTTATGCTGCCCCTTTATAGCCACACCCTCTTTCCCCTTCCCTAATGCCTGGCAACCTTGTCTGCTCTCCGTCTCTATAATTGTGTCATTTCAAGAACGTTACATAGATGGCATCATAAAATATGAACCTTTTGAGATTGGCTTTCTGCACTCAGCATAATGCCCTTAAGATCCATTCAAGTCATTGCGGCTATCAATAGTCCACTACTTGCTATTGCTAAGTAGTATTCCACAGATATGTTTTTTTAATTTTATTTTATTGATTTCAGAGAGAAAAGGAGAGTGAGAGACAGATAGAAACAGCAATGATCAGAATCATTGATTGGCCGCCTCCTGCATGCCTCCTACCGGGGATCAAGTCAGCAACCTGGGCATGGTGACCTAGGTGACCTCCTGGTTCATAGGTCGAAGCTCAGCCAATGAGCCCCACAGGCTCGGCGTCCACAAATATGCTTTTAAAGAGACTCTCCTAGCTGTGTATGGAGGGAGGAAGGAGGAAGACCAGCTAGGAATCCAGGTAAATATCACAAGCCAGATCTCCATCCCGGCTGGCCTCTGCACTACCTCCCTACCGCTGCAAGTGGCCCCAGATGTGTGCAGGCCCTAAGGGTCAGGCGATTGGATTGTTGACGCAGAGCCGCCAGTAGAGGGCGCCAGAGCCGCCAGTAGAGGGCGCCAGAGGTCTTTTGTCCAAGAGCTTACTCTCAACAGTGAACCACAGAGAGGGTTGGGGGAGCAGCTTTAGGCCTGCTGTGCGTATGAATCAAGAGAACCCCGGCGTCTTGGTACCCCTCCGGAACCCAGCCCCCAAGTTTCAGTGCAGCCCTGAGCTCCAAGGCTGGGGGAGGAGGCTGACGACGTGTAGTGGAGGAGGAGGCAAGGTGAGGCCAGGACCGGGAGGAGGTGGGCTGGCGAGGTGCGGAGGGAGAGTGCTCCAGCTCCCCACCCCCACCCCGCCAGCCCAGGGCTCACGCTCAGAGGGTGTCTCTGAGCTCAGGCCGCCAGACTGGGCCTTGGCACCTCAGCCCCGTCCATCCTTCCTCATCCCTGATCATTGCCCTCAGGTCCTTGCCCACTTCTAAAGCTCCCAAGACCCTGGAGCTTGTCAACCGGCCTGTCCCATGCTATATAGCCAGCCCTCTCTCACTTGCCTCCCTGCACCACCGCACCCTCCTGCGTGCGCCCACCGCTGATGCAGGGCTTATCCAGCGGGCGCTGGGCTGTGTGGAGCTGGCATTTGTGAAGCGAGCAGAGTGGGCCCCTACTGGTCCCGGGCACCTGCCAACCTTAGGGCCAGCAGAGCAGCTCTGCTGCGGTGTTCCGAGGGCCCACGCGGTGGAACAACGCCGCCGAGTGGCAGGCACTCTCCTCCAAACCCGCGCTGCCCCGTCGCCTTCCCAATTCAGCCCCCTCGCTAGGCATGATCCTCACTCTGCCGACCCAGGCTCCTGGTCCCCAGAACGTGCCCTGCAGCCTCCCGCCTCCACGCCCTGGCTCAAGCCCTTCCCTCTCCGTCAAGGGCCCTTGCGCCTCTTCTCTAGCTCCATGCCCACTCCTCCAAGAAGCCTTCCCCAGTGCCCAGCACAGAGTGGGCTAAAAGGCGTGCGTTCCCGTCCTCCGTGCTCCCACCTGGTGTCTGCACTTCCTTAAGAGAATCTGTTTCATGTGGCCTTGCCTAACAATTCGTAGTTTACAGTCTACCTTGCCAGAGACTTCTCACTCCTCTCTTGTTCCCCAGTTTGGATAAATGAATGAATGCAGCAGGGGACAGATCTTTGAAATCCTCTTCCTGTGACGGGCTTCTGTTCTCCATCCCCTCTGATTACTCCTAGGTGGGTTTCTTTGCCCCTCCCCCACCTCTAAACACTGGTATTCCACCCTCCCCTCTGCCAGGCTCACCTACACTGACAGCTTTAACTGTTGCCCTTGCTCTAAAGGGCCCCCAATCCACCTCACAGCCCAGAGCCCTGGGTCCTGAGTCCTGTGCATACCGTCCTTGTCCTGATGTGTCTTTCCAACTATTTATCTTTTCCACGAACGATAAGCTCCATTAGAGCAGACATTTTATCTGTATGATCCGCTGCTGCACCCCTGGCACCCGTACATGCTCAGTAAATATTTATGAAATGAATGAATGGGAGACTCTCCCTCTGAGGCCCTGTGAACTGTTCAAACTCAACACATCCCAGGTTAATTTCATTATCTCCTCCCTCCTCACAATTTGCTTCTCCAGTCTTGGCTGCCTCTCTCCTCTCAGTCCTCCAATTTAGAAATCCCACAGTCACCCCAGGCATCATCTTTTACTCTCTCACCGCTATCACTCAGCCACTACGTTGCCCAGATTCTACCTCCTATCTTTCCAGCTCCCACACTCACCCCAGTCCCTGGCACACCCCTAATTTAGACCCTTGACAGCACCTGGACCTGTCCAGCTGCTTCTAACTTGGATCCCTCGCCTCTGTTTTTGCTTTTATCCACATTGCCTACTGAGTGGTTTTTCTAAAACATCAATCTCACCATGTCAGCACCTGAAACCCTCATTACATCCATGTCCCTTACAGCTGTGTTTTCCCAAGTGTAGACCTCACACAGTGGGTGGCAGAGGACATAATTATAGAAGGTTCAAGGATAAAGGGTTAGAGGGTGTCTGAGACAATGAACAGGAAGCTGAATAATAAGTTATTTCTTTTCTGATTCTTTCCAGCCTTTAGAAGACATCAAGGAGAAAGTCTCCATGTGGTGCTAGAACGTCCTTCACACCTATTTTTCATTTATTAATCTCTTAACAGGAATCAGGACTCTAGCCACGTTGCTAGCCACAAGGTATTTAGCTAGAACAGTGGTCGGCAAACTCATTAGTCAACAGAGCCAAATATCAACAGTACAACGATTGAAATTTCTTTTGAGAGCCAAATTTTTGAAACTTAAACTTCTTCTAATGCCACTTCATCAAAATAGACTCGCCCAGGCCATGGTATTTTGTGGAAGAGCACTCAAGGGGCTAAAGAGCCGCATGTGGCTCGCGAGCCGCAGTTTGCTGACCACTGAGCTAGAACATAATAACATTGTCTTGTATTTATTTCACAGTTACGTACTCTCTATGGTATGTGATATTGTTGTCTTATTTATAATAACAATAGTCCATAAAATTTATTTAGGAAAAGATATTGCAAATCACATATTCATCAAAGAACTAACATCCAGAATATATAAAGAACTCTTATCAATAAGAGTAACCAATAGAAATTTTAAAATCAAAAAGAAAAATGAGCAAAAGACTTAAACACTTCATAAAAAGAGGATATATAAGTGGCAGCAAACAGATGAAAAGTGCTCAGCTACATTAGTCATCAGAGAAATGTGAATTAAAACCACAACTTGATATCCTTGTACACCCACCCACCAGGACTAAAATGAAAAAGACTTCCAGTATCAAATGTTCACAAGGATGTGGAGTAATTGAAGCTCTGACTCACTGGCAGTGAGGATGTAATTTATAATAGCTACTTTGGGAAACCGGCCATATCTACTCAGCTGAGCATACCCATCCTACCCTCTGACCCAGGAATTCAACTCCTGGGTATACTTCTAACAGAAATTAATACATGGATTCACCCAGAGTCATGCATAAGAATGGCCATAGCAGCTTCCTTCATGATAGCCAAAAATCTAAAACAATCTCTGTCACAGCAGTAGAATGGATAAATACATTCTGGTCTATTCACAGAATGGAATGCTGCATCAAAGTGAGAATGAATAAATTAAACTATACAAGTGTTGAGCCAGACACAAAAAAGGAACAGTCTTTTTGGTTCCATTTATATGAAGTTCAAAAGCAAACAAAACTAATCTAAGCTGTTACTGTTGGCGGCAGTGAAAAGGGCACCAGGTGTTAGACCTGTGGAGTCAGGCCTGACCTCCTGCAACCTCGGTACTTGCGTTCTGGCTAAGAAAGAATTCAGAGCCAAGACTCAAACATAAGAGAAAGTTTTTTTAAAAAGTCACAGAGGTGGGAGAAGTGAAGCTATAAAAGAAATGGGCTCAGGAAACAAGCTACAGAGGCCAAAGAAGGGCCCTTGGAACTTAGGAGAGAGAAAGGTAAAGGTAATGCACCTGGGGGTAGGAGAGAGGGACTAGGAAGGAGCGAAGGCTCCGGGAGGGAGAGCCTGGTCCTCAGTCCTTTGAAGGGTGGGGATTGTAAGGGAGGTCCCAGGGGAGGGAGGACCTCAATAGGATATTCATCAGCTTTCCAGGTGTGTCCTTTTAAGGTCATGGTCTCCACTGGTTGGCCGGCACGAGCGAGCGCAGGGGGTCATTAGTCAATGCAGTTGGCCCGGATGTCAGCTATGGCCTCACTTGTCTGGTTTTGCTGCTTTTCTGAGCCTGGAGCTGAAACATAACTGAGACCTAGATGTTATCCCTAGGGGTTAGTGCTTAAGGGAATGGTCATGCAAGGGCCCGCATGGGAGTTGTATGAGGCCACTCTTCTGCCCCTTGTTCCTCCTCTAAGGTAGTCTACCCTATGACCAGTGAATGCCAGGGAGGAAAGGTCAGGGGAGGGTCAGAACTGCATGACCAGTAATATGGAAGGTCAGGGGGTCTAAACCACATTCCTAGCCTACCACAGGACAGCTCAGACTGGTTACCTGTGGGGCTGTACCTGGGAGGAGGCGCAAGGTCAGCTGCTGAGGGGCTCATAATATTATGTTTTGATCTGGGTGAAAAGTTACTTTTGTTATATGAGTGAAAATCAATTTATTTGTGTGCGTCTTCCTACATATGTTATACGTCAAGAAAACTTTACTTAAATGTAACTTTAAGAAAAGTGAATTATTTAAAGACGAGCATTAAGAAAATGGAAGTCTGGCCCTGACTGGGTAGCTCAGTTGTTAGAGCATCATCCTAATATGCCAAGGTTGTGGGTTTGATTCTCAGTCAGGACACACAAAGAATCAACCAATGAATGCATAAGTAAGTGCAATAGCAAGTCTCTCTCTCTCTCTCTCTCTCTCTCTGAAATCCACTTTTAAAAAATGAAAATCTGAGGACATGACAGTTCTCTTGAAGGCAGGGTGCAAATGGTAGGTGTTCAGGGCACTGTGCTCTCTCCCATCAAGTCCAAATGGCCATTCCTGGCTCCTCAGTTCCTGCAACACGTCACAGGGCAGTTGGGTGTGATGCTTAGGAGCACAGACTTGGGAATCTGATGAACCTGACTTTGAACCTGAGCTCTGCCACTGGCTGTGGGACTTGACCGAGTGTCCTAGCCTCTCCAAGCATCAGCTTCTTCATCTATAAATCACCTCAAAGGGTGATGGGCTTGATCAGTGGAATGAAATGGCCCAGCACTGGGCACAGAAGGTGGACGTGACAGGTAAAGCCACACCCAGCTGCCTGCTGCTCCCTCAACAAGCCCTGCTTGTTCACACGGTTTCGCACCCCAAGTGTCTATACATGCGGTTCCCCTAGAATGCCCTTCCACCTGGCGATCACACCCCCATTCCTTCAATGCCCAGCTTAAGCACCTGCTCCTAGAAGATGCCACACCCCTCATGAGGTTAACCCCACCCCCTGGGCACCATCCACCCATGAACACATATGGTTTGTATGGCTTGCTGTTCCTTTAGGGATTGGCTCTTGCTTATAGAGAAGGCTCTCCATATATACCTGCCAAATGCAAGAATGAACAGTTCTTGGAATGATTCTAACTTCTCTGCAGTTTCTTGGAGGAGGGAGGGCTGGTTCCTTTTCTGTGCTCATAAGGATGTCAGACATTCAACCCCGCACTGGGGACCTCATCCACCTCTATGGAGAACTGGCAACACGAGATGTGTTGTGGGCGAGTGGTTATCACCATGACGTCAGCCTCAAAGGTTAGGGATGTCCCCAAGTCATCCCAGTTCCCTTTACCACCCTATATGGATAGGTCACCCACGAGAGCGCCTCCAGCGTCTACCTAACCTCTCAGAGCTTCACAGGTTCCCTAAGCCGGGCACTTGCTGAGTGAGACGGGAACTCTGTTTTAAACCTTTACAAGCCATTGGTGGGGCAACTTGTTCAGATGTGACTTCCCACGTGACCAAGTCCTGCTGCCCTTGGCGGTTTGGTAAATCGGGACATATTCCCTTAGCAAGGCAGGTGCTATAGAAGCCCTTTTGACTCCTGCCCACCAAAATCTGGTGCCAACTAGAGCACCACTTCACTCCCCCTCCCGTCCCCTCCCATGTTTCCCCCAAATATGCAGGCACCTACACGCACCCGGCTCTGCCCCTGCCAGCCCCTCAGCCCAAAATATGGCACCACAACTTCTCAGCCTTTGGAGTTCAACCCGAAGGTACAGTTACTAAGTGCTGGCCTCGTGCTGGTCGGGATAAGAGACGGAAAACACAGGAATGTGGGCCTTCCTGTCCTAAGCGGAGACAGATACAGACACCGATTCATAGTACAGGGTGGTGAGTGTGGTTGAGGAGGGGCACAGGACCCTGACGGCAGTCAGAGGAGAGGCGACAGATTTGGGGGGGGGGGGGGGGAGTGTAGGGAAGGCTTCCGGAAGGAGGTTAATGTTTTGATTGCTGATCTTCCCTCTCTGTCCCACCCACAGAATGTAAGGTCCTTAAGGGCAGGAGCCTCAGTCCTTGTCCTCAGCTGTTTTCCCAGTGCCTGAATGTCTGGGATAGGGACAGGGACAGGGACAGGGACAGAGCAGGTGTTCCATTAACATTCATGCCAGAATCAAGTAATAGCTGAGCTGAGTTGTGAAGGATGGGTGGACAGCCTTTCTGAAGGTGTTCTGAGAGGGAGGGGCCTCGTGAACAAAGGGCTGGCAACGGGAAACAGCTGGGCATGAGGGAATGAGATGCAGCTGGGGTGGGACAGCCAGGGACCGGCAGGGAGGGAAGTGAGAAGAGACTGGCCCCGGGACCCACCATCTTGGCTGTCCCAGAACAGTGATTCTTATGGTGTGATGGGGCGGGCTCTGGTGTTTCGGGTCAAAGTCTGACAAACTGGGGGGAGAGGAGCCTCAGGGGATCTCAGAGGAAGCTCTGACCAACTCAGTCCCCTCATTATCCCTTCCCAGCGCCAGGCAGGAGTGGGGCTAGACCGGGGATAGGGAGGATGAGGCTCGGTCCCCCAACCCTGGAGTTTCACAGACCAACCAGGGGTCAGTGCGCCAGAGCTGGGATTGGGGTTCACATGGCGGTGGAGAGAGAAGAGCCTTGGGAGCCCCAAGGAGGTGTCTCATCTGCCCAGAAGCCCACATACGCCCACAGGTTGGCAGTCCTCATGGAGCCCGGGCCAAGGGGTCAGAAAGCCTCACTGTTCTCTAGTCAGAGGGCACTCAGCTGAGGCCTGGAGATAACCAAGAAGCCCAGTGACCCTCCCTGGAGTGTTAGTGGTACACTAGGCAGGAGAACGAGGCTGTCCTCTCAAGTCATCCACCGACACCCCGACAGGTGGGCCTCATCTTGGCATGCATTTCACAGAGGAGCGAGCAGGGCCTCGTCTGCAGCTGGTCTGGCCTCACACCACCCACCCATCCGTTCATTTACTTATTCAGGGAATGTTCATTGAGCACCTACTATGCCAGGCACTGTTGTAAGTGCTGGAGATGCAGATTACCACACAGATAAACTCCTATGAGCTCCTGCCTTCAGAAAGCTCACACTCTCGTGGGGAGAGAGCTAACAAATAAACAAAGAAGTAAAGGAAACATAGATGGGAGAGCTGGTGTGGTTTAACAGTCCAGACCACTGACCCCTTCCAGTCCAATGATCATGAAAATACTGTGTCTGGGCTGGATCCCATAGGGACCAGGGTGGGGGGCAAACCCCCAGAGTCAGTGTCTCTCATTATTGTGAGCCCAGGGAGTAGAGGAGTGTAGCCGTGTGATTCCATCCATCTCAGAACATCGAGTTCTGGGCCTTTAAGTCTGATTTAGGCCAGTCCAGGTTTCGCCTGTTAGCTTGGTCCTAATTGAGAAGTTCCCAGCGTCCCCAGCAGGAAACCCTGACTCATCCATTTCTCTCTACACGAAGCGTCCCTCACTCTCTGCCGTTGATGCTGGCTGCTGGCATAAACCTTGGCTGGAACTGTTGGCCAGGCACCTGCACTTGGTCCGGGCTTCCTCACAGCATGGCGGCCTTGCACGGTTTCCATGGCAGCTCAGGACTCCCAACGGTGAGTGTCCCTGAGAACTTGAAGGAAGCTGATTGTCCTGAAAACCCAGCTTTGGAAGTCACATCACAACACTTCTGCCATACCCTATCGTCCCCATAGTCTGTAAGATTGGCTTAGCTTCCAGGAGAGAAGACACAGACCCCACTTCTCCACGGGCAGAGTGTCAAAGGACTGGTGGGCATGTTTTAGAACTGCCACACGCAGCTAAGAGCCGTAGGCAGCATCAGGAGGGGAACGGGGGATGTCTGATGGCAGAGTCCACATATCAGGCGTAGAACTGCACGTGATGCCAGGCTGCCAGGAAAGACAGAGCAGGGTCCTCACTAGGGCAGTAGATGTGGGCATGGAGAGGGCACAGAGAGGAGTGACACTAGGAAGGTGAAAGCTCTGTCCTGTCCCTTATGGGCATCCCAGCCTGAGCATGCAGAGGACTGGGCACCGCTGGGCTGGCCGGATGGTTCTGGCGGTTTGGGTGTGCATGCTCGGGGAGCCCGTCTCCAGGGCTGGGGATCTGAGTCGGTATCTGACACTGCGGAGAAGGGAGGAGCAGGGTCCTGCACTCAGGGAGCCTGGACGGATCACAGAGCAAACTCCTCAGGGTTTTTGCGAGGAGCCGGTGAGGGAGCGTTAGGGATGCCAGCTATCGCTGCCCGGATCCTAGCCACCACAGTGAAACTCGGGAAGTGAAACTTTTTCAAGGCCAACTTTCTCATTTGTTGCTTGAGGTTGGCTTTCAGTGGCTCCCCTGCTCTGAGCTGCAGGCAGAGACCTGGAGGCCCTGGTCGGGGGAGTGAAAATGCACCGAAACTTGCCTGGGGGATGTGGGAGAAGGGGTGCCTGTTGTGCTCCCAGGTGACCCCTTTTGGGGATTCCCAGTTGGGGGAAGGGCAGTGAACTCACAGGACCCTTCTGCTTTAGCACCACTGGGGTGGGGGTGGGGGGACGGTGGGGACTCTGGCCTGGGAGTCAGCCTGGGTTTTGGTGGCAGATGCACCAGGAAAGATCTGTGTGGCCTTCAGAAATCACTTCCCTCTCGAGGGCTCAGTTTCCTCATCTATTAAATGTCAAGTCACTTGATCTTTAAAGCGTTCCTCTCCCCTAACATCACGAGCTGATCGCCCTAGACCAGGGGTGGGCAAACTTTTTGACTCGAGGGCTACAATGGGTTCTTAAACTGGACCGGAGGGCCGGAACAAAAGCATGGATGGAGTGTTTGTGTGAACTAATATAAATTCAAAGTAAAGGAGCGGAGGGGAGAGCAAGAGAACCGGATAGAACAGCCGGATCCGGCCCGCGGGCCGTAGTTTGCCCACGGCTGCCCTAGACTCAAGAGACATCATTCACCTCAAATCGGTTCTCTTAGCGCTCACCCAGAGCCTGCTCACTGGACAAACATACAGGAAGGTGTTTCCAAAGGTGAGGGCGTGGCCCTAGCTGGTTTGGCTCAGTGGATAGAGCGTCGGCCTGCAAACTGAAGGGTCCTGGGTTCGATTCTGGTCGATGGCACATGCCTGGGTTGTGGGCTTGATCCCCAGTAAGGGGGCATGCAGGAGGTGACCAATCAGTGATTCTCTCTCATCATTGATGTTTCTCTCTCTCCCTCTCCCTTCCTCTCTGAAATCAATAAAAATATATTTTTAAAAAAAGATGAGGGCGTGGATTCAGCCCAGAGCCACCTTGATCTCAACTAGACCTGCCACCTCCCACCTAGTTCCGTTCACAGTGAGGATGGGGCTGGGGGGGAGTGAGGATAGCTTAGTGTGGGCCAGCATCAGTGAAAGAACACCGTTGTACGTAGCAACCCTCCTTCCGCAGGGATCAGGAGCCTCTTCCCCACGCCCTTCTCTATCAGCACCACCATCCAGCCTCCCACCAGGTGGGACAATGAGAGCAGGGGTGTGAGGGAGGAGCTGGAAAATTCAAGGCTTAAGTCCCCATCATAGGTTGTCCTCTCAGCTAGGACTTCTCCTTGGCGCTTGTCACAACAGATGTGAAACATTCTGAGTAATTGATGTTTAATACTAATCTTCCTTGACAGACTAGGCTTCCTGAGGATAGGCACCAGCTTGGGTTCACTGCTTTATCCCCAAAGCTTGGAACTCTGACTTCTGTATAGTAGGTGCCCAGTAAATAATGGTTAAGTGAATGAATGCTTTTGAAGCGCTTTTAATCTAGTATGGAAGACTAGGCACATGCAAATACTATGGTAAAAAGCCTCTCACCTAATTCAACGTTTATTTTTTTTAATATGTTTTTACTGATTTCAGAGAGAGAGGAATGGAGAATGGAAGAGAGAGACAGAAACATCGACATGGATCAATCGGCTGCCTCCTGCACGGCCCCGCCCCCCCCCCCCCCCCCCGCCCTGCCCCACACACACACATTGGGGATGGAGCCCACAACCCAGGCACGTGCCCTGACTGAGAATCAAACCTCCTGGTTCATGGGTCGACCCTCAACCACTGAGTCACACCGGCTGGGCTGGGAGGGGTATTATTATGATGCCCCTTCGCATGAGAAACGTGAGGCAAAGAGGGATGAGTAACCTGCCCAATGTCACACATCTGAAAAATGGCCAGACCAAGGCTGGATCCTGAGTAGTTGGAGCCTCGTGTCAGCCTGTAGTCCCTGAACTCTCTTGCCTCCCCACAAAATGCCCGTAAGCGGTGGGCACGGGCTGGGCCTGGGACGCCACAGGGAAGTCATTTGCCAGGAGGATAAGAGCTTTGGCTGGGTGGACAAGAAAAGCTCCCAGAGGAGGGTCAGGAGAGGGGGGGACAGACACGGTGGGGGATGCTCGAGGAGGTGCTTTAGAAAGACACCAACTCACTCAGTAGACCCAGCAGCCCATGTAGACCTCTGAGCTTGACTCTGCTCAGTAAAAGGAACGCAACACAGATCCACATTTGTTTACCTAAGATCCGGGTGGCCAGCTGGGTTTTGGAATTCACAATTGTTCCGATTTTATTTTATTTATTAATTTTATATATTAAAATTGGTTTCAGAGAGGAAGGGAGAGAGATAGAAACATCAATGATGAGAGAGAATCATTGATCGACTGCCTCCTGCACGCCCCCTTACTGGGGAAGGAGCCCTCAACCTGAGCCCTTGATGGGAATCGAACCCGGGACCCTTCGGTCCACAGGCTGGCGCTCTGTCCACTGAGCCAGACCGGCTAGGGCAATTTTTCCGATTTTAAAAAGAAAATTCAAAGCATAAATTGTATGTGATAGTGCACCCCCGGGGCGGCCTGATACAGCCTCCTGGAATAAGGCATGTACATTTCTGCAGCAAAACTCAACAGGATAAATAAAGACTCTAACTTGGCCTCTGTCCGTTCAGGTCAGGTTTTGCCATCCTGTACGTTTAGTTTTCAGGCATTTGGGGATTCTGGAATCTGGGATAAAGGGAGCGTGGATCGATTCTAAGCCCTGTGGGTCACTGCATACAGAGGGTGTTTGTCCGAAGGCTTCCCTGCCCTCCTTCCCCCCACGCTGGGGGCCAGGGAGGAGGTGGGGCTGGTTGGAGCAGAGGCGGCAAAGGCGTTTCTAAATAGGAAAACCAGGCGCTGCGGGGCCCCAGGAAGAGCCGGGCATTCCCGGGCTGCCTGGGCCACGAGTCACCGCTGTGCAGCAGGCTGCACGCAGGAATGTGTCCTGGCCAATGGCCCGGCAGGGGTGGGCGGCGGGCAGGCAAGGGCATGGCTGAGCTGAGCCACTGCCCAAGACTAAGAAAGACCTTCTCAGCGGACCCCTGCCGGTCCCCAGCGGGCTGGCTGCTGCCCTGTGAGCATGTGTGTGTGTGTGTGGGGGTGGGGGGGCGCAAGGCCCGCGGGCAAATGTACCGTGGAAGCTGTGCAGGAGCTCCCCAAGGGGGTGTGGGAGGAAATAGTACAACTTTCATTCCTATGGATTTGTATTTCATCCTTAGAAAATCTAATTTAATTTCTTATTTTTTCAAATAAGTAGCACATTCACATGCTTTAAAAACATCAAGAGCCCTGGCCTGGTTTTCTCAGTGGTTAGAGCATCTGCCCATGGACCAAAGGGTTGCGGGTTCGAATTCTGGTCAAGGGCATGTAACTCAGTTGCAGGTTCAATCCCCAGCGATCCAGTGCCTGTGGGAGGCAACCAGTCCATGTGTCTCTCTCACGTGGATGTTTCCCTCTCTCCCTCTCTCTCCTCTCTCTCTTCCCCTCTTCTCCTTCCCCTCTGCTGTCTAAAGATCAATGGAAAAAATATCCTCCGGTGAGGATTAAAAAGAAACAACAAAATAAAAACATAAAGATACAAGAATCTGGAAGAGATATTTGTACCCCCATATTCATAACAACATTCTTCATAAAGGCAAAAAGCTGGGAGCAAAGGCATCCATGGAGGGAGGAAAGGATAAACAAAATGTGGTATATACACTGGAATATTGTTCTCTAAAAAAGGAAGGAAATTCTGACACACACTGCAGTATGGATCAGGGGTCCTCAAACTACGGCCCGCGGGCCACATGTGGCCCGCCGAGGACATTTATCTGGCCGCCGGGTGCCGCTGCCTGTCCTGCTTAGCAGCCGACTCATCCCAGGGCCCCCAGTGCACATAGGAATTTGTTCATAGTTTTTTTTTTTTAAACTATAGTCCAGCCCTCCAACGGTCTGAGGGACAGTGAACTGGCCCCCTGTTTAAAAAGTTTGAGGACCCCTGGTATGGATGAATTTGGAGGACACTGCTATGTGAAAGAAGTCAAACACGAAAAGGCAGGTAGTGTATGATTCCACTTGTATAAGGTGCCCGGGGTGGTCAAACTCACAGGAGCAGCAAGCAGAGTGGTGGTTGCCAGGGGCTGGGCGAGCAGGGATGGGTACGGAGCTCTGCGTCCCCAGGGATGCATCTGAAAGACAATGAGAGGCTCTGGAAGCCTTCCAGGCACTGTGGCCAGCATCTGGAGAGGGGCCAGCGGCGTCTGGCCTTGCTTCTGGAAGCTGTCTGCTGGGGGTGGACACAGAGGGACTGTGCCAAAGGCGAGCAGCTTTGGAAACCATCAACGGGGAGAAGCCTGATGCCTGGCAGAGGAAGAACCTGAAGCCAGGCCTGGGGGCCCCTGCTGCTCGGAGGGGCTGAGGAGGACCCTCAGTATTCTCCCATCTGCTTCTGGCTGCTGGTCTTTGGGCAGCCACTCTTATTCCGGGGCCTATACAGTTCACAAAACCAAGTGTCTGAGGGACATACCTTATCAGTAGCTAACTGGGTGGAACAGGGATATATATGGTACCCTCTTCTGACGTATTGGCCTGTGTTGGCTGCGGTAACAAATGAATCAGGCACTCAGCTCTGCTGCCAGCAATCAAAAATACAATTGGAAACATTTTTACCTGCAATAGCATTAATAAAAACCATGAACTACCCTAAATGCCCATCAGCAGATGAGTGGATTAAAAAACTGTGGTACATCTACACAATGGAATACTACACTGCTGTAAAAAGGAAGGAACTCCTACCATTTGCAACAGCATGGATGGACCTGGAGAGCACCATGCTTAGTGAAATAAGCCAGTCAGAGAAAGATAAATATCACACGATCTCACTCATTTGTGGAATATAATGAACAACATAAACTGATGAATGAAAACAGATCCAAAGACAGAGAAGCATCGATCAGACCATCAAACCTCAGAGGAAAGGCAGGGGAGGGTGGGGGGAAGAGGGAGAGATCAACCAAAGGATGTATATGCATTCATATAAGCCTAACCAATGGACACAGACACTATAGGGGTGAGGGTACGAGCTAGGGGGAGTGGGGGGGGCAATGGGGGGACAAGGACACATATGCAATACCTTAATAAGGAATAAAAAAATCATGAATTACTTAGGAAAATTTTTCACAAAATATGTGTAAAACGTCTGCACTGAACACTACAAAATATTGCTGAGAGAAATTCAGGAAGACCTAGGGAAATGGAGAGAGATGTTCATGGATTGGAAGACTCAATATTGTTGAGATGTCAGTTATCTCCAAAGTTATCTTTAGGTGCAACTCAATTTCAATTATAATTCCAGTAGATGCTTTTGTAGAAGTTGACATGTTTGATTCTAAAATTTTATGAAAATGCAAAGGACCTAGACTATCCAAAGCATCTTTAAAAAAAAAAACACCCAAAACTGGAGAATTTACCTTTCCTGATTTCATGACTTATTATAAAGCTACAGCAATTAAGACATTGTGTCACTATCAAAACGATAAACAGATCAATGGAATAGAACAGAGAACTCAGAAATAGATCCACAATTAAACAACCATTTGATTTTTTATAAAGTCCACCAAAGCAATCCAATGGGAAAATGAAAGTCTTTTCAATGAATGGGGCTGAAACAACTGAATATCCAAATAGAAAAACAAATCTCTCTCTCACATCATTCACCAAAGTTGATGTGAGATGGATTATAGGCCTCAATCAAAAGCTAAAATCATAAAAGCTTCTACAACAAAGCAGGAGAGTATCTGTGGGATATGGGGGTAGGCAAAGTTATCTTAAAATAGATCATAGAAAGCAATAATGATAAACTCACCCCCCTGGTTTGGCTCAGTGGGTAGAGCGTCGACCTGCGGAGGGAAGGGTCCTGGGTTTGATTCTGGTTAAGGGCATGTACTTTGGTTGCAGGCCCCCTGGTGGGAGCACATAGGGAGGCAACCAATTCATGTGTCTCTCTCACATTAATGTTTCTCTCTCTCTGTCTCTCCCCCTCCCTTTCACTCTCTCTAAAAAAAAAAAATAATCAATGGAAAAATATTCTCAGGTGAGGATTAACAACAAGAAGAAGACTGATAAACTGGACTTCATGAAAATTAAAAACTTCTCATCAAATTACAACAGTAAGAAAATTATAGCAAGCTTCAGACCAGAAGCAAATATTTGTAAAACATCTCTGACAAAGGACTTACACACAGAATATATAAAGAACCCCCACAAGTCAATAGTAAAAAGAACCTAATATTGAAAATAGGCAAGAGATTTGAATAAACACTTCACAATGGAAGATAAGCAGATGGCCATGAATGACATTAAAAAGTTCTTAACAACATTAGCCATCAGGGAAATACAAAATAAAATCAAAATGAGTCACAAACATACACCCACCAGAATAGGTAAAAGATCGACAACATCAAATGTTGGCAAGGATGTAGAGCAATCAAAACTCTCCCACATTGTTAGTAAGAATGTTAAATGGTACAAATACTTTGGATGAAGATCTGATAGTTTCTTAAAACAAAAGCTACCTATGAATCAGCAATTTCACTTCTCAGTATTTACCTAAGAGAAATGAAAGCATATGTCCATAAAAAGACTCATACAAGAATGTTCTTAGCTGCTTTATTCATAATCGTTAAAACTAGAAATAGCTCCAGTAACTATAACAGAAGAATAAATAATTCTTTTGGTATAATCACATAATGGAATAAAAAGGAGTTAACCAATGCATGCGACATCATGAATGATCTCACATTATGTTATGAGAAAGAAACTAGACACAAAAGAGTTCACATAACATGAGTTTATTTATATGAAGTTTTAAAACAAAACTAATCTATGATGAAAAAAATCAGAACTAATCTATAATAAAAAAAAAATCATGTGCCCAGCTGAAGTGGCTCAGTTGGTTGAGCATAGTCACTTGCACTGAAGGATTGCTGGTTCAATTCCCAGTTAGGGCACATGCCTGGGTCTCAGGTTTGATTCCTGGTCAAGAGCTTATGGAAGGTAACCAATCAATGTTTCTCTCTGACATCATTGTTTCTCTCTCTCCCCCCCCCCCCCTTTCTCTCTCTCTCTCTCTCTCTCTCTCTCTCTCTCTCTCTCTCTCTCTCTCTCTCTCGGCATGTCCTCAGGTGAGGATTAAAAATAAATCAGAATACTGGTTGCCTGAATGAGGGAAGGAAAGGAATGACTGGGAAGGAGCATGAGGGACTTTCTGGAGTGATGGTAATTACTATATCTTTTTTTAAAATATATTTTTATTGATTTCAGAGAGAAAGGGAGAGGGAGAGAGAGAGAGGTAGAAAGATCAATGATGAGAGAGAATCATTGATGGGCTGCCTCCTGCACGCCCCCTACTGGGGACAGAGCCCGCAACCCCAGGCATGTGCCCTTGACCCTTCAATCTGTAGGCCAATGCTCTATCCATTGAACTAAACCAGCTAGGGTGTAATTACTATATCTTGAAAGGTGTTTGAGTTATACAGGTATAAGCATTTGTCAAAATTCATCTGACATATAATTAAGACCTGTGTGTTTTCTGTTTGTAAATTCTACCTAAAAAAGATAAACAAATATTGAACTCTAGTTAATTATATACATCTTTAAGTGTTCATGGGTAAAATATACTGATGTCTGCAACTTTCTTTGAAATGGTTCAAAAAGACAAGATGGAAGGATAGGTAGATGAACAGATGAATGGAGAGATGAAGAGCTATATAGATATGTGATTAAGCAAATAGAGCAAAATGTTAACTATAGTATCTAGGTGGTAGGTATAGGAGTACTCATACAATTCTTTCAAATTTTCTGTATGTTTAAAGATTTTCATAGTAAAATGTTTTGAAAAAAAGGCAAATAAGCCCGGCTGGTGTTGCTCAATGGTTGAGCGTCGACCCATGAACCAGGAGACCATGGTTTAATTCCCAGTCAGGGCACATACCTGGGTTGTGGGCTCGGTACCCAATGTGGGGCATACAGGAGGCAGCCAGTCAATGATTCTCATCATTGATATTTCTCTCTCTCCCTCTCCCTTCCTCTATGAAATCAATTAAAATATAGTCAAAAGAAAATAGACAACATTATTTAAAAAAATAAAGTCAAACAAGTCTTCATCAGCAAGTCTATACCATTTTCCCTCCTTCTAAGAGACCAGTGAGACTATTCCATGAAGCCCCTATTCACTTGTTCACTGAATGAAGCTGATGTTGATCCACATCATCACTCAGACACTTACCCTAAACTGCACACCCCCTCTCCTCATCCTTACAAACCCTCCCCCTGGGCTCTCTGGAACTCTAACTCCTCTCCAGTACCCTCAGCCTCTTCTGGAAATTTACCCCTACCTCCTGGCCTAATGGAAACCAAGCTAGCGTCTGAGACATTTCCTCCTGCTCAAGAAGAAGCTATTTTTTTCTCTCATATTCCAAGTACCTCTGAGTCAGGAAGTGGGGGGTGAGTGGGTGTTTTCTTTGCTCTCCTCTGCTTCTTCCAAATTATTTCTCTTCCTTTCTCCCTCAAAAACTCTAGATGCTTCGAAGTTCCCATCAAATGGCCAAACCTTAGTGCCTCTCCCTAGGGCAAACACCTGCTCCTGACCATCCTCCCCGTTCATTTTAACACGTTAAGCGCCCAGTCAGTCACCAGTGACTGACACTACACCGGCCACATGGATGACCCTTCAATACTCTGGCTTCCCAGTTACTTGACCTCCTCACCTCCAAAGGTCTAATCCTCCATGCCAACTCAGCCACCCATTCCCCATAGCACATTCTAGACCTTGTCCGTCCTGTGCCACCTTGGTTTCAGGCATCCCACACCCGCACCCTTCCTGCCAGCTCTCCACCTGCACCAATGCTCGGGAGATCTCCAATCCCATCACCTCACCACTTTTCCTCCACACCCCTTCCTTAGTCTCTTAGTCCCTTCCTGCCTTACCACCCAGATACCTTACCTCCGTTCCAGCTGGAGTTTTTTCCGTAGCATTTACCACTTTCTGACCTCAGTAAAACTTATTCATCTTATTAGTTGACTCTCTTCACGCAGGAGAATGTATGACCCAGGAGAAGTGTTTATTGTCTATTTTATTCACTGCTGTAACCTCAGCACCTAGAACAGTGCCATAGCAGAGTAGGTGCTCAATAAATACTTGAGGAAAGAGAGAGAGATTGAGAGAGAGAGAGAAGAGAGAGAAAGGGGAAGGAGACAACTTCAATTAGGAACTAGAAGCAATCCCTTCGGAATATTCACCCAACACCTCCCCATCTGTACCATGTTCTCCTCCTTGTGACAACTGGAAGTATGTCCCTGCTCCTCTCTAAGACCATTTGCCCCGTATGGGCTGAAAATGCCATCTCCTCTCATCTCAGGAACAGGACTCCTGAGAGGTTCCACCACCTCTGATAATATCAACTTCTCCTTCTGAATCAGATCATTTCACTTGCCTCTATCTCCCATCTGCTCAAGTTCCTCTTTTGGCCCACAGTCAAGCTACTGTGTCATTTCTTTGCTCACTCTGCCTCAATTCCCATTCATTCCCAACCCACTTCAGCAGCCATGTTGGCCCAAGACGTGACCCTGAGGATGGGAAATCATTATGCTAGAACTAAATAGAAAAACACAGAGCCTGGGTTCTTAGTGAACCCAAGGAACAACAATACCAGCCCTGGACTACCTTCCTTCAGGCTTCTGTTTATCTTGTTTAAGTATTTCAGGTTTTTCTCTTATATCCAACGATTCAATCCTAAATGATGGGTCTTATCTCTCCTATGACACTGCAAGAAATTGAAGGTAATAGCTATATTTCTTTTCTTCAATGTGCTTTGCAGAACATGGGTTCTAAATAAATGTTTCTTGAAATAAATGAGATCTTGAAAATTACTTAAAACAGAGAAGCACCTTGAGTACCAGTGTAGAGTTTGCAGCCAGGGTTCCTTTGCTACATCAACAAGTGTGGTCATGGGAGGGATGAGCAAGGCAAGGGAAAACATACTGAGGAAGTTTGAGGAAGTGAGAGGTTGTAATGATTCATGTTTGGTTTCTGTTTGTGTCACGGCAGATGAACTTTATCAGTCAGAGGGTGCAACTGGAGTTCCATCTCAAGGTTTCTTTTCTTTTTGTAACAGCATTACTGAGACATAATTTGCATAGCATACAATTCACCTATATAAAGTGTACAGTTCAATGGTTTTTAATATTCACAGGGTTGTGCAGCCATCGACACAATTTTACATTTTCATCATCTCAAAAAGAAACTTCATAACCTTAGCAGTTGTTCCTCATTGCTCCACCCCTACCCAAGCCCCAGACAACCACTAATCTACTTTCTGTCTCTACAGATTTACCTTTTTTTTCTGACATTTTATTTTTATTTTTTTTAAATATATTTTATTGATTTTTTACAGAGAGGAAGAGAGAGGGATAGAGAGTTAGAAACATCAATGAGAGAGAGACATCGATCAGCTGACTCCTACACACCCCCCACTGGGGATGTGCCCACAACCAAGGTACATGCCCTTGACCGGAATCGAACCTGGGACCCTTCAGTCCGCAGGCTGATGCTCTATCCACTGAGCCACACAGGTTAGGGCTCTGACATTTTATATAAATAGGATCAAATAATAGATGTCCTTTTCTGTCTGGCTCCTTTCACTTAGCACAGTAGTTCTCAACCTTTTGTAATGCGACCCTTTAATACAGTTCCTCATGTTGTGGTGACCCCCAACCATAAAATTATTTTTGTTGCTACTTCATAACTGTAATTTTGCTACTGTTATGAATCGTAATGTAAATATCTGTGTTTTCCGATGGTCTTAGGCGACCCTGCTAGCGGTTCTGCTGTAGAGCGGAAAACACAGATATTTACATTACGATTCATTAACAGTAGCAAAATTACATTTATGAAGTAGCAACGAAAATAATTTTATGTTTGGGGGTCACCACAACATGAGGAACTGTATTAAAGGGTCGCAACATTAGAAAGGTTGAGAACCACTGAATATGCTTGCAAGTTCATTCATGTGTAGCATGAATCAGTATTTTTTCATCGCTGAAAAAATTCCATTGTGTGAATATACCACATTAAAAAATTTTTTTAATTGATTTCAGAGAGGAAGGGAGAGGGGAGAGAGAGATGAAACATCAATGATGAGAGAGAATCATTGATCGGCTGCCTCCTGCATGCTCCCCACTGATGATCGAGCCTATCACCCGGGCATGTGCCTTTGACCAGACTCGAACTTGGGACCCTTCAGTCCTCAGACCAACACTCTATCCACTGAGCCAAACCAGCTAGGGCTAATATACCACATTTTATTGATCTATTAATCTGTTGTGAACATTTGATTGTTTTCATTTTGGGGCTATTGTGAATAATATTGCTGTGAACATACATGTACAAGTTTCTATGTGTATGTATGTTTTTAATTCTTTGGGTACTTAGGAGTGGAATTGCCAGATTACATGGTGACTATGTGTTTAATCTTTTGAGGGTATCATCCCTCTGGCCTGTAGCTGCTTGTGGGTTTGTTGCTATCAATCAGAGGTCTATCAGGGCTTCGATTAGGGTTAGATGAGTTTTTTACCATTTTTCAAATAGCTGTCCCATTTATACTCACAAGAGTAGTGTATTTCTCCACATCCTCACCAACATTTTTAAAATGCACAATGCAGTATTGTTAACCATAGCCGCTATGTTGTACAGCAGATCTCTAGAACTTATTCATCTAGAACTGAAACTTTATACCCATTGAACGATGACTCCCCACTTTCCCCTCCCCCAGGTCCCAGCAATTATCATTCTGCTCTTTGCTCAGTACAATATTGAAAAGACATCCTTGCCCAGGCCGCATGGCTCAGTGGTTGAGCATCAACCTATGAATCAAGTGGTCACAGTTTGATTCCTGGTCAGGGCACATGCTTAGGTAGCAGGCTGATTGCCTGGGCTGTGGGCTCCATCCCCAGTGTTGGGCATGCAGGAGGCAGTCAATCAATGATTCTCTCTCATCACTGATGTTTCTATCTCTTCCTCTCCCTTCCTCTCCGAAATCAACAAAAATATATTTTAAAAAAGTACTTGAAATCTTAAAAAAAAAAAAAAAAAAAAAGGAGATGTATTTTTTTTAAAAAAAAAAAAGAAAGGAAGAAAAGACATCCTTGTTTTGTTCCTGATCTTAGTGGAAATCATTCAGTCTGTCACCATTAAATGTGTTAACTGTGGATAAAAATGCCCTTAATCAAATTGAGGAAGTTCTTTACTATTCCTAGTTTGAGTGTTTTTAGCATAAAGGGATGTTGGATTTTATCAAATGTTTCTTCCATATGTTTTGAGATAATCATATGGTTTTTGTCTTTTATTCTGTTGATGTGGCATATTATATTTACTGATTTTTGGATGCTAAACCAACCTTGCATTTCTGGGGTAAATCTTCCTTGGTCATGGTGTACAATCCTTTTGATATGTTGCTGCATTTGGTTTGCTAGTATTTTGTTGAAGATTTTTGCATCTGTATTCATTACATATAGAGTGGTCTGTAGTTTTATCTTCTAGTGATGTCTTTGTCTGGTTTTGTTATCAAGGTAATACTGGCCTCATAGAATGAATTGGGAAGTGTCTAGGTTTCTTTTTGACTAATATTTTGATCAAGTTTATGTCTTGATCTTTACAACACTCTGAGAAGAAGCCAAGGCCTGGGAAGATTTACCTGGAGTTCTCAGTCTGAGCATGCATCACAACCAATCGGGCTTCTTCAAAGCCGAATCCTGGGTCCTGGCTCCAGAGACTGACTCAGAAAGTCTGCAGCAGAGCTGGGGATTCTGTATTTCTGACAGGCACTCCTAAGAGGTTCTGAGATGAGGGCCCACTTTAAGAAACAATCAACATGGCTGAGCTGACCCAGCTAAGTAGCCACAGATGATGCGCCAAAAAAGTAATGTGTGTTTTTTTCATACAGAATTCTCAGAGCCCTCTGGGTATTCCTGTCCCTTGTAAATATCTAAAGTGGAAGCTAGAGTATGCACCAATTCCCAAATGTATTTGCCCACAAAGTCTTTTCTTTTTGAAGGAGCATCTCATAGGGTTGATGTTTCACAGAGCACTTTAGAAAATACTGCCCCCAGAATTACTCAAATGTCCCTATAAACTCTCATGGGGCTTTGTTCCAATCACTCACCCCTCTGGCCTGCAGCTGCTTGTATATGTGTGGCCATCAATCAAAGGTCTGTCCAGGCCTCAGTGAGGGTTAGATGAGTTAGGCATTTGCCTCAAGAGAAAAATTTCAGGAGGTGCCAAAAAACTCAGTAATCAAGAGAGATTAGTGGCCCGGTGCACATTGAAAGGAAATTAATTAGGACAGTGGTCGGCAAACCCATTAGTCAACAGAGCCAAATATCAACAGTACAACGATTGAAATTTCTTTTGAGAGCCAAATTTTTTAAACGTAAACTTCTTCTAACGCCACTTCTTCAAAACAGACTCGCCCAGGCCATGGTATTTTGTGGAAGAGCCACACTCAAGGGGCCAAAGAGCCGCATGTGGCTCACGAGCCGCAGTTTGCCAACCACGGAATTAGGAGAAAGATTTGTGTGGTAATTATGTTACTGCAAAAAATTACATGTCAAAATAGTATCTTACCTAATAATAGACTAACATGTAAATTGACCGTACCTCCACGCCCACAGCCAATCAGAGTGAGTATGCAAATTAGAAGGCCAAAGATGGCGGCCGCCCAGCTGCTCCAAGCGCAGAGTGGCCAGGCGGGGCAGGACACCTGCTATGAGAGAGAGGGTGGGGGCCGGGGTGAGGGGGGGTGAAGGGATCTACAGGAGTGGAGTGCCGCAGCGAAGACAAGACTGCAGACTCCAGGGTCTGCAGCGAAGACAAAGATGGCAGACGCTGGCCAGAGTCTGCAGCAAAGACGAAGAAGGCAGACTCTTGCCGGAGCAAAGGCCTGGGTCCTGGGTGCCAGAGGAAAACCGGTGCTGGAAGCCAAGGGAAGGAAGGCCTATTGCACGAATCTCTTTGTGCAACGGGCCTCTAGTATATAATATAGTATTATAAAATTAAAGCATGCATGCGATTGGCGCCAGCGAGAGCTTTATATGTATCGCGCATGCACGAGTCAACATTTATTTTTAAATTGCCAGTGCGCATCATATGTATTGGCAGGTTGGCCATTCAGATGGTTGGACAGACGGATGGTCGGTCACTTAGCCTTTTATATATACTAGAGGCCCAGTGCATGGATTTGTGCACCGGTTGGGTCCCTCAGCCTGGCCTGTGGGGATCGAGCCAAAACCAGCTCTCTGACATCCCCCGAGGGGTCCCAAATTGCGAGAGGGTGGTTCTTGGGTGACACACCCAGGATTTGGGCTCCTTCCTCTCTGGTTCTGAGTGCATCACCTGATAACCACAGCTGCCAAGTCACCACAGCTTGGCAGCTCCTGCGTTGAGCGTCTGCCCCCTGGTGGTCAGTGCGTGTCATAGCTACTGGTTGGACGGTCAGATGGTTGCTTAGGCTTTTATATAGATAGATTATTTGGAGGCTGGGCCAACCAGATAGCCATCAGGCAGCCATTTGGATGTGGGAGCATAAAGATTGTTTTTAGTGGAATTAAGAGCCAAGGTCTGTCCAGGTGGGGTCCAGCCCTTGGGGCAGCAGGATAGTCAAGCTAGGTCTGTTGTCTGTCTCTCCCATGAACTGTGAGCCCCTCCAGAATAGGGGTAGGCCTCTGTACCTCTCAACCCCCAATTTGAATTCACAGTGCCTGGAACACAGAATTGTTCGACTCTCTTGCAGGAGAGCACAGGGATAAAGTCAGGTTTACTTACCTCCCAACTCTGATTTGAGCGTCTAACCCAGTGGTAGGCACAAGGAGACTCAGCCAGTGCAGACACTGAGGTGATTGAGTGAATTTCATCTGGGAAATTTTCCCAGGGTATCTGAGCAGTCTTCCTGAGGTTGCCTTGCTTTGGATGTGCTCCCATCTCTGAATTAGGGGGTGAGGGGGCTGGGTGCCAGAGAGTTTCTGGAAAAAGTCTATCCTTTCCCGAATACCCTTTCTCTCTGGGTCCAACAGTGTTTGACCTCAAATGGGCAAGTTCTAACATTCAAAAAAGTTGGACTGGGGCCTGATTGGGCTGGCGTTAGATGGTTGTGATTTGTGCAACTGTCGTGGCCTGATTGAGCTTCATAACTTGGAGGCCCTTGGCCCTGACCTTGGAAAAAAATCTGAAAGCTAAGAGTGGTTGCCCAGGGAATGCCTTTCTGGGCCCACCCTTCAGTCTGGTTCCAGACATTCCCCCACCTCAGCCATACTCATTCCTGTGTCATATTAAAAGTGCTATTTAGGACTCCTGTCTTTTCCTTGTAATTTCCATTTTCTTTCTTCCAAGAACTATAAAATCTCGTCCATTAATTGGTGACCACAGAACAGGGTTCCCTTTAAATAACTTGAATAAAAAAGCTGTTCCAGTGGCTCCACAGTGACCTGCTCAAAAGAGGAAACGTTTTTACTCTCTTAGGCAACATCTAACTGTCAATAAGCCTCCAGCTGATTATAGAAGGTTCTTGTCTATGCAATGCAAAGCTGATCCCCCCACGACCTCTACTTGTCAACACCTCATAAGTTTACTTTGAGTTGTTTCATAACCTCAAAAGTACAGTGATGTCTTCTCGGAATCAAGCTTTGTAATAACTCAATTGTGCTAAACAAATAAATTTCAGAAAGCAGGGCAAGCTCGAGGCCAGGGGAGCTGCATGGATTTGCAGGCTTTCATACTGCTGGCAGGCAGGTCCTTGGGGATCGTGGAATCGGCCCTCACTCTAAGATGCCGGCTGTCAAAAGAATGTCATTCATGGAGGGGGAACTGAGACCCAGGGTCGGAGAGAGGGGTGATCTGTCCATATTTACACAGTGGCAAAGCTGAGGTTATGACCTGAGCTCCAGATCCCAGATCCTAACTCCGTTTCCCTTCCCCACTCCCAGGACCCAGCCCTCTGCTCTAATGCCCTTCTTGCTGGGAAGGCAGAAAGGAATCTGACAGCTGACTGATGGAGTATGTGTGAGAAAGAGCTTCAGCCATTTCTCCGCTCAATTCGTCATTTGCGCTTGAAGCCACTTATCCTTTTTGTGCCATGGAAGTCTTTGTGCTGTGTCAAATGAATGTCAGGCAGGTGGGAAGAAAGTGGTGAGAAGTTAGGAGGCCCCTGAAGTCACACCGACAGTAGTTTTCACCCGTGGCTGCATTGTAGAATCATTGGGGTCATTTAAAAGTCCTGATGTCCAGGCCACACCCCCGATCAATTACATTAGACTCTCTGGGGCTGAATTCAGGCATTAGGATTTATTTTTTTATTTTTTATTTTGGAAACTCCCCTTTGATTCTAACGTTCAGCCAAGTTTGGGAACCGGAGCAGTAACACCATTCTAAATCAGACAATGCCAACTAGGGGTGGGACCGCTATGGTTGTGGCGATGAATGTCCACCATTTACGTAGACAAAGCTGTGGGGTCTTGTGCAGTGGGTCCTGGGCCCTCACCCTCACCCATCCCTGTCACCAGAGGGAATCCTCATCGTAGCAGCTTATGATTGTTGAATGGGTGCTCTGCCCCACCAGGAGTCTCTGTGCATTGCCTCATTTTCTCCCCAATGAGCCAGGCACACTTTGAGGATGACAAATCTGACATGAAACACGAACCCCAGTCTGTGAGGCCCCTAAGCCTGTCTTCCAGTAAAAATTATTATGGATTATTATTGTCTGCTTCAATGCAATAATGGCTTCAACAAATATTTCCCAAGTGCCTCTGGTGGGCTGGGCACTGAGCTGGGCACTGGGTGGAGAGTGGTGAGCAGGACAGGACAAAGTCCTGCCCTCAGGGAGCTTACAACCCAGTGGAGCTCTATTCAAAGACTCTACCCAAACAGGCGTGCACATAAATGGATGATTTCCGGATGCAGAAGGCTGTGAAGGAGGCCAATAGGAGGCCGGAATGGGGAGTAACAGCAGCAGGACCTGCTTCAACCCAAGTGGTGGGACGTAAGGAAGTGAGAGACCTGGAGAACAGACCAGCCTGGTGGCAGCGGGCAGGGGGCCTTACCCTCCTGGGCTGGGAAGGGGCCTGAGTAGGCTCGCCAGCCTCCCCTCCTATTGGGGGAGCCAGAGAAGGCCCCTGAGAGTTTCAGGCAGAGCAGTGACAGGATTAGATGTGGGTCATTAAAAGACCATCTTCCAGCCCAGCTGGTTTGGCTCAGTGGTTGAATGTCGACCTATGAACCAGGAGATCATGGTTCAATTCCTGATCTGGGCACATGACCAGGTTGCAGGCTGGATCCCCAGTGTGGGGCGTGCAAGAGGCAGCTGATCAATGATTCTCTCTCATGATTGATCTTTCTATCTCTCTCTCCCTCTCCCTTCCTCTCTGAAATATATATATATATATGTATGTCTCACCTCCCAGTAAGAGGCTTCACGGCCAGTCTCAGCACCTACCAGCTGGGTGACCTGTCCTCCCACCCCTACCCTCATCCTCGTCTGGAAAAGGAGACACTAGACCAGCGGTGTCTCAGGCCACCAGCCCACAGAGTCCATGGGGACAGGGCTGATGAGCATATCTGTCATCCCGCCCCAGCTCAGATTCTTAGGAAATACCAAAATAACGAGAGCCCAATGTGGCCTAATTCAGCCAGAGGAACTGGAAGGTTTTAATCAGAAATACCACAAAAATGAAAAGCTGAACCCAAACCATCCCTGCCAGCTGGAAATTCAGTCTCTCCTTCAAGGTTTTTAAAAAGCGTTCTCTGGACTCTACACAGGAGTTACTTTTTGTGCTTGAACAGTATCTGTGGGCTGGGACTTCTTCATCTGGGGCCTCAATCTTCTTCACTGAAATCTAACATGAATTCCACCTCTTCGGTATATTTCTATTTGTGAGACTATGTGGATTTAAAGATAGTGAATTGTTTTCCAATAAAAATGTTAAAGTTAAGGATGACTCTAAACCAGGGGTGGGCAAACTTTTTGACTCGAGGGCCACAATGGGTTCTTAAACTGGACCGGAGGGCCGGAACAAAAGCATGGATGGAGTGTTTGTGTGAACTAATATAAATTCAAAGTAAAGGAGCGGAGGGGAAAGCAAGAGAACCCTCCGCTCTTTCGGCTCCGTGGGCCAGATAGAACAGCCGAATGGGCCAGATCCGGCCCGCGGGCCGTAGTTTGCCCACGGCTTCTCTAAACTCTGACATAAAATAGTGGCTGTTCTCTTAAGCCACTTTCTTCCCTGAGTTCTGCACCCCGGAGATGCCTAACCTATGGAGGACACAGCTAGTGAAAGTGGTGGGGGGCAGGGGGGATGGGGGGAGTACAGGGCACCCAGCAGGGCACAAAGCCCAGCTCCTCAGAGATCCCTGTGGGGTACAGCTAGACACCTGCCGCCCTTATGAACCCCCTGTCAGCACACCCCAGCAAGGTCCTGAGCCCTTCCACAGTCACTACAAGAACCCCACTACACACACACCGGTTAGAGTAAACATCTTGGGGTGTCAGACCTAAACTCTTGTCCCAGCTCTGTCCTTGGGAGCTGTGTGACCTTGGCCAAAGTACCTAACCTCTCTGATGGTCAGTATCCGCTCAGAGCAGACAGAGTGAACAGTGACACAAGACCTCCTCAGGGGGTTGTTGTGAGGACTGATGAGATGATGGGGTGAAAGTGGTTTGTGGGATGGAACCCCACATGATTCATCAGTTCACTGTTGCCTTGGGTCTGACTCTAAAGGATCCAAGAGAGACAGACAAGAGAGGAAGAAAAAGTGAAGGATGTAGGAACCCTGGGAGTGTCCCCAAACCCCACGCTTGTACCTTGCAGCTGCTGCCGTGGTCTCCCCAGGCTCTGAGGCTCACACAGGCTGTGGAAACAACAGGGAGCCTTCGGGGCAGGCTGTGGGTCAGACACTTTTACAGGATCATCTCGCAAGAGCATCAGGAGGTTTTCGTTCCACAAAAGAAACTGAGGCCCAGGGAGGTTTTATTTCCAGGCTGAGCCAGGCTTTCCCTCTAATGTCTGAGCGCTAATCCCTGTGCTAGGTGGCCACAGGGTGGGAGTGGGCGTGGGGACACTTCTGTGGGACAGGAAAGCGCTAGGAGCTTCCCCCACAGGCTGGCTCATCCTTTAGGCACAGGGCCCACCATACTTTCAGGGGCCCATGCAAATGTTTTCATTTTACTGTCTTTTCAAACCAGAAGATAAACTGAATAAAATAATAATGAATATATCATCATGAATCCAACTTGGATGCTATTCATCTTATAGCAATGCAGTTGAATAATATAATTTTTTAAATATATATTTTATTGATTTTTTACAGAGAGGAAGGAAGAGGGATAGAGAGTTAAAAACATCGATGAGAGAGAAACATCAATCAGCTGCCTCCTGCACACCCCCTACTGGGGATGTGCCCGCAACCAAGGTACATGCCCTTGACCGGAATCGAACCCGGGACTTGAATTCGCAGGCCGACACTCTATCCACTGAGCCAAACCGGTCAGGGCTGAATAATATAATTTTTAATATTTTTTATGGAGGAAGGAGTCCACAAAGGCAAAAGTCTTATGTGGCCCTGGTGGCCCAGAATTCTGTCCCCACACAGGAGAGGAGGGCCAGGAGTTCCTATTGCTGAGTCCTATAGGCCCCTGGGGGCTCAGCAGGCCAGGCCAGAGCAGACACAGCCTATGAAGCCAAGCTCTTGGGCAAGGTGGCGAGGCCCAGGCCACCCTGGCTTGGCCTGCAGAGCCCCTACCCCACACCCTGTCCCATGTCCTCCCCCCAGAGTCCCCCACCATCCCAGTGTCCTCGCAGCCCAGGGCTGAGGAAGGGTGTGTTCCGATTCCTGGCAAAGCCCAGCTTCCTGTTTTTCTCCAAGTGGACGAGGTCAGGCTGCTACTGGAAAGGGACATGGGGACCAGATATGGGCCAACAGATCCCAGCCATGCTGATGGGCTCCGCGGCTGAGGGAGGAGGGGCTGGCAGGCCGCACTGGGCTCCAGGATCCGGAGGGGGCCCTCTCTTCCTGACACCCCCACAGCCCCCTAACAGACTTTGGCAGGGCCTCCTCCTCCTCTCTGACCTCCTGGGCTTCAATTCGCTCATCTGTGAAACAGATGGAGGGAGGTTCCACAGTGCCTGCCCACCTGCTGAGGGGATCCACGTGAGACAGATGGGAGCAGGAAGAGCTTTGTCAACCGTAAAGACCCCTTAGCCGTCAGCACGGTAGAGCTGGTGACCGGGGCAGTAATCGTAACAGCGTCTGTTTAGCGCCTCCCTATCTGTGGGGGGCTCTGCCCTGTGCAGTTTCATCTTCACAACGACCCCATAAGGACGCACCTACTACTCCTATTTTGCCATGGAGGAAAGTGAGGCTAAGGGCCTCACCTCTGGTCCCAGAGATAGGAAGTGACCGATGTCAAGCGGTGCCCACACAGGGAGCTGACAACCCAGCGGGTGTAGGCAGAGCCGACACAGAACTGCAGAGTCCAGGTCTCCCTCTGGCCAAGGAGGCAGAGGAATTACTGGGTGGGGAAGATCAGATGCTTCACTGGCCAATGCCAGCAGGCACCAGGGATCTGTGTAAAGAGTCAGCCCATAGACTCCAGCCCCTGCCCCCTGCCCCACCATCTATTTGACAGTATCCATTGCCCACGGGCTGTATGCCAGGTGCCTGCCCTCAGGATGCACCCTTCCCCTTCCAGGGCATCTTTGAGTTCAAATTCCAGCTCTGCCACTTGTGAGCCATAAGGCTTTGGTCAAGTTTCATAAGCCATCTTTGCCTTAGACTCCTCCCCTTTGAAACGGGATGATAATAGTACTGACCTCATAGGGCTATTATGTGAATTAAGGCTTCACATGCATTAACTCATCATCAGCATCCTCTCACCCTTCTTCCCTTCCAACCCCTCTTGTCTCCCTCCGCCTCACTCCTTTCTTCCACTTGCTCTACCCACTGCTCTCTCTGGTTTACTCCTCCCTCACCCCTTCCAGGACCTTGCTGAGATTGGGCAAGACATCTAAGAAGAGGAGGCACAGGTCAGGAGTACATAAGGTCACAGCCAAGGTCAGAACCACATGAAGAATTCAGCCACGTGAGAGAGCAGGTTCTATGCTGCAAAGGGCCCCCTCTCCCACTGAGCCCTTTTCAGTCCAAGAGGAAGGACCTATGGGGTCATTCATGATGCTCACTCTCAGACAAAACAGAGGACAGTGTAGCTGAGCTCCACAGAGGCTGGCTTTTCATCTGGGTGACCCTGAGCATCAACAAGAAATGGCAGGGGCTCCCATCTCTAGCAAAAGCAAGCCCAGGGCCGTCTGTCCACTAGCTCAGGGACTTGTGGGATGTAGAATAAAACAAGAGTTCAGTGCCTGGTGCATGGGTAGGCACTCAAATATTTGTTGAATGGATACATGACTCCATGTGGGAGCTGAGTAGAGAGCGTTAGAGACAGGACCAGACGGGAGACGGGGGCCAGAAGGGACACCAGGGCCATGTCTACTATGCTGAATGTGGACCGCGATAGCAGCTCATCGGGTAAAACCACCAGCTAACCTGGTAGAGCACTTCCCGTGTGTCCCTAGCACTGTTCTAAATGTCTGACCCCTGTGACTCATTACTTCTCCTAACAGCCCTGTAAAATAGTTCTGTTGTCATCACCCTGTTTTACAGACAAGGAAACTGAGACATAGAGAAATCAAGAAGCTGGCCTTTGGTAACATAAACCCAGGCACTCGGGCCTCAGGGGTTTATGCTCACCACTGTGCTCTCCTGCCTCTCAGTTTATTCGTAAGAGAGAATATCCTCAGTACTCAGGTCATGTGCTGGGTTTTTTCCCCAATCAAATCTGTGTTTGGCCTCCCTGAAGATTTTTGAGTGCGTGTGCTCTACTTGGGGTTCTTTTGTTGTTCTTTTTGTTGTTGTTCTTTTTGTTGTTGTTCTTTTTGTTGTTGTTCACAGTTGTCACCTGTCTTTTCAGCAGCTTCATGCTGTTGGCCACCTTGGTTCACAACCAAATCCCTTTCAGCAGTTAGGAGGGAGGTGGCGTGGTTTGCACCAGGTTGAAGATGATGAAGATGAAGAAAGTAAATGGTTTGAGACTATGTTTTAGAAGTAACAGTGAAAGGACTCCCCTGATAGTTTGAATGTAGGATGAGAATAATAATTACACCCAGCTCACTGCAAATTTTTAAAAATATTTTTATTGAGTTTTTGTTTTTGTTTTTTGTCTTAGAGAGAAGGGGGCGGGAGAGAGAGAGAGAGAAATATTGATCAGCTGCCTCCTGCACGCCCCCTATTGGGGATCGAGCCCGCAACCCCAGTGAAAGTAGCAACCTTTCAGTGAAAAGGACGATGTCCAACCAACTGGGCTACACCGGCCAGGGCTTACTGCAAATTAAATGACAAGATAAACATGAAGGGAGTGAAGTAATTCATGTGAGAGCCACAAATGGTCCTAAAAAGCAAAGGAAACAGGTGAGGGAAAGGAGGAGCTATGGATGAAAAGGTTGCAGACTGAGCAAGCCCTGAGCTTGTTCCTGTTGCGGGAGCTTTAGGCCACCCTGCACTGACACAGGGCTCCAGCCGAAAGCCCAGCAGGTGCTCCTGCCTTGGGCACCAGAGACAGCTGGTTTACACCTATTGTCTGCCCATGGTGGTCCTCAGTGCCCCAGTGGCAGATGCTGTGAGGCACCACCCAAATCCCCAGCTGCCAGGAATGCTGCCAGAAGATGCCTTCAGCTGTCAGCCCTCTTTGGGGATTGAAGAAAACAGCCTCGCCCTGGATGGTTGCTCAGTGGTTAGAGTATCTGCCTGCGACCTAAGGGTCTCAGGTTTGATTCTTGGTCAAGGGCTTGTGCCTGGGTTGCAGGGCACATGCAGGAGGCAACCAATTGATGTATAGCTCTCAAATCTATCTCTCTCTCTCCCTCCCTCCCTCTCTCTCTCCCCCTTTCTCTCCCTCTCTCCTCCCCACTCTCCCTAAAAATAAATTAAAAAAAATATCCTGGGGTGAGGATTAACAAAACCAAAAAGAGCCAACTGATCACACCTCCTTCCAGAGGCAGCCAGTATCCAATGACTGATCAACAAGATGGTATAAAAGACAGGCCCCCTCACCCAACTGGAGGCTGCAGGGCCATCTCAGCTCCCGGCCCCCCTGTGGGATTGACTGGCACTTTCAATGAGACTGTGTCACATCTCAACTTCTCCCTCTGCCCAATCTGGCTTCTGTCCCTTCCTTCCCACAGGTGTCGATCCCCACAGCACACGTTATGAACTTTCTGCACCTGAATCTCATTCTCAGAATCTGCTCCCTGCAACTATCACTTTACCTCTCCAAAGTGTTCCAATTAAAATAGTAAATTATAGTCACCTCAGCTCTATGAGACCTTCCAGGTCACAGACCTTGTCACAGCTCATTATAATTACTTCCTTACCGACACTAGACTGGGAGCTCCCTGAGGCAGGCAATGTGTAGGTCTCCTTCCCAATTATGCAGAACCCAGGGCTTGTCAGGGCAGGTGCTCAATAATGTTGACTGGATGGATTAACCACTTTATTTGAGCATTTAGAGACCAGGGCAGCTTGAGGGGGGTGGGGGGGTGCGGAGAAAGAGGAGGAGGAGGAGGAAGCTGCTCTAAGCCCCTAAAGCAGCAGGACCACTCTCCCTCCACAATCTGCCTTTGCTTTTAGCTCCTCCTGATTGCATTGCCTCCTCCCAACATCCCACTCCCGAGTGTAGTCGTCATGTTGCGGCTTCATTCCACATGGGGTACCAAGGTGAAACAACCCAGCCCTCTGTCCTCCAGGAGCTCACAGATTAGATGGGAGACAGACCCGTGAACCCCACTTGTGATAGTGTGAGAAGACAAGAATACACCAAGGCTACCTACTCCTGATTTTTATTTTAACAAGGTATCACCTGCACTAATGTTGGGTGGAGGGAGGAAATGGGATCCTTGAGTTTGTTTACAACCTGGGGCATCGCTCTGATCCCAACTGTACCTATTCCTAAGAACGTCACCCCGCACTGCTACTCCTCTGCTGCTCCTGCTCCCACCCCTTCCTCCCTCCTACTGAAATCCATCAGTCCTGGGGCCCAGGCCAGGCTCATGGTGCCTTCCAATATGACAACTACCAAGTCATAAAGCTGGTCATGGGGTCAGGTGTCCCTTCTCCTTGGGTGAGGGTCGTGTTTTTAAAGATGACCTTCTAGAGATAGCCTCAATTTGGTTGCCTACTCAAGACCAGGTTGGCAGAGAGCTGGATCCTGGGTGGGAAGAGAACCTGACTTAATGATTTGCCGGGTCTCTTACACAGCAGGCAGGCAGGCAGGCAGGCGCCCACCCTTATGGGCGAAGTTCTACGTAGACCCTTGTCAGCAACCAGAGGAAACCTGGAGCCAGTCTGTGGCGTTGGCAGTGCCTGGAGAGCTGACAGGCCCAGCTGCCTCTCCACCCACCCTGTCACTTCCCATTATCATCTCCTGTTAATCAGAGGTGCCCTGGACACTCACACACAAAGCAGAATTCCAGGAACTCCATGCCTAGCAGACTCCTGGCTATTTTCTCAGTTCCTTTTTTGCTTCTTCTTAAAGGTTTCTGGTGCCAGAGCTCAGCCTCGTGACCTTCCAGGCAGAATCCTGGTTGATTGTCTCTGCGCTGTGTCTCCCTCCCTCCCCCACAATCACACTTCTCCTCAGGGGCTTCTGAGAATCCTAGAAGGTCACTGCTGGAAAGGACCGTGCAGATAGTGAAAGGGGAAGCTGAGAGGCTCCAGCCCAGGGCGATGGCCTCCATCTCACTGTTCCCACCTGCCAGGCCACATCTTCCCCAGGGTCCTCAGCTTCAGAAGTGCAGCCATTAATTGGGTGCCAAGTGGTGTGAGGCACTGGATCAAGAACAACTCCATTCTTTCATGCCTGACCCTTTCTAGAGGTGATGAGATAAAAAGGTTAAACTGTTTGCCCTAACCGGTCTGGCTCAGTGGATAGAGCATTGGCCTGCGGACTGAAGGGTCCCAGGTTTGATTCTGGTCAAGGGCATGTACCTTGGTTGCGGGCACATCCCCAGTAGGGGGTGTGCAGGAGGCAGCTGATCGATGTTTCTCTTTCATCAATGTTTCTAACTCTCTATCCCTCTCCCTTCCTCTCTGTAAAAAATCAATAAAATGTATTTTTTTTTAAAAAAAGGTTAAACTGTTCTAGAAAAGGGTAGGAAAGTTGCTGATAACATACAAAGCCCAGGATATGAAGGAAAAAGGCAGAGAGCTCCCCCATCCTACCCCCCAGCAGCACATGGGGAGATGCAGAATTTTCTAGAAGGATAGAGAATATCTGGAGGGATTGCTAAACTAAGTGGCTGAGTGCCAAGTGATGGGCACATTGAGTAGAAGTGGCTCCAGGCAAAAAGGGGATGATCAGAACGCTCTGCAGAATTTAGGAGGAGGCTTTTCTTAGTCTGTGATTAATTCTGATTGTGATGATGTAATAGGCTTGGGCAAGTGTATACAAGCGCTTCTCCTCCCCTATCCTCCTTTCTCTCTCCCTCCTCGGAGCCACAGAGAATTCTGAGTAGGATGAACTGCCTCCTGCCTTCATGAATTAATTTATTCTTTCCTTTCTTCAGCAAAGATTTCCCAGCACCAGTGCCAGACCCCAGTTCCAGAGACAATTAGAATCAAGGTCAATGTGGGGTCCGCCCTCTTGGAGTGCACAGTCCAATGGGGACAAGTAAACAATGCCACAGAAGCAAGGGATACAGAGCTACGTGAGCAGAACAAAGAGAGAATGCTAAGGACACACAGATAAGGACCCCAACAGAAAGGAGATCAATTCTAATCCCACCTAGGGGATGACAATGGGTTAATCAAATGACATTATCTCAAACTCAGCTGACTGTCACTTACAAGAGCACACATCTAGTAAGTGACAGTCACCAACTCATTCACATCTGTATAAACTGACTTTGAATTCTGACTGCCACTTTCCAGCTAAGTGTCCTTAAGTAAGTTACTTAACTTCTCCATGCCTCAGTTTCCCCATCTGTAAAATCAGGATAATTAGAAACCTATCTCTTTGGACTGTTTGGAAAGTTTAATGCAAAGCAATTCTCACTGTGTGGTCCAGGGGCCTCAGGACTTTTCTGGGCATCCATGTGGTCAAAACTATTTTCATAGTGATAGTAAGACATTATTTATCTTTATTGCTCTACAGTGTTATCCAGAGACCATATGATGTGTGACATCATAACAGATTGAATGCAGATGTATGGATCCAGCTGTCTTTAATAAAACTAGACATTAAAGGGAGTTGCAAACATTTATATATTTAAAAGTCACTTTTTAAACTAAATATTTTTTATTTTGAAAAATATAATTATTTTCTTTTTTTAAAAATTGGCCTTTTTTTTCCCCCACCCCAGAGAGGAAGGAGAGGGAGAGAGAGATAGAAACATCAATGATGAGAGAGAATCATTGATTGGCTGCCTCCTGCAAGTCCCACACTGGGGATGAAGCCCACAACCTGAGCAAGTGCCCTGACCGGGAATTGAACTGTGATCTCCTGGTTTGTAAGTCAGTGCTCAACCACTGAACCACACCGGCCAGGCGAAAATATAGTATTTTCACCAAGAGTGTTATTTATAATAACATGTAATGGGTTTGTACTGGTATTTTTAATGAATGCATTTTTTTTATTTTCCTCAGTTTTAATTTCTCATACCTTAAATATCAATAAATATTCCAGCTGGAGTCAGCTTGCACCTGCTTGGGAGAGTTGAATGCACACTTCTCTTCACACTTCACATTTCTTTTCCCCCCCACATTTCTTATGTCAGATTGGAATCTCGAAATTGGCCACAGTGGAAGTATTGACACCATGGGAATTGACAAGTGCTACAAATCAGGATTTCTCCCCCAGAGAACCAGTCATTAAACTTCACACCATCAGATATAATCCACAGATTTTGGGCGTCCTAACAAAATTTTAAGAGTGAGCCAAAACGTTTGCGAGCCCTGGCCAGTGTGGCTCAGTTGGTTGGAGCATCGTCCTATACACGGAAAGGTCGTGGGTTTGATTGCCGGTCAGGGCACATGTCCAGGTGTCGGGTTTGATCCCCTGCTGATGAATGTTTCTTCCTCTCCCTGCCTCTCTCTCTTAAAAAAGAAAAAGAAAAATCAATGAAAGCATGTCCTCTGGTGAGGGGTGGGGGAAAGTTTGAGAACCACTGAATTCATACTTATAAACTGCTTAAATTGGTACCTGGTACCTGGGAGTTAATGAGCCACCATTAAACTCCACCAGATTTGAAAGTTCGGAGATTTAACTGCTCATGGATGGCCTTTTTGTTGTTTCTCATTTTCCAAGAACCCAGGTGCACCTTTGGTGCCGACAGCTCTGCTTGCCCCTACCCCGAACCACCCGCCTCCGCTGGATCCTGGCCCCTCATCTCCCACCACAAAGATGCTCTGTCTGTGGCCTGGAGGCACCCCCAACCCTCTGACCACAGCTGACAGCAGTATTACCAACTTACTACCACCCACTTGGCATAAAGTGGCCATCTAAGAAAAGCGCTTATACTTGCAACCACCAAGCTAATTGTTTGTGTCTTTAGCTAACAAGCTGTGGGTGATTACAGGCCCACCGGTGGTTGTGGGGATTGTGCAGAAGATTATGGCTTTGAAATCTCCTCGAAGGCCTATTTGGGTAGGTTGTTTCATCATACTATATTGGAAGAGAACTATTGAGCAAGCCTCAGCCAGACGATGAAAATCTGACTAAGGGTACTGCCTGAACGCCCCTGGCAGAGGCGGCTCCAAATATCCCCAGGGCCAATGATGACAAAGAGGCTGGGGCATCTGGGGAATTCTAGAGAAAGAGATTTTCTGAGAGAATGCTAATGGATAACAGTTTTAAAAAAAACAACAACACTCCCATGACCAAAAACTCAGTGAAATCTAAGCATCAGAATTGCCAAGCAAATAATAAATGACAAACAAATAAGCTGCCTAGGGAGAAATAGGGAGGCAAGACGTTTCAACACCAAAGATGAGGTTCTAAAAAATAAACATCGCCCTGGCGGTGTGGCGCAGTGGTTTGGGTGCCATCCCAGGCGTCAAAAGATTGCCCATTCGATTTCCAGTCAGGATGCACGCCCAGGTTGTGGGTTCGATCCCTGATAGAGGGCTTGCAGGAGGCAACTGGTGGATGTTTCCCTCTCAAGTCAATGTTTCTCCCTCTCCCTTCCTCTCTCTCTAAAAATCACTTAAAAATTTTTTAAAATAAACTAAACATCAACTTCAGGATAAAGTTGGTCCCAAATCTGTGGATTATATCTGATGGTGTGAAGTTTAATGACTGGTTCTCTTTTCTCCTGGCAGTGTTTACATCAGTGGCTTCCTAACCTCATCATTTGAATATCACCTTCCTGGATTTTCCACCTCCAAATTCCACCTATGTTATGATTTACCTAACATTCTTTAAATAGACTCACTTTTTTTTAACTTAAATTATTTTGAAAGGAACCCTCATACTTTGAACAGAACCTTCATATTTTGATGCTATATGGAACATCAGTATCATTTGCTGTGTAAAAATAAATCTGATAAAAAATATTATTATTAAACTCTAGCCGGGCTCTGTGGCCCACAAAAGGCTCGAATCCTAAGACCAATACTCTGTATTGTAAAGAGATAAGAGTTAGAGAGGTATTAAAGACATTTGGCACTAAAGTGAGACTTTCTCACCAAAGTGAGACTTTCCTCTTGACTTCATTAGAAGAATTGAAGGAAAGTCTGACCCATTCTAGGGATTTATTCTGTGGCCTGTTGTATTTTCTGATCTACACTCCCACCCCAACTCTGCTAGTGCCTTGAGCTGGCTTGGTGAATAGTAGGTGTTCAATAAATATTTGTTGAGTGCAAGGATTAATTCATAATCAAAATGAAAACAGGTATAAGGATATGTACTGCAACAATTTTTATTTTTTTTAATATATTTTATTGATTTTTTGCAGAGAGGAAGGGACAGGGATAAAGAGTTAGAAACATCGATGAGAGAGAACATCTGTCAGCTGCCTTTTGCACACTCCCAACTGGGGATGTGCCCGCAACCAAGGTACATGCCCTTGACTGGAATTGAACCCGGGACCCTTCAGTCCGCAGGCCGATACTCTCTCTATCCACTGAGCCAAACCAGTTAGGGCTACTGCAACAATTTTTATAATCGGAAGTGGTTGGAATCAGGTAAGTCCATCAATAGGGGACCAGGTAAATTGTGTACCAGCCATACAGTGGAGTAGATAAGTTACGTACCATCCATATAACGGAGTAGGATGAGGCAGCTCTATACGTACTACATGGAACTCACTAATATGTAAAGTAAAATAAGCAAGGTACAAAGAACTTGTGGATAGCATGCTTCCATTAAGTTTTTAAAAGAGGTTATATGAAGTTACGTGTTTGTAAATGCATAAAAACATATCTGGAAAAATACACAAGAAACTTGTAAGGATGGTTGCCTCAAAAGAGGAGAAACCTGCCCTAACCGGTTTGGCTCAGTGGATAGAGCGTC